>NW_028258142.1:10517954-10820984 GCF_053883595.1 Heterocephalus glaber | reverse complement strand
CTTTAAAGTAAAAATAATTCATTGAATCATAAAAGATCAGCAGCCAAAAGCTAAAAGTGAATGACTAATTTTTACAGATAAATGTTCTGGCCAAGAAAGTTTAATTTAAGAAGCAACTGATAAAGCATTCCTCACATTTCTAAGGAAAAACTCACTTGTTGAAAACCTTAGATATGTGAAAATCTCCCAAAAGACCTACAAAAGTGAAATAACCTTAAAGACTAAATAAAAACCAAGATTAAGAACTATTATCAGAAATTGAAGGAATTTACAACATAAACATATTGCAAAAAAATAACATTTCTTTTCAAGAGGTTTGTGTTACTTAAAAAATGAAGGTTTGGGATTTTCACAAATGATGCTGTAGTTTGGATGATGAATGTCCCCACTGGTCCATGTGCTGAAGGCCTGGTCACCTGGGTGGTGCTACTGGAAGTGCTAAGGACCTGTAGGAGATGAGGCATAGTGGGAGATCCTTAGGTCACTGGGGGCGTTCCCTTCAAGGGGTCTGTGAGATCCTAGAATCTTCCCTTTCTTTTTTGGTTCCTGGACATGAAATATGTAGTTTTCTGTTATATTGCCAACTACTGCCAGCCAGTTCACCTGTAAGAGGCCCAAAGCAATAGGACCACCCAATCTTGGACCAGAATCCATTAAACTGTAAAATAAAATGACTCTTTTCTATTTATAAGTTAATTATCTCATGTATTTATTATAGTGATGGAAAGCTAACTGATACATATGGGTATTGGTATTAAGCAAATATCTGTATTTTATGACTCTATACTTTTTTTTTTTTGGTACTGGGGATCAAACTCAGGACCTTGTGTTTGCAAGGCAGGCGGTGGAACCACTGAGCTAAATCCCCAGCCCATTATTTTTTATTTTCTGATCTCTATTCACAAGGATTTCAGACAAGCTACAGAAAAGCTTAACTAAATATAGATGGACAGATCAAAATGACAAAAAGAAAGGACATTTGGTAACTATATGAGTTAATATATACTTTTATATCTAATCAATTTTTATTTTAGTTCCCTGACAAGGTAAGAAAAATTAAAGAAAGGGAAGGCAGAGGGAAAGAATAACAAACCAGATTACTAAAAATCAAGTTCACAAAAAGAAAAATTAGCCAATGAAAAAGAACCACAACTGAAACCCTTAGATGAGACCTACACAACAATAACTTAAAAACACTGTTAAGAGACAAAAAAAGAGCTAAAAATGTGAATAAATAATGTTCATGAGTCAGAAAATTACTTTTTAAGATGTCAGTTCTTCCCAAACTTATGTATAGACTCAACTCTATTCTATTCAAAATCACTACAGGGTTTTTATTGTTGTTTTGAACTGACAAGTTGATTTCACACTGGGAATACAGAAGACACAAAATAGCCAAAATAATTTTGAAAAAGAACAACAAAGTAGAAAGATTTACACTACTGCAATTCAAGACTGATTTAGCATAAGCTACAATAATCAAGAGAGTTGGGAATTGGCATCAAAAGAGAAAATAAATCAAGGGAACAAAAACCTTTAAACATGTACAGTTTATTAAATTTCAATGAAGATGTTAAACACACACATATTTGCACATATAAAAATACACAAGAGATAAGAAAATGTGTGAAATCTATACTTGAAAAAAAAAAAGAAAATTAAAATTGAGTCATCTGTAGGAAAATGGATGCACACCCTGAGACCATAATGTTCAGTGAAATAAATGAGACACAACTTTAAATATCACATGGTTTCTCTTAAAAGAGAAACCCAAAATGTAAAGAGCAAAATAAAAGATGACAGGACTAGGGAGATAGATCTCTCTCAAATGGGAAAGGGATCAAGAGATGAAGAGACAGGGGAAAGAGGAGGGGAGTAGGGGAATGAAAAAAGTAATTAAAATGTGTTATGTACATGTACCAAACTCCCCACAAGGAATGTAAACATTATGAACTGCAAACATGTGCTAATAAAAAATATTAAAAAGAATTTTTAAAAAGAGAGAGCAATAAGCCATGCAATATTTAAACTTTGTCCTATTTTTTTCACTTAGCATTATGGTTTCAAGATAAATCTACTTTCCTACAAATGACTCAAATTTATTCTTCCTTATTGCTGAGTACTACTCCACTGTGTGTGTGTGTGTGTGTGTGTGTGTGTATGTATATATATATAATATATATATACATATATATATATAAAACATTTTTTCTTTATTCATTTATCTGTTGCTGAGCATATAGGCCACTTCCAAGATTTGACTACTATGAGCTGTTCTGCTATGAACATGAGTGTGCATGTATCACTGTAATACAATTTTAACTCTCTCAGTAAGATATCCAGAAGGAAATAGCTAGGTTAAATGGAATTTCTAATTTTTTGAGAAATCTTCATACTGACTTCCAAGTGGTTGTACTAGTTTACATTCCCACTAACACTGTAGAAAACTTCCTTTTTACCCACACCCTCACCAATATTTGTTGTTTTTTTGAGTTCTTGATGGCAACCAGTCTTTTTGGAGTAAGGCAGAATATCGGTGTTGTCTTGATTTGTATTTCTCTAATAGCCAAAGATGCTGAATGTTTTTTCATGTATTTATTAGCCATTTGTACATCTTTTAAGAAGTACTATTTATTTCACTTTCCCATTTTTTGACTGGGTCTTTTGTTTGAGGGGGGGGTGGGTATAATTTTTTCTGAGTTCCTTATATATTCTAGGTAGCAGTCCTCTAGGGAGGAGCTGGGGAAAAAAATTCCACTCTGCTGGTTGTTTCTTCTGCTGTGCAGCTTTTTAATCTGATATAATCTCACATGTTGATTCTTGATGTTACTTCTTATGCAAATAAAGTTCTGTTCAGAAAGTCCTTGCTTATGCTTATGTCTGCAGCAAGTGTTTTACCTGTTTTATCTTCCAGCAGATTCAGTGTTTCTGTTTTTACCTCTAGGTCTTTAATCCATTTTGATTTGAGTATAGGGTCAGAGATAATGGTCTAGATGCACTCTTCTACATATAGATAATCAGTTTTTCCAGCACCATTTGTAAAGAGGTTATATTTTCTCCAGCATTTGTTTTTATAACCTTTACCAAGATCAGATAACTAAAGGTACATGGGGCTGCTTCTGTGTTTTTTATTCTATCCCTTTTGTCTACATGTCTGTTTTCTGTGCCAGTACCAAGCCGGTTTTTTAATAATGTAACCTTGTAATCTGAGATTGTGATGCCTCCTGCTTTGCTCTTGTTCCCCAGAACTGCTTTTGCTATCTGGGTCTCTTCTGGTTCCATACATACTTTAGTATTTTTTTTTCTAGTTCTGTGAGAATGCTTTTGGTATTTTGTTTGGGATTGCATTAGATCTATACATCAGTTTTGGATAACCATTTCTACAAAATTGTTTCTGTCTATCCAGCTACAGGAATGTCTTTCCATTCTTTGATGCCTTCTTCACCCTTAGAAAACACATTCTAATATACCGCTACTGGATGAATGAAAAGAGGCAACTATATAGGGAATCTAACAATATTTACATCTAGAAATGTATTTACTTTTTGAAATAGCAATCTCAAATCTACCTTGGAGACACATTTGTGCAAACATAAAATGACATAAGCACATTATTCATTGCACATAATTTATATTAGCAATTATGTTCATCAATAAGACATTGCATGAATAAATACACAATGAAGTACTTACAATCTAGAAAAAAGAATAAGAAAGATCTCTATGTATGGATGCAGAATAAACTCCATATCTATTTTTCCATGCAACATGATATATTTTTAAGTTATAAAAATAAAGTGTAACATAATGTATATAATATTCTACCTTTTATATTATGATATAGAAGAGTGGGTATGAATTTACATACTATTTTGTTTATACTTATAAAAAATAAAAATAGAAGGAATAAACCAGAAAATAAAATTAAAAGTTATCAATAAAGACAACTTCTTAAAGAGAACAAGATGACATGGAGACATCTCTGAGCTATGTATTTATGAAGAAAAAATAATTTCAAAAATTGGAAACAAACTCAAGCAAATATAACTTCATGTTGAAATTGTAACAGAAAAGAATTCTCTCAAGTAACTGTAAGAGACCTATTTTCACTGGGTATCCTTAGTGAAATTTAGTCTAGGGCAAAAAAACAGAAACAAAAACAAAAAACAAACACCTATTCTTTATATGCTAAAGGTTAAAGCTAATGAGCAATTATTTTTGTATTGCTAGCGACTATGAATTCTGACAAATGTATAAGAAATGTAAATTTAAAATCAGAAAATTAGCAATATGAATTCATGATTTTTTAAAGTTATATATTTCCTAGTTCTGTTACTATAAAGGAAAAATGATATTACAATACCTATAAATACCCATAGTGCCCTGTTATTAGTTTTGATAGATCTTCCCTATTAAAAGTAACTGAAACCAGGCACAGTGGCACACACTTGCAATTTTAGTACTCTGGGAGGCTAAGGCAAGAAGACTGCAAGTTCAAGCCCAGCATGGGCAATTAAGCAATTTAGCAGCACTCTGTCTCAAAAAAAAAAAAAAATTAAAATTAAAATTAAGAAGACTGGGGATGTAACTCAGTGTGTAGGCCCTGAGTTCAATTCCTAGTACTAAGGGGGGTAGGGAGTCTAAGATACACTCTGTCAGAAAAAAAAACAGAGCTTTCAAAGACCAATAGATAATAAAACCAGATTAAAAGAAACAGAATTAAATATATTACCCATAACCCAAAGAAAACATTGATTCTCACCATATCTATAGCAAAAAGGCTGCTGTCATCCCAAATATCAGCTGAAATTGCTTCATCAATTAGTATCATATTCTCTGCAAGCAATTCCAAAACTCTTATTATCATTTGTCTACTACCTAGAACAGAAATAGGAGAAGAGTAAGGGAAAGATAATGACTTAACTTCAAATAATCAATTGAATTCTCTAATTAATCATGCACTCAAATTCCTATTTCTCTCTTTTTTTTCAAAACATTCTTAGAACTATCGACAGAGATAAACAGGGAAGCCTCAATCCACAACCACCACTAAAGACTTCCATTCCAATTGTAATACTTCTTGATTGTAAGAAATCAAATGTGTTCAAAAGTGAGAAAGATACTCATGAAGAGAGTAGCAATAATCTAAAAACTACTGCAAGATACATTAAAGTGATTTTTCAAATTCAGAGACCATCCATGTTACACATGATATGTGACAAAGCACCAAGAGAGTCTAGAAAATAATTTCTCCTTAGTACTAGAAGGCTTGAACTTTATCATAGATTAGTATTTTCCCACATGGAAGTTGCCTGGGAAGCTAAGCCTGAATATGTGCTAAAGAAACTTCAAGAATTCCACTTATACACATTTTAACCTCCAAAAAAATTCCCAAAGAAACTGTATTGTCAAGTCATACCAACCAAAGCAATCTCTTTTCCCCAATGGAACAGAAAAACAGAATCCCACTTTCCATAATTCCTATGTGAACTTTCAAAGACTTTCCTATACTACGTCCCAAAGCTAATTTCCAATGAATAAAAGTAAAACCAAACTCCAGGATCATAAGGACCTAGATTAATTTTTTCATTAAAACAGCTGGAGCAAATTCTCTTAGAAATCCCTCCAAATGTTGAACAACTGCAAATTATGCAATAATTTACCACAAAAGGGCAAAAGAACATTTAGAAACTTTTATACACCAAGATAATAGCTTTATAATTGTCAATCTGACTTTTTACAGCAAATTAAGAAAAGGTTAAATGAAAAATCATCAAGTCTAAAACTGTTCTTCCCAGGATGCTAGGCAGATAAACAAAAATATTTTATGATGCCAAAGTTCACACCTTCCCTCATTTCACATTATTAGTATATGAATTAATGAATTGTCCTAACTCCTAAACGCAGTTTTTCACTCAGTGACATGAATGGTTTGCCTTAGTATAAAAAAAAAATGTTCAATGCTTTCCAAATATATCTCTTCTTTCTGCCTTCCTCCCCATTTCCTTCAGGCAGGCAAAAAAAAAAAAAAAAACAGAAAAACAAACCCACGGGTCTTAAAGAAGAAACATTTACATAAGATATACCTTTTACTTTGACAAAATAAACTAAAATGGGTAAAAATCACTTATCTTGTATTTGTATCCCAAAAAGTATATCAGCTGCTAAAAATGTATGCATATGGAGAGTAAAAATCATTAGTGCTTCTTCTTTACTCTGCAAAATATTGAAGTGTTTAAAAGCATGGACTTGAATTCAGATGAACCCTGAGTCAAGTTCCTATTCTTCGCTGTCTGACTTAGGTAGGTTTGCACATCATTTGAAACTCTAGTTTCCTCATTTATAAAAGTTAAGATGTGTCATGTACATGCACCAACTACCCACAATGAATACAATCTTTATATGTCACAAACATGAACTAAAAAGTATAATAATGATGAAATAGGGAAAGGCAATCTAGAGACGGAGGGAGGGAGGTGGGTGAGGAATCAAGATATGTTAAGTACATGTACCCACTCCCTAAAATGAATGCAAACATCATGTATTCCAAACATGTACTATTTTTTTTTTTAATTTAACAACCACTACTGAAAGAATAAATGGATTGGTGTGAGGACTGCATGGAATAATGCTCATAAAACCAAGTACAATAGCTGAACATACACAGTAGAGACTCAATACATTTGTTGTACTAGTAGCTATTAGCCACAATGTAATTGCTGTTATCACTCTTTAGTAAAAGAATATTTAGCATATTTGAGCAAAAGTGTAATCCCAGAATACATGTGGTTTTTTAAGAAAACGAACTATAAAGGTAAGAATTTGTTTATCAATATTTCATGACTTAGAAAAAATTAATGAAAAGTGTGAACAACTGAGAGTAACTCAAAAAGTTTCTAAAGAGCGAACATCCAAGTTTTTTTTTATTCTGGCCTTATCATGCAGTACACTTTTCCCAGTTGCATTTTATGGTCAGTACTCACATTTAAAATAGCCATACAGAAATGAAAGCTTGTGGCAGTAAAAAACTCTTAAATGGAAAGGAGATATTCTTTCTGAATAGCATTTCATGGCATCTCAATTTAATAAGAAATAGTAAGTCTTTATTAAATTCTTAGGAATTTGTATTCCAAAAGATGAGTAAAACTAGATTCTAAAGGCCCTAACATGGAAGAAGAAACAAAAGAAATAGTGCTGGAAAAAAATCTAGATCAGACACAAATTGTTAAAGAAGAATTAGGATTTCAAAAACAACTAACCTGTTCTTAAGAGAGGAACTGCTGATTCCAGAATGGAGACACAGAACTGGGGAAGACTCAGCTGCTGGAACTGTAGTTCCAAAGTGTCTTCAGTTTCCAGCTCTGGCAGATCTATGAGTCCCATATCCAAAGGTGAATGGACAGATATCCTAGAGTTCACATGAGCATGACTACTACTTCCACTACAAAGTAAACAGATGATCAATGTTGAATACAGAAACAACCCTCAAACAGATTTATGTTTACCTGCTGCCTTGCGAATTAAAAGACTCATAATGATCACAATTATGTTACTTCACATGATACTGGTCAGATTTTTTAAAAAGCTTGACAAATTCATGAGATTAAATTCCATAAAGAGGAATTAAAGTTGTACATAAAGAAATCGGGACTATAACTCAGCGTAAAGAGTACTTGACTAATATGCACAGAACTCTGGGTTAGATCCCCAGCACCACAAAATTTAAAAAATAAAAATTGTGCATGAAGCCAAAAATGCATTTATATCTTGCTTTTCAAATTCCTCTTCTTGAATATTTCAACATTCTTGCAGTAGTAATCAACATAAGCACTAATAAATCTATTCATTTCTAAAAGAAAACAAGCAAATTTCCAGTAGTCCTATAATCACTCATGAAGCCAGGACTAAATAGTTCATGCAGTTTCCAAGATTTTCTGTGATTCTCACCAAATGTTCTAAATAAGCCAGTGTTAGCAAATGGATGTTCCCAGAAAACAAAAAAAATCATAGGAAACATTATTTGGTACATTCAACATCATATGATTTTGAATATGCACCTAAAAAACTGAAACATGCCTGCTGGGGATGATGGTACCCATTTGTTACTCCAATACTCTGGGAGGCTAAGGTAGGAGGATCACAAGTTTGAGCCCAGCCTGGGCAACTTAGGGAATAAATAAGACTCTGTCTCTAAATAAATAAATAAGGACAGGGATGCAGTTCAGTGATAGAGCACTTGCCTAGCATGTGTGACTCCCTAGCTTCAATAACAGTACTGCCAAAAAATATAAAGAACATCCCGTTTTTGGCTCTCATTTAAAAATTACTACCTTAAGTCCTCAAATTTTTGACTTCTGATGTTATCCACACTGAAGTGGATTCATAGAGATACATTATTACTATTGCACATTTTAAAAGTCCTCAAGTTTATACCTATTTTATCATTTCTTCAATTCCAAAACCCTAAGCATCCCAAAACATGAAATTGGCCTGGGTTTCACTCAATCTTTAACAGGCTTCCCATGAAGAAGTTGTTCACTTAGGAGAGAAAACTTAAAAGCATGGAACACACTAGAAAATGAAATAAAAAGGCAATTTATGAGGGTAAAATAAAAAATCATGACTGATCAACCAACTACAATATAAGGCTAAGAGTATGCATGGGCTTTGCTATATTATGTAGCCCCAGCTCTGCTCTTTACCGACCATTATGCTCTTAATCTCTCTAAAATGTCAGATTTTGTATAAAATGATAGCAATAATAACAATATCAATTCTATTATTAAACTATTTTCTAGACAACCAAAAGTAACTAAGTGTGCCAAGCATATAGCCTAACCCTAAACACCAAGCAAACCTGAATCTGTAGCAGTAGTAGTAAGTTTCACAAGAAAATAATCAAATCAAAACACACATGGTCAGCTTACTGAACATGTTTTTAGAATGACACTAAAGATGAGATTAATATGTTTTTAAGATGTTTGTAGACTAGGATAGGATAACCTGCAAATATCATGCCAACTTCTTTAGGCAAACTTTATATAAGAAAAATCAGTGTTTACAGAAATAAAATACCACGAACTCTTCACCTGGAACAAGTTCTTATTTAACAATATTTTGCAGTCATTCCTTTCATAAAGGCCCATGCATTTACACTGCGACTAGGTTTAGAAAAATGTGTTTAAAAATACCATCAAAAATATATTCATCAATTAAAACCAAGCTTTTTAAACTTCATCATATCTATTTATAACATAAAAACTCAGTGAGTAAGAATCATTTCTTTTTAAGGAAATAGGAACAGAAAAAATAGTTCAGTATGCAGAGCACAGAATCACAGTAATATTTTATGAACATGTTCTTTTGGTGACATAATACATATACAAAGAATACACTTGTGGTACTTAGTGCTGAGTTACAACATAATATTTATCCTCACTGCAGATCATGATCAAAAAAGTATGAAAGCCAGTGGTTGAACACAAGGCCAATATTTGAGATAATTTTTCTAAAAAGATGACTGAGAAAAAGAGTAATCTACTTCTGAAATGAAAACACACAGATGTTAACAAAGCCTTTCTAATGTCCTTCAGACACAGCCATCAGTTACCTTGAGGTCACTGCATCCCAATCCTGGCCATCTCCTCTGGGTCGCTGGCCTGTGCGCCCAATAACAGAAGGCCGAGGGCTGCTGCTTCCTGGGGACTGATTGTGAGAATGATGAGTAGCTCTTGCTTCATGATAATAAGACATAGAAGAATTTTGGGAAATTGTGTCTAGGAAAATAAAGAAATAAATTAAATCCCTTAGTACAAACAAATTTCTCATTATATAGTGTGTGTGTATGTGTATATATGTATACATACATATGTCATGCTTCCAAAAAATTAACAAAGATAATAGAAATAAGACAAAGAATAAAAGTAAAGACCAACCTTTTCTACAAGTATTCTAGACAATGATAGTCACTGACATTAGAGACCAGCCAGCAGAACAATACTTGATCATCCATCCCCCTACTTAAAACTCTCTGAGAACCCTTACCTCAAACCACATATAAAAATTAAATCACAATGGATCAACAATCTAAATTTAAGAGCCAAGGGCCAGGGATTTAGTTCAGTGGTTCTACCACCTGCCTCACAAGCACAAGGACCCAGGTGCGATACCCGATACCACAAAAAAAATTAATTAATTAATTAATTAATTTAGGAGTCAAAACCATAATGATCTTAACAAAAAATAAATCTTGGATTTGGCAATGGATTATTAGTTATGTCATCAAAAGCACTACCAAAATGGACTTTAAAAACTTTGGTGCATCAAAAGATAGTATCAAGAAAGTGTAAAAACAGCTTACAAACGTGGAAGACCATTTGCAAATCATAGAACCAATAAGGGTTTAATTTTAAGAATAGATAAATAATTCCTAAAACTCAACAGCAAAGAGAAAAATAATTCAATTGAAAAACAGGCAAAGACTTTGAGACATTTCTCCAAAGATATACAAATGAAAAACAAGCACATAAAAACCTACTAGAGAATCATCAGTCATTCACTATTAATCTTTAAGAAAATATACATCAGGCCGGGGATTTAGCTCAGTGGTTCCACTGCCTGCCTCGTAAGCTAAAGGTCCCGAGTTCAATCCCCAGTACCAAAAAAAAAGAAAAAGAAAAGAAAATATACATCAATCAAAGCCTCAGTGACATAGCACTTCACATCTACTAGAACTGATTTTTTTTAAAAAGTTCTAGTGAGGAATTTCACTACACTGGAAACTTCATACATTGCTGGTAGAAATGTTAAATGGTGCAAGTGCTATGAAAAATAGTTTGGTGGTTCCTCATAAAACTAAACAAGAGGTACCACATGACCCAGCAATTCTACTCCTAGATATATACTCAAAAGAACTTAAAACAGGAACTTAACCAGATAAAGTACTTGAATGCCAATGTTCACTGAAGCATTATCTACAATAGCCAAAAGGTAAAGACAACCTACATATCCATCAACAGATGAATGACTAAATATAGTATATACACACAATGGAATATTACTCTACCAAAAATAGGAATGAAGTTCTGATACATGCTACAACATGGATAAAGCTTAAAAACATTAAAACAGAAACAAGCCAGACAAAAAAGACAAATATGGTATGATCTCATATGTATAAGGTACCTAAAATAGATAATTTCAGAAAGAGAAAGTTAATTAGAGGTTTCCAGTGGACTTGATGAAAGGAGAAATGGGGGATTATTACTTAGTTACAGAGTTTCTCTTTAGGGTGATGAAAAACATTTGGAACTGAATGGTGATGACACAACAGTGTGAATAAAATGTCACTGTAATGAACACTTAAAAATGGCCATAATGGCAGTTATATTACAGAGAGATAAAGACACAATTTAATTAGCATTTACAAAGGGAAAAAATAACAACAGCTCTCCAAGAACTTCTTTTCAAGGAAAATATAAAATCCTTTTTATGGTAATATCAACATGTCTCAATACACGCTGGCCCCTAATTACCTCTCCATTATCCCATCATTCCCCTCGGCCCCTAGCTCTCTACACTCCACTCTCATCCACCTTACTTCTGTGGCTCAAGCACATCACCCTCTTGCTGCCTTGAGGCTCCTGACCTTCTCTGAAGGCTCTTCTTGCAGCTCTTGAGGTAGAACTCCCCTTATCTCCCTTCAGGTTACCTCCTCTGAAAGTCTTTCCTTGATCATCATATCTAAAGTATGCTATGTTTTCCTGGTCATGTTCTGTCATATCCCCTTTTTAATTTTCTTAAAAAATTACCTTTCCTTAACTAAAACAAACCTGACTGTTTATTACTTTTCCCCAGTCATCTAAAATATAAGTTCACACAAACTTGATTATTCATTATATTTCCCCAACTGACTAAAATATAAGCTCATAAGGATGAGGATTGTAACTATTTGTTCCACTTTATACCTTTGCAGAGGCTAGAGTATCATCTAATATACAGTATGTGATAAACATTTACCTAATATATGAATAAATGTTTACAGATTATCATCTATTTCTTTATCATGAGAACTCATTCGGCTGAAGTATGGGATATCCAGAAGCTCAATTATCAGTCATTTGCAGAATGTCATACCCCAAGAATGTTAACAAGGAAACTCCATGGCCTCTGAGTCCATAATAAAGCCAATCTAACATATAAACATTGTGGCTGCATAAGACCAGTGAAACTCCTCCCAAAATAGGGATTACCTGTGAGGTAATGAAAAATAGCTGTACGCTAATGTTCAACTCTCAATGCACATTGTGATAAGTATACAGAAAAGATAAGTTGTACATAATGTTTTGTCAAGGTCAGTCCTATACTCTATTTGGCCATTAGGTGGGGTCTCTTCTTTGAAAAGTCTGGCATTGCCAACACATACTCCAACTACATCACAAGTTAATAAAAATAGTTTTGATAAAATACTAATCAATATTTTTCAAATCTTACAATTTATTAAAATAGTATACAACTGGGCCGGGGATTTAGCTCAGTGGTTTTGCCACCTGCAGCACAAGCGCAAGGACCAGAGTTCAATCCCCAGTACCAAAAACAAACAAACAAAACAAAACAAAATAGTATACAACTGATTACAATGCCTCAAGTCAAGTCCCACATGAATAACCATACTCAGCATCCTAGGCGTTAAGACACAAGAGCACACTGTACACAGAATCTTCCTATATGTGGGAGAAGAAACAAAAACACTTGGTAAAGGTCTCTTCTTCAGAAAAAGGAAAAAGAGCATGGGATCATGGTGGCTCTGTTATTCATACACTTTCCACTCAAAGACTTGATTACATTTAGGAGTGAAAGTTTAGGTAGTGAAAATGTGCATACAGCAAACCCTAAAGTAAATAAAATGGACAAGTTTCAGAAGAATCTTCAAATAACACCAGTAAGCTAATGAATAAATAAAACACAAATACCTTGTTTATTAGAGAAAAAATTTGGATCTCGGTGAAAGTTAAGTCTATTTCTTAAATAAGTGCACAGCTGCTGCAAGCAAGACACTGACTGCAAAGCCAGGCGATGTTTTCCATCTCCTTCAAATGCCAGTTTCAACAGAGACAACAGGCTCTGAAATGAAGAGCAGTGAATATGATTAAGGGAATAAAGCACCCAACTTCAAAGAAGGATGTTAAGTTTAAATAAGGGTAAGTCAATAATCTAAAGTAACAGGCTGCCCAATCTGCATGGGCAAAAAGGACTCAACAAAATGTAGAAACAAGGTCAAAATAAGATATAAAATTTAAATACAATAGCCACTGTTTCTTTATGTCTAAAATCTATTAACTGAATACACATTATGAGGAAAGATAGGAATGATTCCCCTTTCAGGACAGTACATAACACAGAGCTTTTCAAAAATCGTAGCAGTCCTTTTCACCTCAAACACCTAAATCATTTTACCATATTTTGGTAATTAATACCTTTTCCTCTGCTATCATTTGCCCATATGTATTAGTAGTTGCCATTTCCTGATATACATTTCAGCCCTGTTAGTGTGCAGTGTCCATCTTCAGTCATTACTACATGCTCTGGATATGTCATAAGCAACAGACTAAAGAAAAGAACCTATCAATATTACTCACTGCAAAAATATTTCTTCAGCATCTAGCATTATGCCTTCAACATGTAAGATATTCAAAAAGTGATTATATTCTTACTGTTAACATAGTTTACTGCTGCTCAACCTTAATTCCCAAAGCTTGTTCTCTCCTTTAGGAGATCCATAAATGGTAATTCAAGGTAGCTAAATTCAACTGCAGGTGTCAAATGAAAATACTGTACTGCTTGTTGGGAGAACAATAACTATTCAAGTGAGTCAAAAAATAAGTGTTTTAAATAGTCAAATACTTCCTTTTTTTAAATACATTAATAGAAATTTTCTTCTGAAGAACTCCTACTCTGCAAAATTTGTTTTACTGCAAAACTCTAAAACAATTAAAGAAAGCACCCACCTGAACAATTTTTGGCCTTTGTAGGAAAATCTCAGCAGGAAAATCTTGCATAATAACGTCCTTCAAAAGTTCACAGGTGTTCCAGATCAAAGTGTGATTACTACTTCTTAAAGAGCTACAAAATGTAGTATTGATTTTTAAGAAGAGCTCAACTATACCAAATTCTAAGTAACCTAATGGCCTAACTCTATAACAATCTTCAAGTCTCAGCTGAGCCATCACCATTCCTGGGAAGGGTTCCTATGTCTTTTCGCTAAACAATACACAATTCTAAGGAGTCCTTTTTCCAAACACTTATATTTTATGATATAATAACTGATGGTTGGCTTTACGTCCTTCACTAAACCCTCTGTAAGAGGAGTGACTACATCATACGAACCATTATATGAACCCTGAGACTAACAGAATGCTACAATTAATGATATTAATTAAGGGCATAAACAATGGCCAGAGAACCTGGCCAATGGGAGATAATTTACATCACAAAGGACCTTAAAAAGTTTGATTCCAACCCCATTAAAGAAAAAATTGAATAATAGGTTAAGACAAATAGGAATTTTATGGCTTTCTTTTGAAAATATTGAAATTCATTTCTATATGCTCAATACTGCTTTTCACACCAGTTAGCATCTTTTTCAGAAGAACTATCAAACTTACTGGCTATAAACAAACTGAATACATTAGGCACTATACCTTTCATTAGAAGAGAGAACATGTCTGTCTGTAGTTGTCAGGGGTAACCAAGGAAATGTAGAAAACTTCAAACACTTCGTAGTTTGATTTACTGTTAATGGAATAGTAAAACTTAAGATATCAAAAAATAAAAAGATGACAGATTCACAATGCTGAGTGCAGCTTAAGAAAATAAGTCTTAAAATAAAGGTTTTATCTTACATCAATCTAAAATATGGACAGCTGCAAATTTTTCTCTCACAGGTTAAATAACAGAATTCATTAAAATAAGAATTAGAAGAGCATTAAAAACAAACCAATATTGAATGACATTTAAAGTGTCAATTGAATTTTCCATTTTTACCCCGTGGCTGACCTGAAGATTGAACTTAGATTTGCCATAAAAGGAAATGGTATTTGGAGAAAATTTTCCTTTATTTGCAAAAATTGTTAATGATATTCATATAATAATATACTATATCTAGTCACGTTCTAATGTCTTGCTTGGTGTTAAATGTTTACATTTCTATGAAGATGATTTAAAGATGAAAAAGTTGGAAACCAAATATCAGTCCTCAAAGAAGTTTGAGAGAAATCTGCAAAAACAACACATTTTTAAATACCCCCACTCACATTATTTTTTAAAAGCTCTTACAATGCACAAGTTAAGATAGCAGCACTGAAAGATACTGTATACAGAAACCTTTCCAAATAGTAAATAGTTTTTCTGCCAAATGCTTTGAAAATAACATAGAGTCACTAAATGCAGATAACAGCCCTATTAAATTCCCAGATATAATACAACTGCTATTTTCAAAAATGGCTAACTTAAAATAATGTTTACTTTCTAAGAAAATAGTGTGAGGTGGGTGGAGGAAAGGACAGACTTAACACTGAACACATTAATTAATCCAGACAAACCGAAACTCACATAAACAGTGTAACATCTCAATTGGCCTTAATGTTTTCATCAGTTTCATTCAAATACTCAGCATTACCAGCCCTGGAGATACCCACTCCCTTCAGATGTCTCTTATCTTCATTCAATTAAGCCTCTTACTCACAAACACAAAGAAATACCATCTCACTTCAAAAACAAAGCTCCTTAGGAGCCTAACAAAACTTTTCTCTAAAGGACAGGTAAAGTATTTTAGTAATTAACAATTTTTCTGTTCTTTCTTATGCAGTTATTCAACGTGTAAGTTTCCCATGAAAGCTTCTTAAAAACAGAAGACTTCCGAATTGGGTTTACCTGAATACTTTACATCAACAGATATTCTCTTGGACACAACCTTTCACCTCAATTATCCAAAAAGTAAAATGTTAAATAAATGATAATTTAACCTGTCACCTAGGACAATGTTCTTAAATCCCTTTATGAGTAAAATGAAGATATTAATAACACTGATGTCACTGTGACTCCATGAGGATTCATTCAGTATACACAGTGCCTAATGCATTTTTGGCATATTTCAGACACTATGAATAAAGTAATGTTCATAGCCATCATGAAACTTATAGTGAGGAAAATAAACAAGAAGTAAATAAACAATTTCAGAGCATGAAATGTATTGGGAAGAAAAGTAAACACAAACAGAAAGTGATTGCTGCCTAGAATCTCTGCAATCTATAGGAACACCTTTTTAAAGCAGAGGCCCAAGTAAGCAGAGACCAGCCAGATAAAGTACATGCATACACACAAAGACCTACAGAAGAGATTCCAGGGAGCGGGCCCTAAATCAGAACTCTAATCAACTTCATGTTGGACAAATGGTTTAAAAAAAAGAAAAAAGAAACTATGACAATCCTGAGTTTTTTACTAGAATAACTGGATGGACTATATGATTTAGTGAGCTAGAAAATGGATGACACATGTAGGGTGCATGCATGGCACAATGCACTGGTGACATCAATATCACTCACCTATATGGTTGCTCAAATACATTTAGACTAATATATCATTTTACCATTTAAGCTCTATATTTTAAACCAATTTGAAACAGCTAAAACATTTAGTTTGGTACTAAAACAATAAACTTTGACCATAGTATGTCTTCACAGCAATGACAAAGAATACACTGGTTTTTCATTTATCAGATCAGCAGGATTTACTTCCCTATATGTACATACCGACTGGTTTAGGAGGCACTTTCATTTGCTGAAAATTACTTTTGTCTTGGGGAAAATACCCTGTTACCATTTCAGGTTGTGACAATTCTGAAAAGAAAATAATAATAATAATTATAATTATATATATATATTATTGTATCACTGATTCATTAATTACTAAAAGTAAAACTCTCTTAAAATAGCAATATTTTAAGTTTTTCAATTATTTTAAAAACTAAAAATAAATCAGTCTAGTTTTTTTCTCTGAATAGTCTATTC
Organism: Heterocephalus glaber; assembly: GCF_053883595.1. Lineage (NCBI taxonomy): Eukaryota > Metazoa > Chordata > Mammalia > Rodentia > Bathyergidae > Heterocephalus > Heterocephalus glaber. The sequence continues at coordinate 10,803,918 of NW_028258142.1, read as the reverse complement.
CTAAAAAGTAAAAAATATGTACTCTTCAGCCAATTTCTAATTGAGGGATTTCTTCCTCTCTTCCTACTAGAAAAATACAATTCTTTGTTAGAATGAAAAGATCGACAAGATCTTGTACATTAAAGATGTTCATGTACATGAAGAATCTGCTACAAAATACTCAAGAATTGTCCCTCTAGGCTTCTTAGTCTACCTTCCTCCTCACGTCTACTCCAATTTTATAATTCCTAATTACTTCAATTTTTTTTTCAAGACCTTTAAAAAGGTATTTAGAATTGTCAAAAACAAAGGAGTCAATCACTATTTTTCAAAACCTTTGAATACTTATCTGATTACATGCCAGTTGCAATTAGAATAAGAATCAGAAAAAAGGCTAAAACTAAATTTTGTAACTTTGTGCTTGAAGTTTTCATGGCAGTAGTTCCTAATATTACAGACAACTAAAAATTAGCCCTAACAGGCATGTTCAACCTGTGGCTTGCAGGCTGCTTGCCTTTTTCTTTAAATGTTATAATAAAAAAAAATTAAAAATAAAAGCAGTTTTGTAACTTATATACATTAACTATGTTATGTATTTTATACATGACTCAAGACAATTCTTTTTCATTCAATGCAGCCCAGGTAAGCCAAAAAGATTGGACACCCATGAATGCCTCTGACCTCACCAGCAAAGAATTAAGATTGAAATTTCAAAATTTAAGATTCTAGTTTATTTGCGATGGCTCAGAAAATGTAAAGTAACAATCAGGTTTTGGAGCTAGACACAGCAAAATCAAAATCCTAGTTCTACCACACAGTAGACAGCAGGTAAGTTGGAGCAAGCTTCTCTATATTTCTATTCTCATTTATTAAATTAGACTAATAGCATCTCATTCAAAGTGCTGCTTTGACATTTAACGAGACAATGTGTTTAAATCAATTCATTCAGTGCCCCATAAAGAAACTTTAAATAAACAGCAACTGCTACTGTTAACAGTATCAATAGTTGGGGCAAGAGAATTGCAATGATACACATACCATCTACAAGATTAAGCAATAAAAAATATCTTTACTACCCAATCACATAAATCATCAGAGCATTTTTTCTTTGAATCAATTAAACTGCCTCCCATGTGCAAAGCACTATACTGGGCATTATAATTAAATAACAGGAATACCAATAGCAGCTCGTATTGTGTTTAATACATACTAGACCCTATTCCTTACAATTCTATAAGAAATATTTTCTTTCTTTTTATGCCAATTTTGGATGAAAAGCTTGGAGAGGAGCCAATGTCAGAAAACTAGCAGCAGAAGTGGAAGTTAAATCCATGTGATTTTACAATATAACACTGTATTGCAGACTGTAAAATCCTTGCATTATGTCACTTTAACTGGTCTCCAAAGCAAAATCATGAGTTACAGCATATGTCACTATGGCCCAGTATGAAGCACAAGGTATAAAAATGCAACTATACACACTTAAATGTCTGACACATAAAAATGTGTAGGACTTGTTTTTTGTTTTTGTTTTGTTTTGCTTTGCAGTACTGGGAACTGAATCCACAGCCTTGATCATGAGAGGCAAATATTCTATCACTGAATTGTATCTCCAGTCCTTTTTTATTTTTTTTTAACCTTATTTTGAGACAAGGTCTTACTAAATTACCAGAGCTGGCCTCAAATTTACAATCCTCCTGCCTCAGACCCGTGAGCATCTGGGAGTACAGGAATGTCCCACTATATCCATCTAAAAATGTGTTGTTACTGTTAAAGAAATAATCTGTCAAGCTAGTGCCACAGAATCAAAGTTACCAGCATCTTTTTGACCTGACTGAAAAAGCAATAAATACAAATGTATCTTCTTTTGAATAACAGTAGAAGAGGCAGAATAAAAGTCAGTCATGTAACTTAGCACAGGAAAAATAAGTTGGGGGAGGGTGAAAGTACTTTTTTAAATCTAATAATTTTTTCTTTAGAATTTAGCATTAGAACCAATATAATTGTACTTCAACAGATTCCAACAAATTGATTTCAAAGAGTTACCAGTCTGATTGCTTTGGTAAGAGACAGAATGCACTGCAGGAGCTTCTAAAGGAAGCACAAAAAGTCCATCTAGAATGCCATCAATTTCAGCCTGTAGATCTGGCTCCACATTAGGTCGAAGCTTAGAAAAGAATTCTACAGCACCAAGGTCAGTCAAATGCTGGACTGCTGGAGGATACTAAAATAAGAAAAGGATGGTCTTGAGAATAACTGTAAATAGCAAAATCTTTAAACTTATCTATGGCATCAAAACATAAAATTATTTTTGGTATATCAAATGTTCTTTTTTTGAAAAACAAATCCTGCACTGCCATACCCTAAACAACTTCCATAAATACAACATAAATGTATAGAGAAATACGTAAAACACTCGACAACACTTATGAGAAACACAATAACACACTGAACACTAGAAATCCACATTATCAATTCCCACTCTTTTATTAAATAGTTTACTTTTCTCCACTGACATCGTGTTATCCTCTCGTACCCTCAAGTCATAGAATGCCAAAGAAATAAGAACTGCTACAAAGGCATTTCTTTAAAGACTGGACAGGTTAACTTATATTTTAACATCTGACCCTGACAACTACTAGAGGTATAGGAATATAAATCTTCAGATTTTTCTCATATCTTCAGCAGATATGAGAAGCTGGGCATGGTGGTGTACACCTGTAATCCCAGCCATCAGGAGGCTGAGGCAGGAGAACAGCTGTGAGTTTGAGGCCAGTCTGGACTACATCGAGGGTTCAAGGCCAGCCTTAACTACACAGTGAGAGCTTGTCTCAAAAATCAAACAAAAAAAGGCAGATGTGGAAAGAAACTTAACACACATGCTATTTATTAAATATGGTCTCTAACATATTTCGTGTGTTCTCTAATAGACACATTAACATATAATCAACATCTAATAGACACATTAACATAAATATCAGAAAATAATGCAAACCAGAATGACAAATATTAACTGCCAAAGATGATCCCAGAAATCACAACATACCAAAACTCAGAAATAGTTCTGTTCTACTTCAGAGCACAGTGGACAACTTGAGACTCAACATCACAAATAAAGAGAAAAGGGGAGGCACAACATATACCTAGATTAATTCAAATACAACATCTCTGATTGTTTTAAAAATTCTTTTATAATCCCCATAACTGAACTTTCAGTAAATGCTACATGACTAAGAAATATTCATTGGTCTGATTATTTTCTATTTCAAAATGATTTTACCTTAACCAATCTGTTCAACAGGTTCAGAACCTCCTCTTTCATTGGGACGGATGGAAAATTGAACCATTCTAGCAGGTGGAGAAAGAGCAGCCTTTCTTGAATTAGATCAGCGTGGCAGATTAAGTTGTGCTCAATCTTGCAGAGAATACTCTTGAGGGCGCGTTCCCTGATCTCAGTCAGCTGGTGACCTGTCAAAAAAATACAGCATAAAGCAAGGTTGTTTCCCCACTCCAAGGAGACGGTCACCCAAAATTTATTCTAAAACCTCGCAATTTACTCTGGGGAACGTGGACAGGGTGAAGACGGAAATTTAAAAACCAATTATTTCAGAGTTGGGCCGCGACGCATTCGGTGCGCGAACTACAGAGCTTACACAAAGTGCGGGAAGGGTCACGGGGGGGGGGGGGGGGCTGGCAAAGCAGTGACAAAAGAGAGAGCCGTCGAGGGGAGACTTGGCCAAGGAAACGTGACATGACCGTGCCACGAAAGGAGGAGGCCTCGGGTGAGGGACAACTCAGACTGTACCGAGTTTCCTGATGAGCACTGTCAGAACCATCTCGTCCGCTTATCTGCCGCCGCCGGAAAATTAAACTGCCGCGCCACGGAGTCCGTCCACTATTAATAATCCCGGAAACTCGTCCAGTGGAGCAGAAAGTTCCGCAAGGCCTCAGAATGGGGCATTCAGAAACTCTTCCCGGCCCCTGCGTCACCAGACAAGCTTGGATGTTCCCTGTAATGACTATACGCACACCCGTGACATCAGTGTCCGTCTTAAGAAATGGAATGAAAGAAGGCTTGGAGCCAGAGTAGAACCTGCTTTGGCTGCCATGCACGTCGGGAGTTGTAGTCCTCGCTCAGCCGTGCTCCTGGCACCGAGATCCGGACACGCCCCAATCGCCCTACTCCCTGGAGTTCCGCCTTCCAAGCGCGGGCTCCGAAGCGCGAATAGAAGCCGGGGCACAAGCCCAACCCACCAGACGCTGCGTCCTCCTTCTACGAGGGATTTCCGATCCTGTCAGTCTCAACGCTCTACTCCCAGACCGTTACAATTTAGAACACACATTTGTGTTCTGTACTGGGAGAATTGTCTTGTCCTTCCACTCCCCCTCGCAGATTAAATAACCGTTTAACTGTGAAATATACAAGTCAAGTCGTGCAGTGTTTCCGGGGTACCTAAATTCAGGTATAAATAAGCAAGCCACAAAAGGAAGGATGGAGAAAGAAATAAATGAACGGAAAGGGCGGTAAAAAGAAAAGGCTGTGTGTGGTGGCTCACTCCTGTAATCCCAGCACTCTAGAGACTGAGGCAGGGAGATTGTCGCGAGTTCGAGACCAGCCTGGGCTACATGGTGAGTTTAAGGCAAACCTGAAGAGTGAGACCCTATCTAAAGAAAATAAAAGAAAAAGGAAAAAAAAGGCGTTTGTGTATTAGGGTTTAAAATGCCATCAAAGTTGATTTTTGCACCGTGTGCTGTGATCCATCTCAACAAACAGGAAAAATAACCTAAGAAATGGTAAAGCAACAATAACAAAATTAAATTTGTAACGTGATTGCATTTTGGAGAACATTTTATCTCTGTGATCTTTTCAATTTCCATCAGAAAGGGATGTCAAGACAAGTATTTACGTTCTAATTTTCCAAAAGGAGAAGCTTAAAAACAGAGAAATCCCTCCTATCCAAGGTTGAAGTTTGAGGACCTAGCCTTATGTTGTCTCTTTGTGTGTGTAGGTGAAAGATGGAGTGGTGATTTTTGAGATGGATCTTGAATAAGTACCGGTAGGTGTTTGCCAAGCAAAGAAATTAGGGTAAGCGAATTCGTACCAGAGAAAACAATATGACTGCAAAGAAAAGGAATCCAAGCGGGTGTGTCGGATCCAAAGAAGTGAGAAATTCGATGTAGCCTTTTACCTGTGGGAGGAAATGGGAAATGGTTGCTAGTTTGCTGGATGTTTTCCATTTGACCCTCCCAACCTCTGCCGCAACTGACCCTTCTTCTGCTGTTGAAAAGACCTCTCCTAATACCAGATGCCCTGGCCTCTGGATGAATGTGGCCAATGGGAGAAACCAGCAAGAAATTGAAAAGTAGGAGGAGAAAACAGTGGGATACTTAACCAAGACTCCAGATGCCCATGCCTAAACCTGCCCAGCCAACATAGTAACCATGGCTGCATTCCTCTACTCTAGGGAGACAGCTCCTGATGGAGAATGTGCCAAGTAGAACAGAAAATGGAGACTGTGGAGGCAGCTATACCAGCCCCCAGGTTTCTGAAGTTATCCAGGCTTCGTAGAGTTAGTTGTGGATTTGAAGGTCAAAATCCACACAGCAACACAGGCAAATAATGGAAATAACATTTAAAAGATATCTCTAAGATGAACAGTCTTAGATGATGAGAATAAGTATGAGATGATAATTCTGTGTGAGAAACACAAATAATTTAACTTATCTTTTATGTTGGGCTAAATGTCAACATAAATGTTTTATTTTATTATTTTTGTTATTAGTTAACATACTTTACGGGTTTGTATCATTGCATCTGGGGGACAAACACCGCTGCTCTGTTGTCTGAGCAGCCCAATGGGATCATAACTCAAACCCAATAAAAAATTAGAGGGATAAAAAAATAAATAAATATTTAAAAAATAAAAAAATCAGAGGGATAAAGTTTAACAAAAAGAAGACACTTTATTTGTAAAAAGAAGGAAAAGGAGGGACAAAGGAGAAGATAGACAGCTACCCTGATAAGAAATAATCAGGGTAGAGGGTCCTGGAAAGATGGAGGACCCATGGGCTGTTCAATCCCAGCTCCTTTTATGGGGGGATGAGCTGCCCTCCCCCTCCCCCACCCTTAATTTGCCATAACTGGCCCAGCGCCTCTGCCTAACCTCAATTCTTCTGGTGGCTATGTGCAGCTTTTTTTCTGTTTACTTGTCCTTGACCTAACTTTTAAGGCCTTATCTTTGGAGCGGGTGGCTAGTTGTCAAGGAGGTACCTTATTCGTGGTTAGCTCAGAGTTAGTAAGGGAGCACGTGAATATCTATTTTATTCTATAATAACCCTAAAGAGAGTGATATAGTGACTCTAGAGTGAATATATGTTAGTGCATAGGTTTGAGTACATACTGCCTTAAAGTTAGCCCCATCTTTGTTTTTTCTAGATTTTATTGGCGATGAGGGAGACATCATTTGTGCCCTTGGCTTTCTCTCTAAGTCCTTCCTGTCAGCTCTTTTTCTGGTCTCTTGGTGCAAGTCCCAAGGCCAGTTGGTGTCTTTCTTTATCTGGTTTTTCCTCTCTGTTTTCATCCCTGTCTTTGGCCTGTTTCCCAAGGGAATCTCTTTAGTACTTTGTTTTTAACTCCTTCTAGTCAGGATTAGCAAGAAGACTCAATGAGACCCCCCTATTTTATTTTCTTGTTTACAGACTCCTGGCCCTACAGTATTATCCCTTCTCTGAAATGCTACAGCAGAGAAGTGTTTTGGACTTCATAGTTTGGAATATTTGCCTGTGCATGATGAGATATCTTGGGGGATGGGATTCAAGTATAAGCATAAAATTCATTTATGTGTCATACATAACTCATTCACATAGACTAAAGCTAATTTTATACAAGATTTTAAATTTTGTGCATGGATGTTTCCTGATGTGGAATGTTCCACTTGCAACATTATGTAATGACTCAAAAAGTGAAATTTTGGAGCATTTTGGATTTCAGATTTTTTTAATTAAAGATGTTCATTCTGTATTGCTTTTATAATTAGACAAAATCAATAAGACTTATTTATTACATTCAAAGCAAAGAAATTATCTACCATTCCCCTATGAGACTAATCCAACAATGTCCCCTCAAAGAATGAACCTTCAATTTATTAATTCCACTGTGCAAAAATATATACATATTCCAGTGTATTCATTGTAATTTTATTTATTACCATTAATTTCTGATTGTATCTTTCAGGTTGTTTTGTTGCTCCTTTTCTAACTTCTTGAGCTAAGGGTTTTGATGTCTGCTTTTCATTCTTTCTTATTTAGATAAAGGGAATTTTAGGTTCAGAATTTGCATATAAGAAAAGCTTAACTATATGAGTTTAGATTTATAACGTTTTAACTTTTTATTCTCAGCCATTGCATTATTTACTTTTTTCTCATTGCTGAGACAAAATAGCCAACACCCAAAGTTAAAGGGGAAAGGGTTTATTTAGCTCAGTTTGTAAAGGTTTCAGGCCATAATCAGCTGGCTCCAAGGCAGGGTGGCACATGGAGTGGGGCAACAGTTCATGGCAGTGGAAGACAGCAAAAGCAACAAGGGAACCTTAACAATGTCTTTCTGCCCCTTTTATCTTATCCAGACTACTGGGATTAGGGAAATACCAAACCAATCAGTGTACTAGTTTAGTAATCACGCATCCTTAATCCCAGCATCACACACTCTAGATCCAGCCACCTCTGAAAAAGCCTCTATGGAAGCATGAGGCTTTGGGGAGACATCTAGATCCAAACCATAACAGCAATTCTGAAACTGCCATTTTGGTACTTTCTGTTTCACTAAAGATCTATTTAGGAGCATGGTCTTTAATCACTAAGTCTTTGTTACATATGTGTTAGCTATTCATTTCTTTTATTATATTACAGTCAGCAAAGGGGTCTTTTGTAATTTTGAACTTTAAAGTCAAATATATTTTTAAGGTCAGATATTTTAAGTGATACCTGAGAACCTGGAAATACTGGGCAATAAATATCCATGTAGATATAAGAGAACTGTATGTGTATCTTTCATAAATACTATCTCCTAAAAACATGTTGAATTTTATATGATGAGAAATGGTAGTCACTCCATTGTATGGCATACATAGATTAGGAAAAAACTGAGGAATAGAGCTGACATTTGCTACTATCACAAGCCATGTGACATTATGGAAAACATGTGGACCAAGGAGCACAGGCCAAATTCTGTCTAATTATTTACTAATACTAGTATCAAATTCTACTATCTGCACTGAATTCTGAATCGTCTTAGTCATACTTCTTAGTTATACCTGCCAGCCGCTGGTAGTCATTGCCTCTATCAGGTCAATGAGATTAAGTGAATATATTTATCAGGAAATAGTTACACTTCTAAGAATACATGTTACTATGTATGATGATTTATTCTAAGAGAAAATGATATGCTTTCATTTATCTTGGAAAATAATTTATTTTTACTTTTCTCCACATGTTAGACATGAGTTTTAATATTTGTGTTTATGGATAGTGTCTGTGTCAATTATGATCATAGGCATTTATATACGTTCTGTTAATATTTTACTAATTTTAAATATGTGGCTCTTAGCTGTATTAGCTGAAGTCGTGCACTGAGCGCAAGCTTTGGATGTAGACAGGCATGAATTTAAAACCAACTTTACAACCTCCTAATGCATAATTGTAGGTAAGCTGACTAAGTTTCTTAGTTGCAAATTACAGAACTCTTAATTAAAACAAGTAAGCAAAAATGGATTATTATTCTACTCTAGAAATGGACTCAGATTTAGAGATTTTAAAATAAAAAATAAAATAAAATAATAAAATAAAATTTTTTCCTCCATCTCTTGGCTTTGCTTCTCAGTACATTTGTCTCATTGTCTTCTTTTACAGGTAGGATTTCCTCACAGTGTAAGGAAAGAGAAGATTGTGGTTCATATGTCCATCCTTCCACAATGGCCTTAGAAGTAAAAGAAACTTTCCTCTCAGCACTAATGTATAAAATCCATGAATGATAAGACCCCAATCAGAATCACTACCAGGACATTTCCCGGTCCTGATTTTCTTGTTCACACTCTCTGGAAGGAGAGACAGGATATTATAATTACAGCAAAGTTACAGAGGGTGGGGAGAGAACTTCCACAAAGAAAAGGGATGTTCTTAACAGAAAATGAGGGAAAATAATCTGGGAGGTGGGAGGCAGAACACCCTGATGTCTCTATATCCTCTAAGCTTCAGTTTCCACAGTAAAAATCAGGATTAATACAACTTTCTCATTAGATTTCTTTCAAACCAAATAAGACAATTTAGAAAGCATTTATTCCAAGACTTTCCATAGATAATCGTAGTTACTACAAATATTAACACTTTTTAGCACCTGTCAAGTGTGGGAATGCTTTCTCTTTCTAGGAATCAAATGCAATGTCAGACCATATTCAAGTTCTATCTGCAAATATAACTACAAGACAAAAGCTTTCCTCATAAAGAAACCTAGGCCACAGAATTGGGCCTCAGTGATACCTCCTTGGTGGAGACTACAGGAGCAGAAGTGCATACAATCTCACAGCCATTTATTTGTGCGGTTATATCCAGCAACATCTCCAGCAAAAGAGAAGGAATGTTCTGGCCCTGTTTTCCTCTCATTTCTCATAGGGAAAAAATTATATGCATAAGGGAGAATTTCTTTCATAACCCATTTTTACACGGATTGGGGTCCTAATATACTTATGAAAGCAAAATTAAAAGAGGAGACAGCAACCAGAATCCCTAAACAAAGGGGGCTCAAAACAACGGATGTGTGAAAGTTTTTCATTCTCCCCAAGAGGGACATACATTCTGTGTGTCTTCCAAGAAAGTCACCTGGCTCCCAGTCTACCTTATCTAAGAATAAAAATCATGATTTATTAATACTGATCTCTGAAAAAGAAAAATGATTCAGACCTGAGGTTTCATCTCAACTTATGAATTTTCCTAACCATGCCACATTACTTGGTACTATGAATTCACATAACATTTAATTTTTAAAACGATCATCAAATTTGAATTTATCTTCCCAATGCCAAAATAGAAAGTTAATAAATATTTTATGCCATTTTAGAATAGGAAGATTGAAACAAGATATGTCCGTATTTCATTTCGAATAGCAGAGTGACATGAACTTGAGCTCTGAATTCTTTGCACAATTAATATATTGGGATTTATAGAAGAGATAAGGATGTCTGTCTCACCACATCAATTGAACAGCGTACTATAAATTTTGTCCTGGTTATCTAGACAAGAAAAAGAAGTTAAAGGTTGTACAGATTAGCAGGGAAAAAGTAAATCCATTTCTCTTTACAATTGATGTGAAGAGAGAGAAATTCCAAAGAATCCACAAAGAAACTATGAAAGCAAAGACTTCATAAGGCTGCTGAATGCAACATGAATATACAAATCAATTGTATTTATACATACTATTAATCAGAAATCTAAAAGTTAAATTAAGAAAAAAATCCATCCACAATAAAAGAATGACACAGGGCCGGGGATATAGCTCAGTGGTTCCAGTGCCTGCCTCAAAAGCACAAGGTCCTGAGTTCAATCCCCAGTACTCAAAAAAATAAAAATAAAAAAGTAAATAAAAGAATGACATAAGGTCAGGTATAGTAGCTCATGCCTGTTAGCCCAGGACCTTGGGCAGCAGAGGCAGAAGGATCAAGAATTCATGCCCAGGCTGGGCAACTTAGCATTGTAGGCCATGTCACAACATAAAAAATAAAAATGGGTGGAGGTGTAGCTCAGTGTGAAGGCTCTGAATTCAATCCCTAGTACTGAAAAGAAAAAAAAATATAGCATACTCAGAAAAACATTTAACACATAAGTGAAAACCTTCTACACTGAAAACTACAAAACATCATTGAAAGAAATTAAACAACACAAACAAATAGAAACATGTCCTGTGTTGTGTCGTGAGTTGTAAGATTTGCTATTGTTGAGAAGGAAATATTCAAAAACTGAACCTCAGATTTAAATACGTAAATGTGTATCAAAATACTCAGCTGCCTTTATAGTACAAATTAATAATCCCAGTACTTAGGGAAGTAGGAGGATCGCCATGAATTTGAGGCCAGTTTGAGCTATGTAGTAAGTTCAAGTCCAGCCTGAACTGCATAGCAAGACCCTGTCTCAAAACACAAACGGAAAACTATAGTAGAATTTAACAAGTGTATCCTAATATTCAGATTTTCATATTAGAACCAGAATAAAACTGTAGGACTTACAAGCAATGCTATTCAAACTGTATGATATTGGCATAAGGACAACATACAAACCAATGGAATATAATTGAAAGTTCAGAAATAAACACTACTATTATCAGTATTATTGGCTGTCAATTAATATACCAAGACAATTCTTGGGGAAAGAGTAACCTTATCAGAAAATACGATAAGTAAATATCCACATGGAAAAGAATGAATTTTGATTCATACCTTAAACCATATGAAAAATCAATTCAATATTAATCAAAGACCTAAATGTAAGAGCAAAACCAAAAATACTTAGAAAAAAGACATAGGTATAAATCCTTATAATTATGTATTAGTCAATAGTTTCTTAAATATGACATCAAAATCATAAGCAAAATACATAAACATCTTTGACAAAAAAATTTTGTGATTCTGAGGACATTATTAGAAAATGTAAAGGCAACCCACAGAATGAGAGAAAAATATTTGCAAATCATGTATCTAGTGAAGATCTAGTATCCCGAATTTATTTTTATTTTATTTACTTTCAAACTCAACAATAAAAAGACAATAATGCAATTTTTAAAATTGACAAAGGATCTGAGTAGACACTTCTTCAAATAAGATATATAAATGAACAATAAACACATGAAAAGGTCCTCAACATCATTAGTTATCAAAGAAATACAAGTTTAAAATTCTGTAATGAGATATCATTTCAATTCTATTATAAGTATAATAAAAAGAGGGAATACAGCATTGCTGGTGAGGATTTGCTGAAACTGGAAACTTCATACATTCCTTTGGGAAATAGAGAGTGGCACAATACTCTGGAAAACAGTCTGAAAAGTTTTGCAACATTTTAAACATAGAATTACAGTATAACCCAGAAATTCTTCTACGTATACAATAGTTTCCTTAATCCATGTTATTGCTTTCCTTGGTTTCAGTTACCTACATTCAACTATAGTCCAAAAATATTAATAAAAAAGTCAAGAAATAATTATGTTTTAAATTGTGTATTGTTTTGAGTAGCATGACAAAATCTCCTACTGTCTTTCTCCATCTTGCCCAAGATATGAATTATACCTTTGTCCAGTGTATCCATGCTGTATATGCTACCTGCCCAACAGTCACTTTTTTTTTTCTTTTTTTGTTTTTGATACCGGGGATCAAACTCGGGTCCTTGCACTTGCACAGCAGGCTGTGAAACCACTGAGCTAAATCCCCGGCCCAAAATGATTTTGTTTTTTTGGTACTGGGGATTGAACTCAGGTCCTTGTGCTTGCGCAGCAGGCAGCAAAACCACTGAGCTAAATCCCAGCCCCAATAGTCACTTATTAACTATCTGGGTTATTAGATTGACTATTGTAGTGCCATATCATTTATATTTGAGTAACTCTTACATAGTAGCCTAATGTGATTAAATGGCAACAACTATGCCATTTTTATGTCACTTTCAGCTTTGCTTCATTTCATCATTTAGGTATTACATCATCCAACATCGGCATCATAAGAAGAAAGATGAGTATATATGATGAGACATTTTGAGAACCCATATTCATATAATTTTATTACAGTGTACTGCTATAATTATTCATTTTATTACTAGTTACTATTGTTAATCTTTTACCTTGTTATTTATAAAGTAAATTTTATTATAAATATTTATAAGTACCAAAGCTATATATAGAAAAAATACAGTACATACATAGTATAGGTTTCAGTTCTACCTGGTTCAAGGCATTCATCCACTGAGCATCTTGGAACATACTTCGCTCACATAAGAAGGCACTGTTGTATACCCAAAAGAAATGAAGGCAGATGTTCAAACAAAACTGGCACATGAATATTCATAAAATCACTGTTTATGAAGGTGAAAACAGCATCCATTAGTGGAAGAATTGACATCCCAAATGTGGCTTATCAATACAGTGAAATAGTGTTAGACCTTAGGAAGGAATAAAGTAGTACCACATTACAAATCATGGATTAACCTTGAAAACATTATGCAAATTGAAGAAGAATGTCATAAAGGTAATACATTCTGTGATTCCATTTGTAGTCTGTTTGGCCTGTCATACCACAAACTAAATGGCTTAAACAACAGAAATGTATTTGCTCACAGTTCTGGAAGCTGAGAATTTCAAGGTGGAAGTACTGAAAAATTCATTTTTTTTGATAAAGGCTCTCTTCTTGGCCTTCAAACATCTTATAACTCCTCTTATAAGAACATCAGTCTTACAGGATGAGTGTTTCACTTTTGTGACCTCATTTAGCCATAGTTACCTACGTAGTGGCCCTATTTCAGGGTATAGTCCTATTGAGGATTAGGACTTCAACATGTGAATTCAGAGCTAAGGGAGAACACAATTCAGTCTGTAAAAAATATAGAATATTCAAAATAGGCAAATTTATATATCTAGAGACCAAATTATTGGTTGTATGGGCTGATGGGTGGAGAGAATGGGAAATGACTGTTTATGGGTACATAGTCTTCTTTGGGGGCAACAAAAATGTTTTGGAACTTGTTAGAAGTGATAATCGCACAACATTGTAAATGTACTAAATGCTACTAGGTTGTACATTTTAAAATGTAGTATGGGGGCCTGGGGATTTAGCTCAGTGGTTCCACCACCTGCCTCACAAGTGCAAGGTCCCGAGTTCAATCCCCAGTACAAAAAAAAAAAGTAGTATGATTTTCTCCTCAAAAAACCCCATATTAATTAAAATCTTAAAGACATAGTCAGAAAATAAGAAGTATGGAGAAATTGCAAACCTCATACAGAGCTGGTAGGAATGCAAAAAGTGTTGCAACCACTTTGCAAAACAGTAGAAAAATTTCTCAAAAAGTTAATGTAGTGTTATTCTATGTCCCAGAAATTCTTCTAGATATTTATCCCTTAAATGAAAACAAATGTACACAGCAAAATAGTTGTGTGTGTGTGTGTGTCTGCATAGTCATTGTAGCATTATTCCTAAGAGCCCAATGACAAAAACAACTTACATGTCCATAAATTCATGAATGTTTAACAATGGATATCTATACAATGAAATATTATATAGCTAAAAGGGAATGAAGTGCTGACATACAATACAACATGGGTGAACCTTAAAGATAATCATATTAAATGAAAAAAGCCAATTATAAAGACCACTCATTATATAATTCAATTATATAATGAAATGTCCAGATTAGGTAAATCAATAGAAATAAAAAGTATTTTGGTGGTTGCTTAAAAATGAGGATGCTTGGGGAAATAGAGTGACACAAGCTGAGAGAAAGAGATTTCTTTTGGAAGTGATGAAAATATTTTAAAATTGCTTGTGTGATATTAAAAATATTGAATCATATACTTGTGATTGTTGGTTGTGATTGTCAATTTGACTGCCTTAAGAAGTCCAGCAGATTAGTATAGCACACTTCTGGGTGTGTCTGTGGGGTGTTTCCCGAGATGACTGGCACATAGGCCAGCAAACAGAGGGAAGAAGACCCAACCTGACTGTGGGTCCCTGAAGCCGGATGGAATGGAAGAAGAAGAACGAAGGAGCTGACCTGTGTGTAAAAAGCTCCCTTCTGCTTAGCAGGGGTGCCTTTTGCTACTGCCATCACCTGTATAAATCAGACTCCAGTTTCTTCAACCTTTCAATACTGATTCATACCAGTGATTTTTCCAGGGAGCTTCCAGGCCTCCAGTATCAGACTATCATGGTAGCCTCGATCCCTATTGTTATGTGGCTTCAAGCTTCTTGCACCAAGGAGCTGTTAGGTGCTCTGGATTTCCAGTTAGCTGATAGCCATTGTGAACTATCCTGCCTCTGATCCTGTAAGTCTACCTTATAAATCTGCTGGTGAAAATTTTAAATACACACATATAAATATATTTTCTATTGATTATGTTCCTCTAGAGAACCCCAACCAATACTTTAAATTGATGAGTTGTACAGTACATGAATTATATCTCAATAAAGTGACACAAAAATAAATGCAGTTCTGATGTTACTTTAAAAACAAAAATTCATTTTGCAAAGAACTTAACAGTTTGCTAAGGAAAATGAGTGTCCTTTCCTGAGAATTTGTGAAAGAATTATTTTTCACATTCTGGTGATTTTGACATGCAGCCCTTCTAAAGATTGGGGGCCCTTGTGTGAACCTTCAAGACTTATTCCTGCTTAACTATGTTATTCAGTAAATGCAAGAGGATCCTGTCTCACTGCCCTCTTTCCTTCCTGCTGTAGTAACTGTCCACTCTAACGCTTAACCTCTCAATAGCATTCCCTTTGGTAAAATGAGGTGAGGATGTACTTTCACTGCCAAACTGTGAGATTTAATTAGCTAATGATGAAAGTTTTTGGAAGAAGAGTACAGTGTAAGTTCAAAGACATATTGTTCTTGTGTTTAGACATTTTTCAGCATGTTAAATCTTATAACCTCATTACTACAGTCAGATACATGATTCTGGGCAGAAGCTACTTCCAGAAAAAAGAAAGAAAGCAAAACTGGCTCCTTATAGTCTAGCACAAAGATACAGGTATATTTCTCAGCAATCTTCAGGTGGCTTTCACGTGAATAGCCTCTCTCCACCCAAGTTCAAGAATATTGACCTCCATTTCTCCTCCAGAGAATAGTGATGTCTTCATTGAAGTTCAGAACCTGATCCTGACTTTGAGTGATTCCATGGCTCACAGGAGAGCACACAAATATACCGCATATCTAGAAGCAAAATGCCAATTCCAGTCACTTCTACACAATGCATTTCAATACTGTGTATATTTTTTTAGTACTGGCTCTAGTTTAAAGCCAGCTATCTCTAAGGGAAAAGGCAAGTTAATAGGTTAAGGTAATAAAAAAAGGAGTGGAGAATAATACTGGTAATTTTTGAAAAAGTGTTGAGAATCCTCTCCTAATTTATGAAGTTAACCTCATACAACACTCAGATTTAAAACAAGGGGATCATCTTCCAAATCATGGTTCAATCTTTGGCACAATCTTAGTCTTTTCAGGTAGCTCCTTTTAGAAATGGCTCAACAATTATCAGTTTTTTGAGGTGCTTGCCTCTTTGTTCCAGATCCTTCTCATGTTGAACAAAGAATTAAACAAGACAAGCTAAAATCAGTGACAACGTTTATTTGAAAACATGTGGGTGGAGGGTAAGGGAGAAACTGGCTCTGCAGAATGAACTTGGGAGAAACAAAAGGGAGGAAAAATTAAAAGCAAAAGCAAAAGTACACCCTGGATCTGGGAGACACAGGGTGGGTGGTGTGAGAAGTTCATAATAGCGTGAGAAGTCCTTATACGGGAGCTTGGGAATTGTTTGGTTTGTGTATACTGAAATCTGGCCATGCTTACTTTCCAAGCCATCTTTGCCATCCCCTACCTTCCTGCATCATTTCCCCCTGAGTGACATAAATCCCATAATTCTTTTTTAAATCCCATAATTCTTTATGGGCTGCTGAGGGAGTGGAGGTCTCTGTCTTCTACAGTTTCTTCAAGCTGAAAGGGGCTGTAGAACCTACTGCTAGGGATTATGTGCTTTCCAACCACCTTGAGGTGCTCTGGCTTGCTGGCTGGGTTGAAAAAAGAAAAACTTGTCAGACAACAATGAGAAAAGAGTTAGTGATCATTGAGCTGCCTGTTTGTTGGGAAAAAGAAACTTTACTATTACCCCAAATATGAGAAGCAGTCAGATTTCCATGCTTTCTATAGAGAAGAAGGTATGTTAGAAAGATATGTCAGATAAACTATCAAGAGTCTAAGGTCCAGACCTTAGCAAGATCCTATTTACTTATCTGTAGCAACCCTGGAGTCTTGCTTTTTGAAGAGAAAACTCAAGTCTTCCAGGGGCTCACAGGAGTAGCTTTCTCCTTTCGGATGATCTTGTTCTTCAAATAGTTTGTGTGAAACTGACTTTATTCTAGAAAAATGAATCTAATTGTCTATCTTTGCCACCTACCTTTACTACAATGGGTGTTATTGGAGGGCAATCAATCCTCCGACTACCTAGAAAGGGGAAGAGCAAGGACTAAAGTAAGAAAGACAATAGAGACTTGCATAATTTCAAAGTACATAAGAGGCAGGGAGGTCAGTGCCTCAGAGTGGACAAAGACAAAGACACTCCAAGATAACCACTATTTATTTGGTGCATACAATAATCAGAGGGAGTATCTGGTGACTCAGAAGCCTGCAGTAATCCTATGTTGATGAGGATCTTAGGTTGATAAGGATCTTAGGTCCTGGAGGATCTTATGTTGATGAGGGTGGTGAGGTGAGCAAAACATTCTTATAATAGTACATGGGATGAGTTAAGCTAATAAGGAATTTGTCCTCAGGTGAAACCTTTCTCCTTTTTTTAAATTACAACTCCATTCTCCAAGAACTAGGATGTCTTCAACTGATGTAAGCTTGCCCTTGAGCACCACAGCATCACCAGACCATTGAGGCCTCAGCTGTGACCAGAGGAGAAACAGAGTTATGTTTCCACATGCCATAGCTGGCTCATGGACAAGGACATTAGGCCTCAGACAGCCCTAATTATAATTTAATTATGAAATGATTTTTCCCCAAAATTATGTAGAATGGCTCTCAACAGGATGTGGCAAAAATCACTGAAAAGAGGTCTTTCCATTTTATCATTAACTGGTCTGTAGCAGTTCCTTCTCTCCAAGTTTTTATGACCACTTGATCTCCATGATAGACAGTAGGTGGTCCCCTAGGCCAGGAGCTGCCAGAACTCTGTTCCCATACATTTGGATTGCTTGTTGTACTTGGCCCAGATTGGTGAGATATTGTAAGAATCTCTTGGTATCTGGGTCTACTATCATTTCTGAGGATAGAAATTGATAGGTCTTCCACTACCTCAGCAGCTATTATGTATAGTAGCTGCCCTCTTCCTATTATGTCTTGCCTCTCCCGTGTGACGTCATGCCAAGATGGTTGCTCCCACCAAAGAACAAACCCTTCTTCTCATCATGCCCCTGTTCCTGCCTGGAGAGTAACCTAATACTGCTCACCTCCTACTACCTAGTGACATCCCGGGCTCCTCCACTCCCTAATCACTACCTCACTCAACCCCGCCTCATCCCCTACAAGTCCCACCCCAGTCTCTATAAAAGACACTCCCTGCCCCAGCCATATTGCTTTTGTCTCTCCTTTTGTCTCTGCAGCCTGGCAGATCTGTTCCCCTAATAAAGGCTTGTTGTGGCCTGGTCTGGTCTTGGTTTTTGGCCTTTTACTTGACAGAAATGGCCTCTCATATAACATTTCAAACAGGCTTAAACTTAGCTCAGTTTTGGGCATGTTATAAACCCTCAAGAGCACTATCAGCAGCCAGGTGTGGTGGCACATCCCTGTAATCCCAGCACTTGGTAGACTGAGGCAGGAGGATCGTCATGAGTTCAAGGCCAGCCTGACCTACACAGAAAGACCCCCGTCTCAAAAAACAAAAAACAAAACAAACAAACAAACAAAAAAGCACTATTGGCAGCAAAGCCAGGACTCAGCTGTCTTATGGCAAAATTTTGCCAGAGCTCACTTTAGGGTTTGGTTATTTTTCACTCTACCTTTCCAGAAGATTGAGGCTACCAAGTGGAATGGAGGTGGTACTTTATTCCTCAAGCCTTTGCCACTCCTTGAATTATTTAAGAAATAAAAAAAGGGTACACTGTCACTCTGGAGAAATGAGCATAGTCCAAATCTGGGGATGATTTCTTTAAGAAGCAGCTTGACTACCTACATAGCACTTTCTGAACAGGTAGGAAAGGCTTCAATTCAGTCAGTAAAAGTGTCAATTAGGAATTAGGACTAACATCTGTTTAAATCCTCCATATGGTGGCATATGACTAAACTCTAATTGCAAGTCCTCCCCAGGGTAGATCCCTCTCCTTTGTACAGGTTCTAATAAAGGAAGTGGTTTGGGCTTGCCTAAGTTATTATAGGCAGAGGAGGCAAAATTTTCAGACTTTTTGGGTGGTTGCCACTAATCCTAGTCTTGTGAAAACTTGAGTGACCATTTCCAAAGTAGTGTCTCTTCCCATATGGAAGGAATCATGAAGTGTTTTTCTAACCTTCCACTGTATCCCCTGAGGAAGAACCAGTTTGTTTCCTAAATAACACCAGAGACCCCTTTTAATTCCTCCCTGTTCTAAGGCCCATTTATCTTCCTGAGAGTACAGGCTAGTTTTAATGGTTCCTTAGGAACTGAAAATAAAGCTAGAATTTTAAGAGTGTGTAGGGCTCCCCTTTTTGCCTCCCTATCAATCTTTTGATTTCCCAAGGAAACTTCAGATATGTCTCTTTGGTGCCCTTTATAGTGTATAACTGCAACCCACTTGGGAAGATGGTCTACTTCTAGGAGTTGTAGAATTTCCTGCCTGTGCTTTATAGATGATTGTTTGTAAGTCAGTAAGCTTTTTTCCTTCCAGATTGCTAAATGAACATGTAGACTCAGAAAGGCATATTTGGAATGTGGTTAACCTTCTGCCTTTTCCTAGTATCTATGCCTGAATAAGAGTTATTGGCTTTATTTTTCAATCAGTGGTTCCTGGTGGAAGAGGTTTAGCTTCAATAACCTGTTGTAAATTGACAACTGTATAACCTGCCTTTTAATGTCCTTCTTGGACAAAGCTACTTCTATCAGTGAAGCACAAGTCCCCAGGGTCTTTGAGGGGTGGGTAACTGATGTCCTGACTTGTTCATAAGGGTGGCTAATGTTTGGGCAGAGGAGGAGTAAAGAATATCTGATTAGGGACCCCCTCAACCTCAACTATGGCTATAGATCCAGAGGAGGGTTTTCTAGAAAAGTAAATCAAAATAAAATTGAATTGTCACCCATGACATGCAGGGTTACCCAGGGGTCCTCAGAAGAGATGATGATGCCCATAGATAGGGGCACTATGGGTTCCCTGGGCCTCTTCAGTCATCAGAGCAAGAAATGAAGGTTCCAGCTGGCCTAGCCCCTCTCTTAGAGTGGCAACAGTCAAATTTCCAATGTCACAAGTCAGGAGCATTAGCTGCTGCACTTACAGGACAGGGTCCAGAATGAGGCTTGGTGCAATCTTGTGTCCAAAGTCCAGGGGTTTTTTCACTTGAAACATGGACACTTTTCCCAGTTGTCCCTGGATTTTTCTGTACACGGGTGTGTGTGTGTGTGTGTGCGCGCACGCGCATGTGTGTGTGTAAAGCATTACCAACTGCAACAACTATAATCTTAGCCTTTCTCTTTTGTTTCTTGAGTTCCAATTGTTGAACACATAAAAGATCATCTCCAACAATTGGGTATCTGTTGTCCCATCTAAAGTTGTTGTAGTCTACACCAAATATATGGGGGTGCAAATTAGAATATTATTTCATTCAAAAGAAAACAGAAGCTGAGAGTCTGGATGTAGGAGGATGGAAAAAATGTGCATTTTAAATAGAGAATTGTATATGGATCTTCTACTAGAGGGTGGATTATTGGAATAACAGCCTCATTACTGAGACAGAGGTATTGTAGCCCCACTCTCCTGATTAGTATATTTATGATAGACTCAACACACCTCTTTATCTCCCTTGTAAGAGTAGCTAGCATATCAGACATCATTCTTAGTCCCTCACTGATATAACAGTCTCAGTTTGGTTGAGGGGAAAATAACCTCTCAGGAGGGCTTCTTTCTCTTTTTCAAGCTCATTGTTCATTTGCATAGTTCCTATGTATATCTGTAACTGAAAGGGGGCCTGTTTTATTGGCTTGAGGACTATAAAAAAGAGGTAGAATGGACCTCCTGGTATCATCAAACAGAGCAGTGAGACCCTGATCCTTACAAGAGACAAATTAGGTGTCCAGGACAGGGTCTTCCTAGTTTTTGAGCATTTTCTTTGATAGTCACCAAATACCAAATATGAGGCACTTCATTCCACCTTTTGTGTTTTAAGCAGAAACATTATAACTGCAGAATAGTCCCATAGTTTAAAGTACCATCCTATTTCAATCTTTTGTTACCTCCCAGTTCACATTGGAACCAAACCGTATTTCAATAGGAGATAAGCTTTTTCTGTTATAAATTATCAGGATCAAACCTTTACCATACATCAAGGGTATGGCCAAGTGATGAAATCAGTGGAATCTGTGTGCCAGGATGGTCTAAGAGGTTTCCCATTGACTCTTCTTGGGGTTTATAGAAAGAAGGAGACAGCTAGGTCTTGACTCCTTAAGGTGATGTCTCATGCAGAAGAAGAAGATGGGACAGATTAACAAGATGCCTCTTATGAGAGATCCTAATACAGACTAGACAGATGTCTCTATCTATTTATAATTTTGTCTCACTTTGTACCTGCCTCACCTCCTTGCTTTGGCCCATAAAACATCTTTGAGAAGTGGGGTGGGAGTGCAACTCACTTTCCAGTCCCTCTTCTGTTTCTCTTAGACAGAAGTTATCTTTCTCTCAGTAAATTTTTCCTACCCTTAACCTCCCCTGTTCCTGAAATGCATTCTTTGATTTTAGAGAACACAAACTCATGTTTCAGATATCTTAGCATGTTGGGAGTTACAATATTTCCCTTGTTTGAATTATTTTTGTTTATTTGGATACCATTTTTTGATTCCTTGGTGCCCTATATCAATGAGAGTTCTTAAAGTGCCCCCACAGTTTTTTTTCTTCCATATGAGAAGAAAGAGTTTCCTGTAAGCCCACATATTCTCTAAAATCAAAGCCTTAGCTCTTAAGGTCAGTTACTTTAAAAAAAAAAAAAAAAGATGATGTCCAGTGACACAAACCCACATAATAGTCATGTAATAAGACAATATGGAAAAAAAAAAGACAATATGGCACAACAGCTGATCATGTGGCAAGGCAAAATGGCAGTAGCCTGGGCCAAAACACACAAACCTAATAAAGAACGGCCATTTATAAACTAGAGTAAGTGGAGGCCAAGCTAATATCCAAAGAGGGTAGCAAAATGCAAGGGAAAAAATGCACTGAGAGGGATCCAACATGCCTGAATAGAGGAGTCATGCCAGATATACTCAGAGAAAAATTAAATAAAAACACAGGTAATTGGAAGAAATGGAGGGTCATACATCCTGATGTCAAAACCAACTTGAAATATGAAATTTGTAGATCAAACAAAACATAGGCGCAGGAGTTTATAAAAAGGTAAAGCAGTCCACAGAGCTGCAAGCAGGACCTCCTCCTGCATGCAGAGTAGAAACTGCCATTCTGGAAAGTTCCCAAAAACCTGATGCAACCCCAATAGTGTGGTAGAATCAAGCTACACAGGATAGACATGGTGCATACAGCCCCTCACCTCATTTGCCCTCCTCCAAACAGAGGACTTGCAGCCTGGCAACCTATTTCACTGGCAAATAGAATGGCAAGAGACCAGGCTGCTGCACCTTCCCCAATGGTCTGCCAGTTTGGTCTCAGACCTTTATCCTCTCTTAAGAGGATAAAAAGCAACCTCTGACTGAATTAGGAACTATCAATATTGAATGTATGTACTCAGCTCACACATGAGAGGATCACATTGAGAGTGAGCAATCCCAGAGCCCTCCAGGGAGTGCAGGCTTCAACAGTACATATACAAAACCCTTCCAGGAAAAACACACCAGTGGAGCAGAGCAGCAAATGCTATGTGCTGTAGTGGCTAATTGGAACCTGTGGCAGTAAAGGTAGTGAGTCCAGCCACAGCGTGCACACACACACACACACACACACACAGTCACACTGACCCCTCTCCTCTTCCCCTCACCCCATTCCCAGTGAAGTGAAAGAGGAGAGAGATGCACCAGTAGAGTGGAACAGAGGGGTTGTACAAGGGACAAGAGAGAAAAAGTGAATGAGGAACTTGGAGCAGCCTTGGGCTATCTTTGTTTGTCTCAGGGCTCCTAGCATTAAAAACCCACAGCACAATGGCCTCCGAGACATACAGGGTAAGGAGAATTAGGCAGGCTTCCGAGGGACATCCAGAGAGTTACTGGCTAAAGATTCAGGCCCCAACCCCTACAGCTGGAGGTCAAGATCACCCTGCAAGTCTGTTGGAGCAGAGCTGGTGCAGCACAAATTTCAACTCTGAGTTAAACATTACTACACAACTGTGAACACCATAGGATAGGTATAGGCTTGTGGTCAGGGAAATTTTGTCTTTTTTTTTTTGTTGTTGTTGTTGTTTGGGTTTATATTTTGCTGTTTGTTTTGTATTGTTTTGTTTTGTTCACTCCCCCCCCCTTTTCTTGATTTGTCTTTTTTTATATTTTTACACGAGTGAACATTGTCTCTGGTTTCTCTGGTTCACTTTGATCTTTTTTACTTTTCCCCTCATTCTTTGTCTTCTGTCTTCTTCTCCAGTTTCCCAAAGATTTGATGATCTTCTTTTGTCCTTCAGCCTTGCCACTACTATCTTTCTCTTCACTTATTTCTCTATTCCTCCTTATCTCTGTTAAATTCCTCAGGGTAAAATCACTCTAATAAGAGGAAATTCACTGCAGACAAGTTCATGGTTTATGTTGGATTTTGATATATAACTTAAGATTTTGCTCCTATGGTTAATGGTACCAAATTAATAGTTACCACAGTTTGTCAGTCTGTGCTTGATGCTATTGTTATTGCTAATTGTACTCCTTTAGTGAGGATGCCATACCTGTTGTGATCAGTTGTTCTTCTTTGTATGGCAACTTGTGATCATCAGGGGTCATAATGATTACTATAGTCCAGTACCAAAGTACTGTGTGCTAGGCCAAATGGACAGCAGCTTCTCATCCCTAATAAATTGGGAAGATATGATCTTGGGACAGACTCAAAGGCCAGGAGCCAGACATCTCTGAAGAACAGTCATTTTCTAGGGAGGCCTTATACTAGTGATAAAGCTACCTACCGTCAGCAATTTACAAGCATCAACACAAAAAATAAATTTAAAGAAAAAGAAAATGACAGGACACAGAAGTAAGATGCAACCCCAGATTTCTAGCCCACCCAGGGCAAATCCAGGGGACAACAAGATGGAGGAAATCAAAAGCCACCCACCTGAATTTTCTGAAAAGATAGCAGTGGAAATAACAAAACAGGTGAATAAGGCTATAGAAAACATAAGATCAGAAATAATTTCTCAAGTTAAAAAAAAAGAGAGATGGTGATCATAATGAAGAATTTGGCCAGTGAATATAGAGTATGCATAGATTAAAAAAATAGATGAGCTTAGGAAAACGATGGAACCACGAATGCTCAACATAGGAAAGAAATGAAATCCATTTAACAGATTCAAGTAGATATCCAGATTAAAAATTGTATTGGAAGTATACCCAGCAGAATGAACAAATGTGAGGAATGAATATTAGATCTAGAAGGCAGGATTGTGGTTAGCAATCATGAAAAGAAAAATTCCTTAAAACTAGCAAAGGACCATGGAAAATCAGTCTAACAACTCGATGATGCAAAAAAGAACAACATAAGATTGATTGGAGTTAACAAAAAAGCAGGAGACAGCACAAATGACACAAAAAACATATTTACAGAAGTAGTGGCAGAAAACTTCCCAAGCATAGAAAAAGAATTTGACATAAACGTAACTGAGGCATATAGAATTGCAATTAGCCATAACCAAAAAAAAAGTATGCCAAGTATATAGTAGTCAAAATTCCAGAAATTCAGAGCAAGAATATTAAATCCTGTTAGAGAAAAGAAACAAATCACCTATAAAAGAGAGCCTTCTCTTTTAGAATCACAGCAGACTTCTCAACACAAACCTTTAAGTCAAGGAGAGCTTGGAGTGAAGTATTTCAAGTCCTAAAACAAAACAACCTCCAACCTAGATTGATATACCCTGCAAAACAATCTTTCAAAATTGTTGGAGGAATAAGATACACCTACGACAAAGAACACCTGAAGAAATTCGTGACCACCAAACTAGCATTCCAAAATGTTGTGAAGAATATTCTAGACAGAGATAAGGAAGATCACAATTCCATGAATAAAAATAGAAAGAATCCACCAGGAAAGGCAATCAATTAAAAAGAGGGGAAAGAAAGGGAACCAACAACAGGAAAATAATATGACAAGGATAAGTCAATAGATATCAGTTATAACCATCAATTTAAATGGTCTCAATTCCCCAATTCAAAGAAACAGACTGGCAGAATTGATCAAGAAACAAGATTCAACAATATACTGCATGTAAGAAACATATTTAACTCAAAAAGAAATTCATAGACTGAAAGTCAAAAGGATGGAAGACAATACTTTATGTGACAGGAACCCAGAAAAAAGCAAGGGTAGCTACTTATTTGCAAGTGGATTTCAAGCCAAGACTGATCAAGAGAAACAAAGAGGGTCACTACATACTTGTCAAGGGAACACTCCAACACAAAGAGATAACAATCATAAGTGTATATGCACCAAATATCAGCACATCCAACTCTATAAAACAAATTTTAATAGATGTGAAAAATCAAATATCTGCTTTGATAACCTGTATCCCAATAAGATGGAAAAGACTGAAAAAAATAGACAGACTCCTTGATACATACGAATTACCAAAGCTGAATCAAGAAGATATAATGATTCTAAATAACCCAATATCAGTCAATGAAATAAAGATGTAATTAAAAACCTACCAATAAAATAAGCCCAAGTCCTGATGGAGTCACTGTTGAATTCTACAAGAAATTTACAGAAGATTGAATGCTCCTCAAACTCTTTAATGAAATTGAAAGGGAAGCAATACTCCCAAACTCATTCCTGGAATCAAGTATTACCCAGATACCGAAACCAAACAAGGATACAACCAAAAAAGAGAACTAGAGGCCAATCTCCCTCATAAATACAGATGCAAAAATCCTCAATAAGATACTGGCAAACACAATGCAACAAATCATCAAGAAGATTATATGCTATAACCAAGTAGGATTTATCCCAGTGATGCAGGGATGGTTCAACACATCTGAGTCAATAAATGTAATACACCATATTAACAGAGCCATATTAACATGATCATCTCAAGATATGCAGAAAAAGCATTTATCAAAATCAAACACACACTCAAATATTCTGATTGAATCAATGAATGCCCAGCTAATTCTTTGTTTAATTAAGTACATTTTTAATTGGTACATTTTGGGTATACAATATAATGACATTCATTATTGGAGATTTGTACCTTTACATAATATATCTTGATTCTTAGTTTTCCCCATTCCCCTCCCCTCCCTTCAACCCCTCCACCCTTCTACTCCACCCCTCTATATTTACAAAGACTTTGTTTCCATTTTTTCATTTTCTCATATAGCTAATTCTTAAGATCATCATGTTGGCAGTTTCTACTAGAAGTCAGTTTTTAAATCGTAAATCAGAAAAAGATAAATCTTTTTTGAAAAGGGATTATATGAAATTGGAAAAATAAGATGGATTGTTTAATATATGTGTTATCTAAATCCTAGCATTAAGGGCAATACTTCAACGAGTGGTAATATTACAAGTTCTGAAACAGTAAAGTTTAGAGCCATTTGGTTGGCTTCCAACCACCACCTCAATCTTATTAATATAGCTAACTTGAGTTATCATCAAAAGCAAGTGACTCACATGGTTGTGTCTCCAGTTCTATCTTTGGAGCCCAGCCTCAGGATTTTCACTTGGACATCTCAGAGGCATCTGAGCCTCAACATACCAAAACTGAAACCTGTGGTCTTCTCTCCCAAACATAGTCTTCCTTCAGAATTTCCTTTTCCAGTGAATAGTAGGGCCAGCAAGCCAGACACTGGAGAAAATTATGTTGCTCCCAAATATAATATGTCTAAGTCAAATATTAACAAATGCTATTACCTTTACTCCTAACCTATTTCTCATATACAATTTTCACCTCTTTTCTACTACAGCCACCTTAGTGTGAACCTCTAATGTGTTTCTCTTTCCTAGATTACTTGACCTCCTAAATTGTTGACTTGCATAAACACACATATCCCTTTAAATTGATTTTCCACAAAAAGCTAGAGAAATATTTTAAAATGTAAATTCAATTAATATTGCCCTGGGTGGAGGGGGTGAAGGGAGCACAGGTAATGGGGAAAAAATAAGAACCAAGATACATCATGTACAGGTACAAGCACCCAATGATAAATGTAAATGTATTGTATACCTAAAATGTACCAATAAAAGAATTTAAGGAAAAAAAATATTGCCCTTCCCTCCTGCTTATGTTACTCAGTTGCTTTTCATGACTTTCAGCATAGAGACAACACTAAAGATGAGGTTCAAGGAATGGAATGACTCCAGTCTTCACCTCCTCTCACCAGATGCTCCCACTTTATAGTCAATCCACTATCTGAGCCCTTATTTGCATGTCTGATTTTCCCATGTTCCATTCTACAGCAAGTCCTATGCATACAGTCTTATTTCTGCCTGAAATGCTCTTTTTTTTCATCTTTGTCTATAAACCCCTCCTTACTGGACATGTCTGCATATAGTCAACCATTATATCTGCAGAAAAGCCTCTTTGACCTCCTTGACTAGTTAAAAATGCTCTGTTATTAATTCTCAAATCACAGTATTATTCTCCTTTATGGCACATATCATAACTCCACTTTTACATTTATTGGATATCCATCACCTCTTTTAAATAGCAAGTTCTATGACAGCAGGAACTCTATTTTTCTTTCTTATTTCATATCCAGCATAACCAAATGCTTAGCACATAGAAGACAATAATTTATTTAATGAAGGAATGAATAAGTGAGTTTTTATTGTCTTATCAGCATACATGGTTACAAATGGGTTTCATTTTTTAAAAAGAGTATTATTTTAAGGAGATTATTTTATTCAATCATCCATTTTCAAACGACTTAGAAAAGAAGAATGTGTAGAAATAGTGTGAGCTGTGGATGACCCTCTTCTGCTGACGTACAGACAGCTGCCTCCTCTCTGCATCATAAATGGAAAAGAGGAGGAAGAGAGAGAATGAAGTTTTGTAATGTCCCTTCAGGGCCCCATGCTTATGACTTCATTTAACCTCAATCGCCTCCTAAAACTTTATCTCCAAATAAAATCATATTGGGAATTAGATTTGCAGCATAGACACATGATTTCTGAATGGACACAGTTCAATTCATAATATTCATACTATTTTCTCTCTCAAGATAGCTTAAATATAGACCATCTCTTATGAAATTTTTGTCATTAGGTTTCAATGAGACATCATGGTGTAATTTTTGGAAGATATTTATTTAATAACTACTTATTCAAATAATAATTAAAATTTAAGCCCCCCCAAATTATATTAATGGAAATAATTAAGCAAATATAATAAGAAGCATAGAATCTTCTAAGTGTGGCTATATCAACAGGTCAGTATAAAAGTGCACATAACCCCCAATCAAGATCCAATTCTGAGAAGTTTTTTTGCTCTTACGTACTCTCATAGGAATTACCTACTATTATGGCTTATGTCTAGATGTCCCCCCAAAGCCTTATGTGGTCATAGGTGAGGCTTTTCCAGAGGTGGATGGATCTAGAGCATGTGATGCTGGGATTAAGAGTGTGTGATTACTAAATTAGTCCTCTGGTTTGGCATAATTCTAGGTAGGATTAAAGGAGCCCTACCCTGGGTGTGACTGCTAAGGTCAGGTAGCCTGCACATTATATAAGGGACAGAAAGAGGGTCGTTGTTTGTTGCTTATTGCTACTGCTGCTGCTGCTTGTCTTCTCCTGCTCTGTGATGCCCTCTGCTATGCCACCTGCCTTGGAACCAGCCAATTATGGACTGAAACCTCTACAAACTGTGAGCCAAAATAAACCTTTCCTCTTTTAACTTTAGGTGCCATATATTTTGTCTCAGCAGCCAGAAAAATAACTAAGACAGCTACCCACTGAGAGTCCTTTATACACTAAATTCAGGTAAACATGCACAAAACCTCTCTTCTTGAGCACTCCCTAGTCCCAACCCATTAGAGAAGGTCTCACTCCAAAGGGTGCTTGCAGGAAATTGTGACCGCAACAACGATCAGACAAAAGTCCCTTTGATCAACATGGAAACTTTGATCACTAATTTCTTTCAATCCAGTGAACTGCACCTTTCTAGAGAACTAGGTGAAGAAGATAAGATGTACATAGCCCACATTCCTGAAAAGGATACTGTTTGAAACACTGGACAACTGAGGTACCTACCTGCCTAGGAATCCACTTACCCCCCCCCTTGAACAATCATGTAAAAGACTACCTTATGGAGTATTTTGGCTTGAGTTTAGATATTCCCCCAAAGCCTCATGCTTTTTCAGATGTGGCTGAGTCTAAGGTGCGTGATTGACTCATGGTAAGGCTAGGCTGGAGGACACTAAGATTAAGGGTGTGAGTGCTACCCACCCTAAGTAGTCTGAATAAGATAAAAGGGGCAGAAAAACACTATTAAGATCCCTTGCAGCTTCTTCTATCTTCTGCTGCCATGAACTGTTGCCCCTCTGGTACCGTCTTGGAGCCAGCCGATTATGGACTAAAACTCTATGAACCCTGAGCCAAATAAACCTTTTCCCCTGTAACTTAGGGTGTTGAGTATTTTGTCTCAGCATTGAGAGAAAAGTAACTAAGATATAAATTTGCTACCAGGAGTGGAGTCATTGCTGTGGCATTACCTGGCTAATAGGCTCAGGTAATGAACTGATATGTGGGAAGAGGATGAGTTAAAGGTTCAGAAATGCTGGCTGAAGAAATAGAGCTGGAATACCTTAGGCTGTTCTGTATGGGAAGTTCTGGTCAGAGCTCAGAAGACCAGAAAGCTGGTAAAGACCAGGCTCAAGGAGTTGAGACTGCATTGGCTGCTGGGCTTCAGACAATGTGTGTTACGGCTTGTCAGAAAATTTGTCTGCATTTCGCTCATGTCCAGAGACTTTGCCTGAGACTGAGATTAAGGGCAGGAAACTAATGAATCTGGCAGAATAATGGGGCAGTGGCATGGCTGCTACTGGGGGCTTTTAGCCAGATTTATGTTGAGAATCAAGAGCAAAGAGCCCAGAAGAATGATTTTTAAATGTTTTGAGTTTGCCCAGAAAGAAAACTCTAGTGAAGTTGTGGCCTACAAAGATAGAGCAGAGGAGATCTTGATTGCTGAGAAGGATCAGAATAGAAAAGATGGCCTGAGAGCATCACAAGAAGCAGCAGGACTCCACCCTTTGCATCCTCAAAATCGCAAAAATGACTTTACTTGGAGAAGAGAACTCCAGGGCTCCATTCTGCAGAATGGCAGTGGCTGGACCATGTTCCAGAATGGTGGCAGCCCAGAGAATTTTTCCTCCTAACTGAATTCAGAGTGCTCAGCAATCTAGGCACTCGGCCCCTACAGCCAAGAGAGAAGGAAGCCTGGCTATTGGTCCAGCTAGCAGCAGACCTTGGCATCATCCACATGGCACTGGTTTTAGGTGCAGGTAGAATGGAAGAGTTGTAGGGTGATGACAGCTGCCACTCAGATTTCAGAAGTAGGCCTGGGATGCCAGGGAGTTCACCCCTTAGAGGGCAGTGTGTAAAGCTGTAAGTGTGAAACCAAATTGCACTGGGGAACCCAGAAGTTTGGAGAAACCAGAAGTGTTGATCGTCTGAGGAAAGCTGCACAGAAGGACATGAACCAGCCCAAGAGAGAAGCTGTGGGAGCTACAACCAACAGAAGTGCTGTAGGGGCAGAGCCACCCAGTCCCTTGGGAGTTCACAACTTGCCACAGATTGCTGAGGATGCTAGAAGCAGAACTGTCGAATTTAAAGTTTGCCTGCTGAATATTGGTCTTGCTTTGGTCCCATTGTTTGTTATCCCCAGTTTGTAACTTTTGGAACGGAAATATTTGTCTTGTACTATTGAATGTTGAAAGTATTCAACTTTCTTTTTAACAGGGGCTTGCAGCTAAGAGTTTGCCCTCAATCTCAGAGGAGACTTTGGACTTGGCCTTTTAGCAGTGTTGAAACTGTTAGGACTTTGGCCACTCTTGGAGATGGATTAAATGCTTTTTTGCATAAAAGGATGTGCACGAGTCTTTGGGAGGCCAGGGGTGGAATGTTATGGCTTGTGTTTAGATGTCCCCCAAAGCCTCATGCTTTTTCAGAGGTGGCTGAATCGAGGGTATTTGATTGATTCATGGTGGGGCTAGGCTCAAGGGCACTGAAACTTCTACAAACTGTGAGCCAAGTAAACCTTTCCCCCTTTAACTTTGACTGTTGGGTACTTTGTCTCAGCAACAAGACAAAGGTAACTAAGACAGGGAGACCTGGTCTCAAAATAAAAAATAAACAACATAGCTCAGTGCCAGGGTCCTGGGTTTAATCCCCAGTACTGGGTAAAAAAACCTATAAGGAAGTGCTGGGGTTATAACTCAGTTGGTAGAGGACTTGCTTGGCAAGAGCATGCCTTGACATGGTTTCCCAGCACCATCAAAACAATAATGAAAACTCACTATGGAATACCATCTCACACCCATCAGGAGTCTACAATCAAAACAAATAAGTGAAAATAACAGTGCTGTCAAAGATGAAGAAACTAGAAGACCTAAGCACTATAGGAGGGAATGTAAAATGGTACAGCCTTCATGAAAAAGTAGTATCTCCATTTCTCAAAAGTGTAAGCATATATTACCATATGATTCAACAGTTTCACCTCTGGATATATATCTACAAAATTATAGAAGCAGATTTGAATGAATATAGTACACCTTTCTTAGCAATATTATTCACAATAGCCATCAGGTGGAAGCAACACCAGTTTCCATGGCAGATGAATGGATAAACAAAGCATGGTATATGCACATAATGAAATATTATTTATCTTTAAAAAGGAATAAAATTATGACACATGCTACAATTGTTACCAGCTGGGGCATAGTCAGGACTAGACCTAGGACTCAGCTTGTATGTGTCCCTGGGTTTGTTTGCCCATCTGCAACCAAGTACAAGAAAAGCCTATGAAAATGGAAAAATTAATTTATTACAGTTTGGCCAAATTGGTGGGGAAGGCTAGTCTGCCTCACTTTCAAATGTACAGAAACACTCCAATTTATAGAAGTAGAAGAAAAGCTGGGAAATGATTATATGTACATTAGACCAAACTTTGGCACAGAGGGTTGATAGCATTGAATCCTCTTCTTTTCAGACTCAGTGGTGGCCTTTTACACTCATCCTGGGGAAGCTTAGAGAAATACTCAATCTCTAAAAGAAAAAAATCCTAATTAAAAAAAATTTATTTTACACTCTTGGTTAAACAGCGTGGGTTAATCTTGAGGGTATCATGTAAAATAGAATACTTTGTGATTCCACTTACTGTATATGAGGTACTTTTAGTAGCCAAATTTATATAGACAGAAAATAGAATGATAATACCCAGGAGCTGGGGATAGGAGGAATGTTGTTGAATGAGTACAGAGGTTCAGTTTCACAAGATGGAAAGAGCTCTGGAGATGGATGGTGGTGAAGGTGCTTTATGCAATGCCATTGAACTATAAAATGGTTAAGATGGTTAAAAATAGTTAAAATGGTAAATTTTTTATCTATTTTACCTCAAGTTATTAAAAGTTTAAAAAGTCCCCACAAACACGCAGTCCTGAGTTTGATCCCTAGTACAAAAAAAAAAAAAAAAGGTTTAAAAAAGGGAAAGATAAATTTTAAAGGCAAAAAGAAATGGCTAATGATGGAATACTGTAGTGTCTCACTACAGTTTTATTATTTTGCTCAAAGATGATCCTTTACATTTAACTAACTGGAAAATGAACATTTGACAACTTCACAGAAATAAGGTTTGAGGGACACACTGGCACTGAGGACATTCTAGGTTATGTCAAGAGTCTTGATAGGGATGTTGGGATCACAGAATGTAAGATTTGAAATGAACTCAAAGACTGTGCTCATAGTTTTGTTTGCTTGTTTATTTTTTGCTCTTGCTTTTAATCCAGGAGACATGGTTCTTTAGTGTGTTAGTCAATTGTTGAATATATATATATATATATATTCTATATCTGTATATACTTATTCTTAGTATAGCTATATGTACTTACTTTAAGGAATAAGTCCGTAGCTTTCATAAGAGTCCCAAAGCATTCTATCAACCTGCAGAAAATAAACAAATCTAGTTCACTTTCACCATTGGAAACTGAGATTTGAAAAAATGCTGCTTTAAGCTCAAAATCACAGATTTAATTACAGTAGGTTCTGCTTCTCCTTTTCACTAAGGGATTTTGAGTTTCAGGTGACTTCCCCTGTGGGAGTATTTCCGTGTTTAAAAGAGCATTGCTGGAACTAACTGTCCCTGACAAAGGGACAGATTGTGCTGCAATCCCTGGCACTGCTGGTCCTGCTTTTGGTGATTCTGAAGAGAGCCCTTTAATAAGGGAGGGAGGGAGGTGACAGGAAGAGAAGCAGAAGAGTAGAGGATTTGCAGACAGGGGTGTGGGGTGTAGACTGTACCTCTGGATGTCCTTGGAACTAAATGACTCCCCTGAGATTGTGGAAGGAACTAAAACCATTGTTTTCATATCACAGCATAATCTAGACGCCAGGCTGGGCACAGCATGATCTGGGCTCCAAGAGGGAGAATGGAGAGTGATTCACAGCAAGATCTTCCCAGAACAAAAGGAGACGCAAGAAAGTTGGGCAAAGCTTAGTGAATACAATCCAAACAGGCAGTTTGATAAAGCACAAAGCAAGCCAAAGAAATTTAAGCCCTTTTCTTGGCAAGATCCAGCTATGTTTTAGTAATAAGATCCCTTTACAGGAAAGCAGGTGCTTTGTAGACAACTGGTCTTAATGAGCACACATCAATAGGTTCGGCTGAAAACTACAATACCAAAGAACAGAATAGTTAGATCAAATTTGAAGGTGCCATAATGCTTCTGTAAATGAAGGCACAATGCCTGGAAAAGTGTACAGTCTTCTACTAAATCTCAAAATGTTGAGCCAGCTGGCACAATGCTCAGAAGAAGTTTTAGTTAAGTTAGTAGATTAGAACGATAAACTAATTAAATAGTGGGGCATAGCCTTGCAGCACAAAGCAATAGTCAGCAGCAGAGCCTATTCCCACCAGCCCGGGAGCAATGGCATGCCCTGGATCAGAACAGCAAGAGCTAGTCTCAAGTCAAAGGGCCCAGTTATAGACAGAGATGTCTTTTACAAATCTGGAATGTTCCAGAAATAACTCACTTTCTTATGTATGACAATGAATCTGCTTCGTTCCCGTGATGTGGACGGCAAGTAAAAGAGATGTTGGTTTGCTCTATTTTGCATCCATGAAATGAATAATCAGGGAGATGAAACACAGTAATTAGGCTGTCCTGACAGTTGCCTGTATGTTGCAGCCAGAGCTTGGATTGCTTACCTCATAAAAAATAAAATAAAAATCCTTTCCTGTAATGTCAGATGTACAGATTTCTGCTTATATTTTTTTAAATCATATACCATTGAGCTAACTAAAGAGTATCTAGAATGATATACAACATGAATTAACTTTAACAGAGAATAAAAAAGAAACTAAAAGTTTATATAGGAAAAAATCTTATAAGCAGATGAGAGGTATGCTTTGCATATAAAAGTCATATAAATGAATGCTAATGGGCTATTTTGCAC
Organism: Heterocephalus glaber; assembly: GCF_053883595.1. NCBI lineage: Eukaryota > Metazoa > Chordata > Mammalia > Rodentia > Bathyergidae > Heterocephalus > Heterocephalus glaber. Next base: position 10,769,158 of record NW_028258142.1, on the reverse strand, counting down.
TAGGACTTGCAAACAAATTATGTGATTGACTGGTGTCAAATTTGGCACCAAATATAGCAACTTTGCTTTTAGCCTCATAAAATAAACGTGAAATCAGCTCTCAAAAAGATTTATCATAACCAGTCCAATTTGATTATTTTAACCAACAAATAATCAAGATCATTGGTATTTTGTAAGTTATATCTTTGGAGTTTTCACTTTAAAGTAATACTTGAAATTAAAGATATGTTTGAAATTACAAAAAAGTAGGGAAAAGAGAAACCTCGCATTTTACATTTAAAACTTCTCTATACATGTTTCTTTGTTATTTGTGTCTATAGTGTCACTATTTTACAATGAATATGATTTAATATTCTTATTTTTTACTTTAAATCACAATCATCTTCTAATTTTATACTTCATTTTCAATAATAACTTTCTGTTTTTTTTTTTTTTGGTACTGGGGATCGAACTCGGATTCTTGTGCTTGCACAGCAGGCAGCAGACAGCATGCAGCAGGGGGCGAAACCACTGAGCTAAATCCCTGGCCCTGAATAATAACTTTCAATGTTATTATACTATATACCACACAAAAGTATTTTAATAGTTGCATAATATTCCATTAGCTTTCCATTATTTATAATAGCATCAAAAAGACGGAAATATTATCAAAACAAATGTAAGATTTGCACCTTTGAAATTACAAAATCTCCCTGAATAAAATTTTAAAAGACCAGAATAAATACCATTTTGGCATATTGTGTCACGAACTGGAAGACTTAACATAATGAAGGTGGAAATATTTCTAAATCTGTCTGCATATTCAATGCAATCCCTGTAAGAATTTCAATAGCATTTTCTGTAGAAATCAAAAAGATTTGATCCTAAGGTTCATATCAATGCAAGGGAATTATGATACTCAAAATAATCTTGAAAAACAAGACAAACTTGGAGGATCCATACTTTCTGATTTCAAACCTACTATGGTAATCAAGACAGTGTGGTCAAGCTGAGCATGGTGACACACACCTGTAATACCAGCACTCAAGAGACTGAGGCAGGAAGATCACAATGAGTTAGAGGACAGCCTGGGATGAATATGAATTTAAGGCCAGCCTGAACTACATAGCGAAACCCTGTCTTACAAAAAAAACAAAAAAAACCAACAAAAAACAGTGTGGTGCTGGCATAAGAAGACCAATAGACAATGGACCCTTGACCTATGAACTCAATTCATCTGTGAGGGCTTGTTGTAAATCAAGTTGGTCAATTGAAGGCTCAGCCTCCTCTACACAAGTCTCTCTCCTATATAATTTAGATCACACTTTCTTGCAGGCAGATCTCATTGTCCTTAAAGAGACATTGGCCCAAGATTTCTCAACCCCACACAGTAAAAGATGTTGTAATGTTGCTTTCAGAACTCTTTAAGGGTTAAATTTGTATCTGAGACCATCTGAAAGCACACATGGCCAGCATTTGGGTGATAACTAAGACTTTGGTTGTAAATTAAAACTAAAATTCCAGTTGTAAACCAAGTTGTTCATATATCAGGCCAGTCATAACTTGAAGGTCTACAGTAGATTAATGAGATAGTGTTAAGAGTCTGGAAATGAACTCATAGGTCCATTTCTAATTGATATTTGACAGGGTGCCAAGACTTTCAATGAGGAAAAAATTTATTCTTCAATAAATGATATTGGGACAATTGGATATCCATATGGAAAGAATGAAGTTGGCTCACTACCTCATATCATATATAGATATTCCTCTTTTAATGACCTACCTGGTTAATGACTGTTCTGACTTATGACCAAGGCACATTTTTTGGACATATGACCTGCAATTGGACTTATGAACCATTTTTTTGTACAGCTCTGTAATGTTTATAGAGCCTCAGTATATTTTTGATACAGTACACTTTGTATATAATCCTGTAACTTTTGCTGATTGTATTGTACAGTCCTGTAGTTTTATGTTCTGTTACTCATTACAGTATTGCACATAAGAGTTATGCAAATAAAAGCAAAGTCATCAAGTTGGAGTTTCCTTTGACCATTTCCTTGTTCTGAATATTGTAGTGTACAATACCTCATTTAGTGACCAATTCAATTAATAACCTAGTCACACTGAGCTCAGTCATTTAAATGAGAACTGTCTGCTAAAGAATTAACTCAACAAGAATCAAAAACCTAAATATAGCTGGGAATTTAGCTCAGTGGTGCCGCTGCCTGCCTTGCAAACTCAAGATCCTGAGTTCAATCCCTGGTATTAAAAAAAACCCCTAAATATAAGAATACAAAACTATTACACTCTTAGAAGACAACATAGGCATGGTCTTTGTGACCTTGTATTAGGTGATGCGTTCTTAGGCAACAATTTTATAGCTATGGTACCAAAAGTATGGAGATCTAAAGGAAAAAAAATGGACTTTATCAAAATTTAAAACTTGCATGTGTCATAAGACACCATCAAGAAGTGAAAAGGCAAAATGGGAGAAAATATTTGCAAATTAAACAAGGATTGAGTTCCCAGAATAAAAAACTCTTACAATTTAGCAATAGAGAGATAATTTAACTGAAAAATGGAAACATATTTAAATAAACACTTCTCAAAGGAAGATACACAAATTATTAGTAAACACATGGAAAGGCACACAGCATCATTCATCATTTATATTTAGATAAATACAAATCAAAACTACAATCAGAAAGGAGGATTAGCTCATTGTTAGAGCACTTGATTAACATTTGGAAAACCCTGTGTTTGATGCCCAGCACCACAAAAACAAACAAAAGCCACAACGAGGTTGCATTTCACACTTATTATGATGGCTGTAATAAAAAAAAAAGTAATTGTTCTTGGCATGATGAAAGCTTCAAAAATCTCATATTTTGCTGATGAGAAGATGAAATGGTGGCACTGCTTTGGAAAACAGTTGGGTGGTTTCTCAAATAGCTAATTACAACATGCCTTTGTTCCCAACTACTGGGGAAGCTGAGGTAGGAATCTGAAGTTTGAGGCCAGCTTGGGCATTTTAGTGAAACCTCATATCAAAATGAAGAGTTTTAAAAAAGAACTAGGGATGTAGCTCAGTGGTAGAGTGCTTGCCTGGCATGTATGAGTCCCTGGATTCTATCTTTAATACCAAACAAACAAACAAATTTTTTGAAAAGCTAAATATGATTGAGTGCAACATGACCCAGAAATTTCACTCCTAGGCACAAAACCAAACATGTTCATACAAAAATGAGGATACCCAGATATTTACAACAGGATTATCTGTAATAGCTTTTAAATGTAATGATGCAAATGTTCATCAATTTAGTGAATAATTTAAATATGGTATATCCAAAATGGAATAGTATCCAGCCACAAAAAGAATGACTACTAATTCCTTCTACTTCATAGGTGCATCTTGAAAATATTTTGCTGACTGTAAGAAACCATACATATAACACCATGTTCTTATGATGGCATGGATGTGAAATGTCCATAGTAAGTAAATCCATTAAGACATAAAACAGACTTCTAGTTTCTAGGCCCTGGGAGGATCTGGAGGAGGGCAGGGGAATGGGAGTGGCTGCTGAAAGTATGGGGTGTCTTTGTGGAATAAAAATGTTGTGGAATTAAATCATAGTGATGTTTGCATAACTTTGTGAATGTGCTAGATGCTAGTGTACTCTATACTTTAAAATTATAAATATTATAGTGTATAAATTAGATCTCAATGAAAATAATTGATCTTAAAATACTTCAGTGCTGGTTTTATGTACCATCTTGGGAAGGTCACAGGACTCAGATATCTGATCAAGCACCAGTCTAAATGTTATTGTGAACATATTTTTTGAAAAGATTATCAGTTAAACAGTTGATTTTGAGTCAAGTGAGTTAACCTTTATAATTTGAGTGGCCTTAGTGAAATCAGTTGAGGGCTTTAAGAGAAAAAGGCTGAGGTCCCCAGGAAGAAGGAACTCTGTCTACACTGCTTCTGGACTCAAACTGCTGCCAGCTTCTCCTCCAGAATTTGGATTTTGCTGCCTCTGCAATCACATGAGCTAATTCCTTAAAATTGGTCTCTCTCTCACTCCCTCTATCCCTCCCTCTCCCCACCTCTCCTAATGACCCAGAAATGCTGCTACTGGATGTATACCCAAGAGATCTGAAACAGGTTTTCATGCAAAAATTTGCATACAAATGTTAGTAGAGTCATCATTCAAAATAGCCAAAAACTGGATATAACTGATAAATGGATAAATAAAATGTGGCCTATCCATTTAGTGGAATGTTACTCAACAATAAAAAGCAATAAAGTACTGACACATGCTCACAAAATCAATCAACCTAAGTGAAAGAAGTCAGCTACAAAGGTAACATCTTGTAACATGTCAATGATATGAAATGTCTCAAAATAGGTAGCGGATGGCAGGAGCTACAGGAGTTGAGAGAAATGGAGAAAGGTTTCTTTCAAAGTGAAGACAATGTTATGGAATTAAGTGGTGGTAGATATTACATAACTTTAATTTCCTAAAAGACACTGAATTTTACATTTCAAAAGGGCAAAATCTTCAAAACATAAATTACATATCAGTAAAATTGTTTAAAAGTATGTGAGACTGTTTTAAAGTCTCTTTGGACATTGTTTTATTCCCAAAGCATTGTTTCAAAGGTATTATTTGATAATAATGAATGTTTTGATACATGCTCTCCAACAATGTCATAATGTAAAGAAAAATTGCAAAATTTATGGATGAAAAATGCTATCTTGTATTTTAGAAATATTTTTGAAAACCAACAAATGTTTCCACTGCAAAAATTATTTTTATGTGAAGTTCCTGTTGTTTCCTTTGCTAATTTATTTATCAAATATGAGAATTATATAAGCACATTAAATCCTTTTTGTTGTATTTCTAGCACATGTCTTAGTTACTTTTTCCCATTGCTGAGACAAAATACCAGACACCCACAAGTTAAAGGAGGAAATGTTTATTTAGCTCACAGTTTATAGAGGTTTCAGTCCATAGTAGCTGGCTACAAAGCAGAGCAGCATGGCAGAGGAGAAACAGTTAATGGCCTGGCAGGCAGAAGGCAGAAGGTAACAAGGTAGTGAAGCAGCTTCATTCCCTTTCTTTATATTCCATCCATGCTACTTGCATTTTGGGTGGTGCCACCCACACCCAATGGGGCACCCTTAATCCCAACACTGCACTCTTAACATCAGCATTACATCCTTAATCCCACCATCACACACACGAACCCAGGCACCTTCAAAACCCCCCACCTAGAATCACATAAGACTTTAGGGGGTCACCTAGACACAAGCCATAACACAACTTTTCTACTTTATCATTTTAATTCATGTTTAAAGAGATTTTTAAAAATAATTTGAAATTCTGCAAGCTTTATAAATGTTCATTCATAATTTCCTTGAAATGTATAATGTTCTCCCCAACTATAGTGGTACCTCTGTTCATGAACTTAATTTGTTCCATGATTTTGGAAAGATGGCCACATTTGTGTTCATGAGGAAAAGATGGCCACATTGTGTTTGTCACCAGCAGAGTTTACAAACAAAGACAAAAATTTGCCTAGCACTTCTGTTTGTGAACCAAACTGAGCACAAACAAAAGTATTCATGAACTGATGTACCACTGTATAGATAGATATACACACAGACATGCACACATACACACACACACATATACACATACATATATTTTTCTATCAAACAGCTGCATTTTCTCTTATTTTGTTGTCTGAATTTATCATCCATTATTCTTATTATTTTAATTGTGATGTTAAAGTATTGTTTTCTCCCTCTTCACTACTAGCAATATTTATTCAAGGTTCAAGCTTCAAATAGAGTTTCAATAGCATTATATTAAACTTATTCTTTAGTTTGTGGAAAAATTTACTTTTGAAAATAAATTATTATCTACATTGAAACATACTGTGCATGGTTTCAATTTGTACTATTTTTAATTTTTCAAGAAAGTAACATCTTAACATAAGTCACATGGTTTCTGACCTAGATTTATCTAGACATTTTGTATTTGTTGGTGCTATGGATTTACCATCTGCCAGCTAGGATTAGTGTACAGTCTTATTTGCTTATTTATGTTAGGAATTCTGGTATATCACATACTCACCAAGAGTATAATTTGCATAAGGGTCTATCAGATAAAAAGATGAGGAATATCCTGACAAAATTACTCTGATGCAGTGATAGACTCCTATTTCACACTCAGGGAAGCTGTCACAGAGGCCTCTAAATAGAAAGGCTCACAGACATAAGTAAGATGCTCAAATCACAAGGTTTATTAACATAGCATAGAGTGCAAGCTGAGTAGAACTACCTTCTCTGAGTCTTGACTTACACAATGTTTCCCTCTCTCTCTCTCTCTCTGTCCCTCTATTTTCATCAGCCTTCCCACTAATGATGTAGTTACAAGGATCAAAGTTAAAACTGAGCAAGAAGTGTGTGTGGTCAATGGCATCCACTTCCTCCATTAGAACACAGAGTTAAGTGCTCCTGGCCTTTAATTTGCCAACTGGCAAACTGAACGGCTATAATTTTATCTGTACTTCTTCACCAGAACATCAAGAGAGCCAAAATGGATCCAAGTGGGTAGACAATTTAGAAATGGTTTAATTGTCAATCTAGAGGTGACCTAATCTTTACTTTATGATTTGGTCATTTTCATCTTTTTCTATCTATAAATAGACATTTTTGTTTATTTCTTCCTATATATCATATAACATGTTTGAAAGGTAGTACTTTTTCTCTGTATTTAACATATCTTATGAATTCTATTCATGTTTCTAGAGGTACTTGTTGACGTATGCCCCATCTTTATCACTTGCTGAGTTTTGCCTTAAACTTATAAGCTAGTAGCTTAACACTCATGTATTGTACCCATCCATTTTCCTCTTGCCTTCTTTCACAGAATTGAGAATTCATAAATACACAGAAAACTCACATTATAAGAATGGAGAAAAGAGCCTGCTGCAGACAGGCAGGTCTGTGCATGCCCTACCAAGGTCCAACTCACGCGGAACATGCCAAATCAGCCCGCGCCACTGCAGCAATCTACTGGACCCCACTCCCCCGCTCCTCTGTACAGCCACCTGGTTCCACACTACAAAGACACAGAGAACACCGGACCACCAGATCGTGGTACTGAATCCCACTGCTCCTGGCCCAGAGGTAGGGGCTTCTGAGCTGCCATCCCACTGCTCCTGGTCCAGAGGAAGGGGCTTCCCAGCCACCATCCTTCCCGCTGCTCCCAGCCCAGAGGAAAGGGCTTTTGGGCCACCTTCTGTCCCGCTGCTCCTGGCCCAGAGGAAGGGGCTTCCAGGCCATGAACACTTCCACCGCCCTTGGCCCAGAGGTAGGGGCTTCTGAGCCACCATCCCACTGCTCCTGGACCAGAGGAAGGGGCTTCCAGGCCACCATACCTGCCGCTGCTCCCACACCACAGGAAAGGGCTTTTGGGCCACCATTCCTAATGCTGCTCCTGGCCCCTGCCCCACCTCTCCCAGCTCAGAGGAGGTAATCTGTGCAGGCACCAACAGCCCTCCCCCCAGTTGAAATGAGAAAACACATAAATAAGTCTCAAAACCAGACTTCCAGATCACCTACAACAACCCAAAAGGAAAATGAGATGGAACACTCTGATACTCAACCACCTGGACCCACTGAACTGGCAACAAAAGGGAATCTGGAAAAAATGAAATCAGAAATAATTTCTCAGATAACAGGAGAAATTGTGCCCCTAGGGAAAGACATGATTAATAAATCTAGAGAGGAGCTCAGGAACATGAGGAAATACCAATATAGGAAACAAATGGAATCCATAAAACAGATGCAAATAGATTTCCAGGACATGAAAAACTCCATTGAAAGTCTACACAGCACAATGAGCCAATGCGAGGACAAAATTTCACATATAGAAGAAAAGAATGCAATTAGTGACCAGGAAAAGAAAAATTGCTTCAAAATTATAAGGGAACATGAGAAATCAATCCAGCAGCTGCTAGATGATGCAAAGAAGAATAACATAAGACTGATTGGAGTCAATGAAGAAACAGGAGAGCATGCAGACGACATAAAAAATCTCTTCACAGAAATAATGGCAGAAAACTTCCCAAGCAGGGGAAAAGAGCTTGACATACAGATAAGTGAAGCATATAGGACTCCAAATGGCCTTGATCAAAAAAACCCTATACATAGGCATATAATTGTTAAGATTCCAGAAACTCAACAGAAGAACAAAGTTCTACAAGCAGTTAGAGAAAAGAAACCAATCACATACAAAGGAAAGCCCATCAGAATCACAGCAGACTTCTCAACACAAACCATCAAGGCAAGAAGAGCTTGGAGTGACATATTCCAAGCCCTAAAAGAAAACAACCTCCAACCCAGATTGATGTACCCTGCAAAACTATCTTTCAAAATGGATGGAGAAACAAGATACTTTCATGACAAAGAGCACCTTAGGAACTTTGTGAATACCAAACCAGCACTCCAAAGACTTTTACACAATATCCTAGGAACAGACATTGAGGATCACAACCCCAGGAAGCAAAGCAGAATGAACCCATCTGGCACGACAAGGAATTAAATGTAAAGGGGGAGAACCCAACAAAAAGAAAAAGTCATGGCAATGACAAGTCAATACATTTCAGTTATAACTATCAATGTTAATGGTCGCGATTCACCAGTCAAAAGAAATAGACTGGCAAAATGGGTCAAGAAGCAAACCCCAACAATATGCTGCATACAAGAAACACACTTAATTCAAAAAGAAACTCATAGACTGAAAGTTAAAGGGTGGAAAACAATACTCCATGTGACAGAAAACAAAAAAAAAGCAGGAGTAGCTATCCTCTTTGCAGATCAAGTAGATTTCAAACCAACACTGATGAAGAGAGATGAAGAAGGAAACTACATCCTTGTAAAGGGAAGAATCCAAGAGGAAGAGATGACAATCATAAATATCTATGCACCAAACACTAGTGTGCCCAACTATATAAAACAAATACTAATGGACATGGAAAGTCATATATGCACTAACACAATTGTACTGGGGGACCTCAACACCCCACTGTCACAAATAGATAGATCAACTAGACTAAAAATAAGTAATGAAATACTAGAACTCAATCGAACTCTTGAACAAATGAACTTAACAGATGTTTACAGAGTCTTCCACCCCACAAAATCAGAATACACATTCTTCTCAGCTGCACATGGGTCATTCTCCAAAATAGACCACATACTCCCATATAGAACATGTTTAAGTAAGTGCAAAGGAATTGAAGTTATCCCCTGTATATTATCAGACCATAGTGCAATGAAATTGGAGATCCATAGCAAAAGAAACTCAAAAGATTTCATAAACATGTGGAAATTGAACAGCACACTTCTGAATAACCAATGCGTCACAGAGGAAATTAAAGAAGAAATCAGACGGTTCCTTCAATTAAATGACAATGACAATACAACATATCGGAATCTATGGGACACAATGAAAGCCGTCTTACGAGGGAAATACATAGCAGTGAATACACATATTAGCAAAACAGAATGAGCCCAATTAAACAACCTGATGCTGAACCTCAAGCTTCTAGGAAAAAAAGAACAGGACAACCCCAGAGCTCATACAAGGGAGGAAATTATAAAGATCAGAGGAGAAATCAATGCAATGGAGATTAAGAGAACGATACAAAAAATCAATGAAGCCAAGAGTTGGTTCTTTGAAAGAATCAACAAAATTGACAAACCCTTAGCCAACCTTGTCAGAAAAAGGAAAGAAAAGGCCCAAATCCATGCAATTAGGAATGAAAAGGGTGAAATTACAACAGACCCAGCAGAAATCCAGAGGATCATCAATACCTACTTCCAGAACCTATACGCCAATAAGATGGACAACACAGAAGAAATGGACAGATTCCTAGATACATATGAATTACCAAAGTTGAATGAAGAAGACCTAAAAATTCTGCACAACCCAATATCAGCCAATGAAATGGAAAACGTAATTAAAAACTTATCAACTAAGAAAAGCCCGGGCCCTGATGGCTTCACTGCTGAATTCTACAAGATATTTAGAGAGGAACTGCTGCCGCTACTGTTTAAACTCTTCAATGAAATGGAAAAGGAAGCAATACTCCTGAATTCATTCTTGGAAGCAACCATCACCTTGATCCCCAAAGCAGAGAAAAACCCAACTGAAAAAGAGAACTATTAGCCAATCTGACTAATGAAAATAGGTGCAAAAATCCTTAATAAGATACTGGCAAACAGAATGCAGAAGATCATCAAGAAGATCATACACCCTGATCAAGTGGGATTCATCCCAGGGATGCAGGGATGGTTCAATATTCTGAAATCAATCAATGTAATACACTGTATCAATAGAGCCAAGGACAAAAACCATATGATTATCTCCATAGATGCAGAAAAAGCATTTGACAAAATCCAACATGCATTTATGATAAAAACCCTACAAAATATTGGAATAGATGGTCTCTACCTCAAACTGATAGAAGCCATCTATGAAAAACCAACAGCCAATATCATACTAAATGGTCAAAAACTGAAATCCTTCACACTAAAATCAGGAACAAGACAAGGATGTCCACTATCCCCACTCTTGTTCAATATAGTTCTGGAAACATTAGCCACGCCAGTTAGACAAGAGAAAGAAATAAAAGGAATAAAGACAGGAAATGAAGAAGTCAAATTGTCATTATTTGCAGATGACATGATACTCTATATAGAAGACCCCAAGAACTCCACCAAAAGTCTTCTAGACTTAATAACCAAATTCAGCCAAGTAGCTGGTTACAAGGGCAACACACAAAAATCAATAGCTTTCCTCTACACCAATGACAGACTCACTGAGGGAGAAATAGGGCAAATAATTCCTTTCACAATAGCACCCAAAAAACTGAAATACCTAGGAATCAACCTGATGAAAGAAATGAAAGACCTCTTCTCTGAAAACTATGGCACTCTGAAAAGAGAGATTGAAGATGATATCAGAAAATGGACAGACATCCCCCGCTCCTGGCTAGGAAGGATTAATATAGTGAAAATGGCCATACTTCCAAAACTGCTATATAGATTTAATGCAATTCCAATTGAGATCTCAGCAGCATACTTCACGGACCTTGAGAAAACAATCCAAGAATTCATTTGGAACAAGAAGAGACCCAGAATAGCAAAAGCAATTCTAGGTAACAGAGACATGGCAGGGGGTATCACAATCCCCAACCTGCAACTCTACTACAAAGCTACTGTGATAAAAGCAGGATGGTACTGGCAAAGAAACAGACTTGAGGACCAGTGGAACAGATTAGAAGATGCAGAAACAACATCAGACACACTCAGTTATCTCATCTTCGACAAAGGAGCTAAATACCCTCACTGGAGGAAAGATAGCCTCTTTAATAAATGGTGCTGCAAAAATTGGGTTTCAACTTGGCAAAGATTTAAACTAGACCTATATCTCTCACCATGCACTAAACTAAAATCACAATGGATTAAAGATCTAAATATTAAAATAGAAACTCTGAACCAGTTGGAACAGAGGTTAGGTAGAACCCTTGAAGACATCGGTGTAGGAAAAGATTTTATGAACAAAACCTCAGTTGCCCATGAACTAGCACAAACAATCAACAAGTGGGATCTCTTCTTATTAAAAGGCTTCTGCACAGCAAGAGAAACCACCAGCAGTGTGAAGAGACAACCCACAATGTGGGAAAAAATCTTCACCTGCTCTTCCTCAGACAAAGGTCTACTATCTCGAATCTATAAAGAACTTTAAAAGATCAGACCTCCCAAATTTAAAGACCCAATCTGAAAATGGGCATCTGAAATGAACAGACATTTCTCAGACAAAGAAGTAGAAATAGCAAATAAATACATGAAAAAATGTTCAACATCACTGGTCATTCGAGAGATGCAAATGAAAACAACATTGAGATTCCACTTCACTCCAGAAAGAGTGGCTGCTAATATGAAATCAACCAATAACAAATGCTGGCAGGGCTGTGGGGAAAGAAGAACCCAGCTCCACTGCTGGTGGGTGTGTAGGCTGGTGCAAGCACTGTGGAAATCAGTATGGAGACACCTCAAAGAACGAGGACTGGAAGTCTCATTTGACCCTGCTATTCCACTGCTGGGGATCTTCCCCAAAGAATTAAAAGAATCATACCACAGTGATATATGTGTACCCATGTTCATAGCAGCACAGTTTGTGATAGCTAAAACTTGGAAACAGCCCAAATGCCCATCAGCTGGAGACTGGATAAAGAAAATGTGGTTTTTTTAATAAAATGGAGTACTACTCAGCCATAAAAAATGAGAAATTAGAGACATTTATAGCTAAGAGGGTGCACATTGAGGCGATACTCTTAAGTGAAATAAATAGGACACACATGTATAAATACCAAATAGTTTCTCTGGTGTGAGAAACTGAAAGTGTAAATAAAGACTAAATGTATAATAGGTAACGTGAAATAGAAAGAAAAGGGGCAAAGGGGAAGGGAGTGGGAAAGATAGGGGAAAGGATAGAAGGGAATGGGATTAATATGAGAAAATGGAAAAATAGGAACAAAATCTTTGTAAATAGGGAGGAATGGAGAGGTTGAAAGGAGGGCTGGGCAATGGTGAAAAATAAGAACCGAGAGAGTATGTAAAGGGGTAAATTTCCAATGGTGAATGTCATTATACTGTATACCTAAAATTTACCAATGATTAGAATGAATAATTGATTAAAAAAAAAAAAGAATGAAGAAAACCCACTGGATTCAGCCAATATTTAGAACGCTTTCACATGACCTTCTTTTTCATCAAATAATATGTCTTACCCTTTTTACCTTCTAAGTAAATATTATCCTCATGTAAAGTTCTAACCCTATTATTGGAGTGATATTCCTAGTTGAGTTGTTTTCTTCCTAATATGACTGTATCAGCCTGACACAAAAAATCATTTAAGTTATTTAACAGAGAAAATGTAATATAAGAGATAGCTAACTATTAAAAATTGTTACATTTTGAAGCAGAGAAGAAAGAGAACACTAAACAACTACAGACAAACCAACAATGGGGAGTAGAAGGTTCTGTGTCTGGGAACTGAGAAGAAGCTTGGAGGAGAGGGCTTTTTTCAATCGAAACCAAGTCTTTGAGCAGGGATTGCAGCCTGACTGATACTGACGACTGCACACAGAGTTGAGGCCCCACAGTGCTGGAACCCTGACTTCTGAGAGCTGACTGGTGCTCCTGTCTCTTGAGGAATCCATTGAGTATAATTCTGGAATTAAAACAATTACAAACTAGATGCAACTCTGTCACAGTAATCACCTGCTATTATTAGAGGGAAGCATTGCTAGGGTGATGCTCATAGCAAGAACAGCAAATAGGACATCCACTGGAAGGAGAAGCACCTTCCCCCTCACCTTGGACCTCCTCCAAACCTTCCTGCAGACAGAACCAATAGGGAGCCAGCTATAAAGCAGATATGAAGTTTGTAAGGACTCAGGCCCCACATCACCAGCCCTAGTACAAAAAGTGTTTTGGAGTTAAGGGCAATGGGTCAGTTACTGGCACAACAACTCTATCAAACATAGTTATGCAATTTGAAAATGTCCTAGTTACTGAAAAATAGCTGAAAATTCCTCCTCATCAAAGTTCCAACATGGACCGAAGCCTTGAGGGCCCATTTTTATTTCCAGCTGTGATAAACTGGCACTGAATTTTAGGTGAAGCATAAGAGGATATTGAGAAAGAGTAACATGACGTTTCCTCTCTTGGGTGGAGAACTTAGCCTGAATTTTTAGCTACTTCCCCAAATATTTAATTTATAATGCATATTTCATTCAGGGTTAGTGTTTAGAAAGCTTTATGCAGTGGTTCATACTAGGTTATAATAATAAGATATTTTTAAACCTTAGACCTCTGATAGCTGCCCTATTTCCCTGCAAATCTATTAAAGGTTGTGCTCAATTGAGAAGTGAATTTTTATCTCTAACCCATGGGATAGAAAATTCTTTCCTTGATTCCATTCTGTACTGAAATACATTAGTATAACTGAAAATGATTTCATTCAATGCTTTATTATACTGGTTATGTGTGGTTATTTTTGAGACCACAGTATATTTAACTGTCAAGGAATTACAGCAATATCATTAATCACAGATATACAGCTTGAATTGTTTTGGAGTATCAATAGAAATTCAAAACTACATTGAAGTTTTAATAATTAATTGGAAATATGCAATGTTAATGAATCTCAATATACTCTGTGAGACTTGCTATAACACAGTATAGGCATGGAAAAGCATACATTATGCTCTTTAGATGAGACCACAAAGTTGGGGGGAAAAACCACTACTCTTTGAGTAATATCTTTCTTGTTTTAATTTTAAGCAGTTTTGCATCATATCATAAAAGCAAAGTAAAACCACACTTAGGATTGGCCTCAAAAGCTACTGATTAGATACTAATCAGATATTCTAGTTGTTACAAAATGTTATTAAAGTTATATTATTTATATAAATAATATTCTTTAGTTTTGTGTATCTGTTGACTAAAAAAATAATAAAACCTTTGTAATAGAAAAATACATGAGAATTTTTTACCATTGGACAAAGAATATATTCATAAAGTATAATATAGTGAATACAGTTTTAACAATGACATTAAATAATGGTAACTTCATTTGTAAAAATATTTTTGGTATACATCTGCATTTTAATTATTTTATATATTTATAATAACAGTTACTATCAATTTATTAATTTATCCTTTCAAAACATCTTTCAAAGGTATACAAGAATAAATACATTATTACCTTTGCCATAGTGGATCTTAGAGAACAGTAAAATCTAGGACTTTAGTTGTACCTTTCCTATGCATTCATATTTTTATGTGGTCTTTAAATAAAATTATTAGCCTGAGAAAATGTCTAATTGCAAGTGAAGACACACTACTTGCAAATTTTTTGTCCCAATAGCATTCATCTGGTTTAATGAGGAAGTTCCTATGATATGTTATCTACCTAAATAATAGATTCAGCCATTATTTAAAGGATGTATACATGGTTATGTGAAAATTTAAAGTGCTTTTCCAGATAGATAAGGCCAAAAAAGAATATTTCTTTTTTTTTAAGCAAAACCTTTACTAGTACATTTTAGATATACGTAAGGATAACATTCACCATAGGGAATTTATGCCTGTACATGATATATCTTGCATTTTTTTCCCCATTCCCCCCCACCCGACCCCTCTTCCCCTCCTTATTTACAAAAGCTTTGTTTCCATTTTTTCCTTCTATTGTCTCTCTTTTCTCCTTGTCTCTATTTTCCTTTCCCTCTCCCTCCTCCCTTGTTCCCCTTCTCTTCCCATTTCCCAATATCTATTACACATTTTGTCCCTTATTTCCACTTTTGGTTTCTCACACCAGAGAAACAATGCAGTATTTAAACATGTGTGTCTGATTTATCTCACTTAAGAGTATGGTCTCAAGGTGCATTTATTTACCTAGAAATGTCTCAAGCTTATCCTTCTTTATGTCAGAGTATTACTCCTTTGTAACAGAAACCACATCTTCTTTATCAATTTATCAGTTGATGGGCATTTGGGCTGTTTTCAAGATTCAGCTATTACAAACTGTGCCACTATAAACATGGTGTGCATATATCACTGAGGAATGATGCTTTTAACTCTTCTGGGAAAATATTAAGAGGAATAACAGGGTTGAATGAAACCTCCAGTTTTAGTTTTGTGAGGAATCTCCACACTGATTTCCACAGTGGTTGCACCAGTCTACACTCCCACTAACAGTGGAGAAGGGTTCCTTTTTCCCCACAGCCCCACCAGGATTTGTTATTGGTTGATTTCTTGATAATAGCCATACATTCTGGAGTCAGATGAAATTTCAGTATTGTCTTAATTTGCATCTCTTGAATAAGCAGTGAAGTTGAACGTTTTTCATATATTTATTTGCCATTTCTACTTCTTCATCTGAGAAGTGTCTTTTAATTGGATCTTTAAATTTGGGGGGGACTTCTGGGTTTTTAAAGTTCTTTATATAATCTAGATAGTACTCCTTTATGTGAAAAACAGCTGGCAAAAATTTTTTCCCACACTGTGGGTAATCTCCACTTTGTTGATAGTTTCTTTTGCTTTGCAAAACTTTTTAATAAGATGAGATCCCAGTTGTCAATTCTTTATGATATTTCCTGTGTGATCAGGGTTTTATTTACAAAGTCTTTGCCTATACAAATGTCTTCAAAAGTTCTACCTATTCTATCTTTCAGCAGATTTAGTGTTTTTCAAACAAGAATTTTTTGGTCAGATTGTATCATTGATCAAATTTACCAGATGATATTCACTATAATTCCTTGATGATATAACTGAACCATGCGAAGAAATAAACTTGTCTCTTTTGTTTACTTATTTTACTCTTATTTTAATTAGTTTTTTATTATTGTGATTGCCTCTTCTAGGGACTTCTAAGAATTTATTACTGCTGATTTCAGTAAGAAGTTCTAACTAAGTTGCGGTCTTCAGATATAAACATTCACAAAAATTGTGCCAAAAGGAGAGAAAGATTTACTTTGAATACTTTATACAGTTATCCCTGGGAGTCTATGGGATATTGGTTCCAGGATCCCCTCAGAAATTAAAATCTGTGAATGTTCAAGTCCTTTATATAAAATGGCATCATATTTGCATGTAATCTACACATATCCTCCATATAATTTAAGTCATCTCTAGATTACTTATAGCAAGTACAATAGAAATAATATATAAATAGTATTATATCATTTGCTGAATAATGACAAGAAAAAGTTTATTCAGTAGAGACACAGATTCTTTCTGAATATTTTTGGTCCACTATTGGTTGAAGCAACGGATGCAACACCCACAGATACAGAGGGATAACTGTACTTCTTTTATAATCAGAATTTTTTTTGGCAAACTTTAGATGACCATTTGAGGTCCATATGATGAGCACAATGAATAGATAAAAATATATCCAGTTCAGTGGTGGAACATTAGGATGTCAAGATTATGACATGGTTTCTAAATTCACAAAAAGAATCAGTTTGGAAATCAAAATGGCTCAAAGATCTAAATATTAAACAGAAATATTTAATTTTCTGGAAGATGAAATAGGTAAAACTCTTGAAGACACAGGCATAGGCAAAGACTTTCTAAACAGAATCCCAATTGCACAAGAAATAGCATCAAGAATCAACAAATGGAATCATATTAAATCAAAAAGCTTCTGCACAGCAAAGGAAATAACCAACAAAGTGAAGAGACGGGCTACAGAATGGGAAAAAATTTTATTAGTTACTCCTTAGAAATCTAACATCTAGAATATATAAAAAACTTTTAAAAATTACTCAGTGTGGTGGCACATGCCTGTAATCCCAGCACTTGGGAACATGAAGCAGGAGGATCACTATAAGTTTAAGGCCAGTCTGGATTACACAGTGAGTTCAAGGCCTAACTAGAATACATAGACAAACCATGACTTAAAAAAAAAACTAAAACAAAACAAAACAAAACAAATTATACAATCTCAAATAAATGACTCAATAAAAAATGGACAACTAAAATGAATAGACATTTCTCAGAAGTATAAATGGCCAATAACATGAAAAAATTACATCTCTGGCCATTAGAAAAAATGCAAATTAGAACAAACTGAGATTCCATCTTACTCCAGATTGAATGGTCTTCATCAAGAAATCAAATAATAACAAAGGTTGGCTACTGAAAAGAAACATTTTTACATTGTTGTTGGAAATGGAAACTAATCAACCATTATGGAAGTCAACATGAAGATTCCTCAAAAAACCAAAACTAAAAATTCTATTCGACTAGGCTATTTGCTTTCTAGGTATCTTCCAGGAAGAGTTAAATACATCATATTACAGTGATACAAACACACCCTGTTTATAGCAGCACAGTTCATAATAGCTAAATCTTGGAAGTGAACTACATGTCCATCAACAGATGAACAGATGAAGAGAAGGTATTTATGCACAATGGAGTATTACTCTGCTATAAAGAAGGATAAATTTGAGTCATTTGTAGGAAAATGGATGCACCTTGAGACCATAATGTTAAGTGAAATAAATCAGACACACAAGCTTAAATATCACATGGTTTGTCTTATATGAGAAACCCAAAGTATAAATAATTAAAGAGCAAAATAAAAGATAGATAGTAGGAAACAGAGAAACAGATCTTTTGTAAAAGGGAAGGGGACCAAGAGATGAAGGGAGAAGGAAGAAAGGGGGAATATACAGATAATTACAATGTGTTATATACATGTATCAACACTCATGATGGACGTAATCATTATAAATTGAAAACATATACTAAATTTTTAACAATAATTATGGTTTTAAGCAAACATATGTGTCAGGTCCATCTTTTAATCCATCATTTAATATCCACAATGTTATGATGAGGTTGTTACTAACTTCCATTTATATAAGAGGAGATCTTAAATTAAAAAGATATAGGGGGCCAGGGATTTAGCTCAGTGGTTCTGCCACCTGCCTCACAAGCACAGGGACCCGAGTTCACTCCCCGGTGCCAAAAAAAAAAAAACACAAAAAACAAAAAAACCAAAAAGATATAGAAATGTGTCTATAATCACATAGGTAGTAAGTGACACAGTTCTATTCTTCCCATTGAAGCACCTAAGAGTTAGTTTTATTTATTTTTCCATGGTACCAAGGGGACATTGCATAGAGTTAAAACTGTGAAAACCTGGCTGAACATGGTGGCACATATCCATATTCCCAGCTGCTCCTGGGGCTGAGGTAGGAGGACTGCAATTTCAAGCCAGCCTAGGAAACTTAATGAGACACTGCATCAAAATAAAAAGGACTGGAGATGTATCTCAGTTGCTGAACACCTTTGAATTCAATCCTCTGTATTGCAAAACAAACAAAAAAACTAGAGCCTGCCAAGAACTAGAGAGCCTCTTGGTTCAAAGCTGGTGGGCCTACAGTTGAGAACCTGCAAGACTACCATAACTCATGGTTTTACATCTAGCATCCCAGAGGTTCACACCACCCTGAGGTTCACACTGAGCTCTTTCCACTTATATGTTCCCTTTATTCTTTTCAAATTCCAAAGATAACTCTTCTAAATTCAACTCTTCTTTTGGCTGCTGTTAAATCTCTGCTAAGGTTTTGAAGTTTCTGTCAAATGTTGATTATTTTTAGCTCATGAAATGAGCTCTTTTTAGAAGCTAGATAAGTTTTGGATGTTTCCTCCATGTCAACTACTCTGCCTGACATAAAGTAGAATGTGTTGAAACAAGGAAAAAATGAAGGAAGGAAAGTTTGTCACAATGAAAAAGGAGGAGTTAACATTTTTTAATTACCTTTAGCTTGACAACTAGTTTCAGAAAAACCCAGGGCATGAGAACTGGCCACCAAAGGCAGATGGTACTGTGAAACCAAAGAAAGAACAGACAATTCTAGACCTGCATAGAATGCAATGTATTAGGGGCTTATGGACAGAACCATGTCTTGGGAAGAAGCAAAATAGGAGGGTTCCCACACTCCCAAGACAGGAGGAAAGGGATTATATGCTAAACTGAACAAAAAAGTGCCTCAGTCCATGAGAAGCATATCAAATGTCAGTTAAGAGAGAATCTTTCTTGTCTATTCTTGTACTCTGAGTAACTACTTTGAAGATAATGATATACAGTGTATTAACTATTGTTATTGACTTATTATTTTGGTATAAAATTTTGTTTTATTTTTTCATTTAAAATGTCAGTTAAGAAAGCACAGGCATGACACAAAATGCTCAGCTGACTCTGTGTTTGCGTGCATGTGTGTGTGTGTGTGTGTGTTGTTGTTGTTGTTGTTGTTTTCAGTGCTGGAGATTGAATTCAGAGCCTTAGTCCATGCTAAGGAAGCAGTCTACCACTGAGCTAAATTCACAGCCATTAGCTAGCTGTCTTAATGACTTTGATTATTTTTGTGATCAGGGTTTTGCAAGGGAAATAGATTTAATACAGGACACATAACTTATAGTTATTTCATAATAGTCACCCAAAAAGTCAAATGGAGAGGAGTGCAAGAGATTAGCCACACACAAGAGATCTAAAGAATCCAGCCAAGGAAGGGTCTAGATCCCATAGCAATGTCCTTCACAAGTCCACCTGAAGAAAACGTCTTCAGAGTCCAAGACAATGTCTTCCATGAGTCCAGCCAGTGTCCTACAGCCTACAGCAATAACTGATGCTTGTCTGTACTGAGGATCTGCACCAGGAAGGCCCACAGGCCAGTGGTAAAAGCCAGAAAACCTGAGCCAGTGGGGTGAAGGATTTCAGCCACCAGGCTGAGGGATCTATACTGAATCCAGGAAGTGATGCTCATGGTGAAGATCAGAGCTCTCCTGATGAGAACAGCAGCCATACCCAGCTACTGTCAGACCCCGAGCTCCTCCTCCAATGAGAACAAACACACTCACATCAAGAAAATAAACCACAGCAAGCTTCTCCTAGAAAATCAACAGCTCCAGATCTTTCCCTCCAGTTCTCTTTCTATGCCACTGGCAACAATTCTCAGGTGAGTCTTCCACATTCAAACCATACCTATTCAGTTCAGCTGGGTGTTACAAGTTGACCATTAGTCAATCAACCACAGTTATCCTATACAGGTTGGAGTGTGTGCCAAGATTAGCTGGCATAATGGTGGTCATAATCATGATGGCTATAGTCAGGGTAAGCTGGATCCCTATATAAGGCTGCAGAAATATATGTTATACGTATATGATGAATGCCAGAGAGAAATGAAGAACAATCTCTATTGTGTGGTTAGTCTTCATCTTCTTTTGGTCACCTATTCTCATTGTTCTGCTGGGAGCACTAACAGAGACATAACTTCTAATTCTTTGTTTTGTACACTGACCCCGCGCCCCTCAGGGAGACCTTTCTAATAGTTAGGAGTGACACAACTAACATGTTAAGCTTTAGCTAGCATAACAAAACCATGGATTGGGTAGCTTAAATAACAGAAATTTATTTGGTACGGTTCTGGAGATGGAAAGTCCAAGATCAAGATGCCTGCCAATTCAGTTTCCAGTGGGAGCTGTCTTACAGACCTTGTCGATGTGTTCTCATAAGGTAGAGAGAGTTAATTCTGGTGTCTCTCCTTAAAAATGTAGCAGTCATATCAGATCAGGACTCTACCTTCAGGACTTTATTTAACCTAAATTACTTCCTTACCCAAATACAGTCACACTGGGACATAGGGGTTCAACATACCAATTTCGTGGGGTTTACAATTCAGACAGTAGCAAGAAGTTAGTTCACAAATCAACATATTACTATTAATATGTAGTAGCTGGAAAATGCTGGGGATAGCAGAAGGCCTAATGAGGATTGATAAACAGTGCTGAAGTCTCCTGAGAGAATAAGAATTAAAGACTTCTGGAAATTGTCTAATCCAGTGACTTCTTTTATTTTACAAGAAAAATTGAGATCCTTAAAAATTAACTCCTTAGAAATGCAGTTAGTTGGCAAAGCTAGGTCTAGAAACCAGATTCTCTCACTCCTTATCATTATAAGTGCTTCCTAAATGTTGGTGCATGGATATTGTGCATAGGAGTTGCCTTTTTACAGCATATTATAAAAGAAGATAAATGTATTCACTTATTTTGACTCACTTGGCACCTCTCTTCTTCACGAATAACATGAAATTAAGATGTCCCATTCATTCCTCATTGGAAAATGTCTAATTCCATACCATTACATGCCATCCCTATCATTATTCTTTTAGTTAAAGTCAATGTTAAGTCTGAAGGGAAAATCAATTACCAGAATGAGAAAGCGAATAAAAATATCCTGCTGTCTGATGACAATATATTTCCTTGACTTTAAGTCACCTAATAGTAGTTGAATCTAAGGCAGTTTTTTGCCTTTGACCAGAGAAGATAAAGATCTGAAAGGGAGACACAATTTTACCTCTATGTTTGAGTTTTTGGCTGGACCTGAAAACAAATTGACATAAAACAGATTAACAAAGGAAGCATGCAACTTACTTAGTGTTAAATTTCCAGGACTCAGCGTTCCTCATAAAGAAATGAAGAGATGCAAGGAAACAGTTAGACTCAAACACTAACACATTGAGTTAGACCAAGAATAATTGTGAAAACATGAATAGGCAAAGGGCTTAGTGTAAGGTAGTTACTAAGGAGGAGAAATAACTAAAAACACAAAGGTTGCATTAACAAGGTTTAACTTTCTATACCTTATAGTAATAATTTTATTTCTTCTGTGTCAGAAAAGCATCTTCAATATGAGAGATTTATCTCCTGCTTTTAGGAAGAAAAAGGGGAGGCCAGAGTGACCTTCTTATATCTGTTGTTTTTTAAATGCCATTAGCTCAAAATAATTATTAAGCCAAAGTGGCATTTTCTGGAGTAGCATGTTCTGAATTCCTTCAGATGAACTCTGCATATCTAAGGCAGGTATAAGAGTTCTGAAAGTCATCTCATTACTTTCTGTAGCAATCATTTCCAGATTAAGAGAGAAATTTGTGTATTCACTATTGCTATCTCTGTCCACATTCCTTCCAATCAGAACACATTTATTTATTTAAAAAAAAACCAAACAAATGATGGAGCTGGAAAACCCCCATTCATGATCCAGTTTGGCTACTTAAGTGAGGAACTGTACCTCTGGACCTCCATTTGCATTTGTAGAGCAGAAATGATGTAAACACCTCTTATTGCTTGGTACTGTGGAAATTAAAAGGAGTGATGCATGAGAAAAGGCCTGGTAAATATACTGCTTTAGTACTTACCCATATATCTTCCCAGGAGGAAAAGTAATATGCTAAAAATAGACCAGCAGCAAAAATAAGTCAAAACAGTTTTGTTGATAATCTGCTTGTGAAGTATACTCGTCTCCAATTATTATAATTGAATATTATCTAAAAGATAAACAAAATATGATATATCTGATTTAAGATCAACTTTAAATCAGTTCATTTTTGTATTGTCAAACATAGGCCAACCTTCTTAGAAGGTTCTGAATTTCACAAAGATTTTGCAAAATAAGTTTATGAAGAAATGCATTGACAGTATAATTAATTTATTGCTTTCTTCGTGATTATTTTAATTTTTGGTTTGAAAAAATTCACAGAAAATAGTTCAAGGAAGAAAAAATGGCCTATTTTTTGGTACTGGGGATCAAACTCAGGACCTTGAGTTTTCAAGGCAGGCACAGCAACACTAAACTAAATCCCTGGCCCAAAAATGATTTTAAAGATTAAAAAAAATCTCAGTAAATATTATTAAACAATGTGTAACTAAACTTGTTGGAAGATAAGTTAGGTAGAACTCTTGAAGATATTGGCATAGGAAAAGACTTTATGAACAAAACCTCAATAGCATGGGAACTAGCAAGAAGAATCAACAACTTGGATTTCATCTTATTAAAAAACTTCTGCACTGGAAGAGAAACCACCAGCAGAGCTAACAGATAACCTACATTGCGGGAAAAAACTTTTAGCAGCTATAACTCAGACAAAGGGCTATTATCTCGAATCTATAAAGAACTGAAAAGACACCCACCAAATCAGCCCGCTGAAGACAGGCAGGTCTGCAAACGCCCTACCGAGGTTGCGAGTCACAGGGAACAAGGCGAATCAGCCCGTGCCCAGGCAACAATCCACTGGACAACCCCCCCCCCCGCCCCTCTGGTTCCACACTACAAAGACGCAGAAGACACCGGACCACAAGACCATGGTACTGAGTCCCGCTGCTCCCAGCCAAGAGGTAGGGGCTTCTGAGGCGCCATCCCACTGCTCCTGGTCCAGAGGAAGGGGCTTCCCAGCCACGATACCTGCTGCTGCTCCCAGACCACAGGAAAGGGCTTCTGGGTCACCATTCCTACCGCTGCTCCTGGCCCCTGTCCCACCTCTCCCAGCTCAGAGGAGGTAATCTGTGCAGGCACCAACAGCCCTCCCCCCAGTTGAAATGAGAAAACACATAAATAAGTCTCAAAACCAGACTTCCAGATCACCTACAACAACCAAAAAGGAAAATGAGATGGAACACTCTGATACTCAACCACCTGGACCCACTGAACTGGCCACAAAAGGGGATCTAGAAAAAATGAAATCAGAAATAATTTCTCAGATAACAGGAGAAATTGTGCCCCTAGGGCAAGACATGATTAATAAATCTAGAGAGGAGCTCAGGAACATGAGGGAATTCCAACATAGGAAACAAATGGAATACATAAAGCAGATGCAAATAGATTTCCAGGACATGAAAAACTCCATTGAAAGTCTACACAGCACAATGAGCCAATGTGAGGACTGAATTTCACATATAGAAGATAAGATTGCAATTAGTGACCAGGAAAAGAAAAATTGCTTCAAAATTATAAGGGAACATGAGAAATCAATCCAGCAGCTGCTAGATGATGCAAAGAAGAATAACATAAGACTGATTGGAGTCAATGAAGAAACAGGAGAGAGTGCAGATGACATAAAAAATCTCTTCACAGAAATAATGGCAGAAAACTTCCCAAGCAGGGGAAAAGAGCTTGACATACAGATAAGTGAGGCATATAGGACTCTAAATAGACTTGATCAAAAAAACCCTACACATAGGCATATAATTGTTAAGATTCCAGAAACTCAACAGAAGAACAAAGTTCTACAAGCAGTTAGAGAAAAGAAACCAATCACATACAAAGGAAAGCCCATCAGAATCACAGCAGACTTCTCAATGCAAACCCGCAAGGCAAGAAGAGCTTGGAGTGACATATTCCAAGCCCTAAAAGAAAACAACCTCCAACCCAGATTGATGTACCCTGCAAAACTATCTTTCAAAATGGATGGAGAAACAAGATACTTTCATGACAAAGAGCACCTTAGGAACTTTGTGAATACCAAACCAGCACTCCAAAGACTTTTACACAATATCCTAGGAAAAGACATTGAGGATCACAACCCCAGGAAGTAAAGCAGAATGAACCCATCTGGCACAACAAGGAATTAAATGTAAAGGGGGAGAACCCAACAAAAAGAAAAAGTCATGGCAATGACAAGTCAATACATTTCAGTTATAACTATCAATGCTAATGGTCTCAATTCACCAATCAAAAGAAACAGACTGGCAGAATGGGTCAAGAAGCAAACCCCAACAATATGCTGCATACAAGAAACACACTTAATTCAAAAAGAAACTCATAGACTGAAAGTTAAAGGGTGGAAAACAATACTCCATGCAACAGGAACCCGAAAAAAAGCAGGAGTAGCTATCCTCTTGGCAGATCAAGTAGATTTCAAACCAATACTGATGAAGAGAGATGAAGAAGGAAACTACATCCTTGTAAAAGGAAGAATCCAAGAGGAAGAGATGACAATCATAAATATCTATGCACCAAACACTAGTGTGCCCAACTATATAAAACAAATACTAATGGACATGGAAAGTCATATATGCACTAACACAATTGTAGTGGGGGACCTCAACACCCCACTGTCACAAATAGATAGATCAACTAGTCTAAAAATAAGTAATGAAATACTAGAACTCAATCGAACTCTTGAACAAATGAACTTAACAGGTGTTTACAGAGTCTTCCACCCCACAAAATCAGAATACACATTCTTCTCAGCTGCACATGGGTCATTCTCCAAAATAGACCACATACTCCCATATAGAACATGTTTAAGTAAGTGCAAAGGAATTGAAGTTATCCCCTGTATATTATCAGACCATAGTGCAATGAAATTGGAGATCCATAGCAAAAGAAACTCAAAAGATTTCATAAACATGTGGAAATTGGACAGCACACTTCTGAATAACCAATGCATCACAGAGGAAATTAAAGAAGAAATCAGACGGTTCCTTCAATTAAATGACAATGACAATACAACATATTGGAATCTATGGGACACAATGAAAGCCGTCTTACGAGGGAAATACATAGCAGTGAATACACATATTAGCAAAACAGAATGAGCCCAATTAAACAACCTGATGCTGAACCTCAAGCTTCTAGGAAAAAAAGAACAGGACAACCCCAGAGCTCATACAAGGGAGGAAATTATAAAGATCAGAGGAGAAATCAATGCAATGGAGATTAAGAGAACGATACAAAAAATCAATGAAGCCAAGAGTTGGTTCTTTGAAAGAATCAACAAAATTGACAAACCCTTAGCCAACCTTGTCAGAAAAAGGAAAGAAAAGGCCCAAATCCATGCAATTAGGAATGAAAAGGGTGAAATTATAACAGACCCAGCAGAAATCCAGAGGATCATCAATACCTACTTCCAGAACCTATACGCCAATAAGATGGACAACACAGAAGAAATGGACAGATTCCTAGATACATATGAATTACCAAAGTTGAATGAAGAAGACCTAAAAATTCTGCACAACCCAATATCAGCCAATGAAATGGAAAACGTAATTAAAAACTTATCAACTAAGAAAAGCCCGGGCCCTGATGGCTTCACTGCTGAATTCTACAAGATATTTAGAGAGGAACTGCTGCCGCTACTGTTTAAACTCTTCAATGAAATTGAAAGGGAAGCAATACTCCCAAATTCATTCCTGGAAGCAAGCATCACCTTGATCCCCAAAGCAGAGAAAGACCCAACTGAAAAGGAGAACTATAGGCCAATCTCACTAATGAATAGAGATGCAAAAATCCTTAATAAGATACTGGCAAACAGAATGCAGAAGATCATCAAGAAGATCATACACCCTGATCAAGTGGGATTCATCCCAGGGATGCAGGGATGGTTCAATATTCTGAAATCAATCAATGTAATACACTATATCAATAGAGCCAAGGACAAAAACCATATGATTATCTCCATAGATGCAGAAAAAGCATTTGACAAAATCCAACATGCATTTATGATAAAAACCCTACAAAATATTGGAATAGATGGTCTCTACCTCAAACTGATAGAAGCCATCTATGAAAAACCAACAGCCAATATCATACTAAATGGTCAGAAACTGAAATCCTTCACACTAAAATCAGGAACATGACAAGGATGTCCACTATCCCCACTCTTGTTCAATATAGTTCTGGAAACATTAGCCACGCCAGTTAGACAAGAGAAAGAAATAAAAGGAATAAAGACAGGAAATGAAGAAGTCAAATTGTCATTATTTGCAGATGACATGATACTCTATATAGAAGACCCCAAGAACTCCACCAAAAGTCTTCTAGACTTAATAACCAAATTCAGCCAAGTAGCTGGTTACAAGGGCAACACACAAAAATCAATAGCTTTCCTCTACACCAATGACAGACTCACTGAGGGAGAAATAGGGCAAATAATTCCTTTCACAATAGTATCCAAAAAACTGAAATACCTAGGAATCAACCTGATGAAAGAAATGAAAGACCTCTTCTCTGAAAACTATGGCACTCTGAAAAGAGAGGTTGAAGATGATATCAGAAAATGGACAGACATCCCCTGCTCCTGGCTAGGAAGGATTAATATAGTGAAAATGGCCATACTTCCAAAACTGCTATATAGATTTAATGCAATTCCAATTGAGATCCCAGCAGCATACTTCACGGACCTTGAGAAAACAATCCAAAAATTCATTTGGAACAAGAAGAGACCCAGAATAGCAAAAGCAATTCTAGGTAACAGAGACATGGCAGGGGGTATCACAATCCCCAACCTGCAACTCTACTACAAAGCTACTGTGATAAAAGCAGGATGGTACTGGCAAAGAAACAGACTTGAGGACCAGTGGAACAGATTAGAAGATGCAGAAACAACATCAGACACACTCAGCCATCTCATCTTCAATAAAGGAGCCAAACACCTTCACTGGAGGAAAGATAGCCTCTTTAATAAATGGTGCTGCAAAAATTGGGTTTCAACTTGCCAAAGATTAAAACTAGACCTATATCTCTCACCATGCACTAAACTAAAATCACAATGGATTTAAGATCTAAATATTAAAATAGAAACTCTGAACCAGTTGGAACAGAGGTTAGGTAGAACCCTTGAAGACATCGGTGTAGGAAAAGATTTTATGAACAAAACCTCAGTTGCCCATGAACTAGCACAAACAATCAACAAGTGGGATCTCTTCTTATTAAAAGGCTTCTGCACAGCAAGAGAAACCACCAGCAGTTTGAAGAGACAACCCACAATGTGGGAAAAAATCTTCACCTGCTCTTCCTCAGACAAAGGTCTACTATCTCGAATCTATAAAGAACTTTAAAAGATCAGACCTCCCAAATTTAAAGACCCAATCTGAAAATGGGCATCTGAAATGAACAGACATTTCTCAGACAAAGAAGTAGAAATAGCAAATAAATACATGAAAAAATGTTCAACATCACTGGTCATTCGAGAGATGCAAATGAAAACAACATTGAGATTCCACTTCACTCCAGAAAGAGTGGCTGCTAATATGAAATCAACCAATAACAAATGCTGGCAGGGCTGTGGGGAAAGAAGAACCCAGCTCCACTGCTGGTGGGTGTGTAGGCTGGTGCAAGCACTGTGAAAATCAGTATGGAGACACCTCAAAGAACGAGGACTGGAAGTCTCATTTGACCCTGCTATTCCACTGCTGGGGATCTTCCCCAAAGAATTAAAAGAATCATACCACAGTGATATATGTGTACCCATGTTCATAGCAGCACAGTTTGTGATAGCTAAAACTTGGAAACAGCCCAAATGCCCATCAGCTGGAGACTGGATAAAGAAAATGTGGTTTTTTTAATAAAATGGAGTACTACTCAGCCATAAAAAATGAGAAATTAGAGACATTTATAGCTAAGTGGATGCACATTGAGGCGATACTCTTAAGTGAAATAAATAGGACACACATGTATAAATACCAAATAGTTTCTCTGGTGTGAGAAGCTGAAAGTGTAAATAAGGACTAAAATGTATAATAGGTAATGTGAAATGGAAAGAAAAGGGGCAAGGGGGAAGGAAGTGGGAGGGCTAAGGGAAAGACAGAAGGGAATGGGATTAATATGAGAAAATGGAAAAATAGGAACAAAATCTTTGTAAATAGGGAGGAATGGAGGGGTTGAAGGGAGGGGTGGGCAAGGGTGAAAAATAAGAACCAAGAGAAAGTGTAAAGGTGCAAATTTCCAATGATGAATGTCATTATATTTTATACCTAAAATATACCAAACATTAGAATGAATAATCGATAATGTAAAATAGGAAGAAAAGGTCCAAAGGGGTATGGGTAGTGGGAGGGGCAGGGGGAAGGAAAGAAGGGAAAGGAAAAATGATGAGAAATGGAAAAAATGGAAATAAAGTCTTTGTAAATAGGGACGGGTGGAGGGGGTGAAGGAAGGGCTAGGAATGGGGCAAAAATAAGAACCAAGATGCATTATGTAACGGTACAATTCCCAATGAGAAATGTAATTGTGGTGTATACCTACAATGTACCAATAGAAGAATTTAATAATAAAAAAAAAGAACTGAAAAAAATCAGACCCCCCTAATTCAAAGACCCAGTTCAAAAATGGGCATCTCAAATAAACAGACATTTCTCAGACAAAGAAGTAAAAGCAGCAAATAAATATATGAAAAACTGTTCAACATCACTGGTCATTCGAGAGATCCCGATGAAAACAATGCTGAGATTCCACCTCACCCCAGAAAGAGTGGCTGCTATCAAGAAATCAACCAATAACAAATACTGTTGGGGGTGTGGAGAGAAAGGAACTCTTCTCTATTGTTGGTGGGAGTGCAGACTGGTGCAACCACTATGGAAATCAGTGTGGAGATTCCTCAAAGAACTAGACCTGGAGGTCCCATTTGACCCAGCTATTCCCCTGCTGGGTATTTTCCCAAAAGAATTAAAAGAATCATACCACAGTGATATACGTGCACCCATGTTTATAGTGGCACAGTTTGTAATAGCTAAAACTTGGAAACAGCCCAAGTGCCCATCAACTGGAAACTGGTTAAAGAAGATGTGGTTTTTTCATTAAATGGAGTACTACTCAGCCATAACGAATGAGAAACTGGAGTCATTTATATTTAAATGGATGCATACTGAGGCCATACTCTTAAGTGAAATAAATAGGACACACATGTGTAAATACCAAATAGTTTCTCTAGTGTGAGAAACTGAGAGTGTAAATAAGGATTAAAAGGATTAATAACTAATAATTGATACTTTGAAATAGGAAAAGGTCTAAAGGGGTAGGGATGGTCGGAGGAGATGGGGAAAGGTAAGAAGGGAAAGGAAAAATTATGAGAAAAGAAAAAAAAATGAAAACGAAGTCTATGTAAATAGGGAAGGGTGGAGGGGTGAAGGGAGCACAGGTAATGGGGAAAAAATAAGAACCAAGATCCATCATGTACAGGTACAAGCACCCAATCATAAATGTAAATGTATTGTATACCTAAAATGTACCAATAAAAGAATTTAAGCAAAAAAACCCCCAAAAAACAAAACAATGTGTAAGCTCTTTCTGGGCCACATCTGCAGTTTATTCACTGGCATGTTGCATTAAAGACCTGAAACTTTTGTATTACCCAGTTACACTCACTAAAATTCTGTGGCTATTTTCACATAAGCTTTTTGTGGCTTATTCACATTTCTTCACAGAGTAATGAGGTAAGAATAACATTTCAAAACAGTATTGAATTCAACTGCAGTTAAGTATTTTGGAAGGTTAATGATCTTTTTAAAGTTTCAATGGTCCTATTTATTTAATTAAACTTGATTTTCCATTTGGAAGTATTTGTCAGTTTGGGCAGAGAATTCTACTATGCTAATTGATTTCACTCCAGAAAACTCATCTTTAACTAGGAAATTGTTAGCTTTTTGACAAAGCAAGCTACATTTGGTAACACAGGCAAAAGTAAAGTAAGTTTATTTTTTGAAGCTAGCCACATATATGTATGCTGTATAATAAAACCTAATCACAGCATATTTTAATGGCCTCTACTCTAGGACCTTAGCACTACAGTACCCAGCCAATAAAAAGTATCCCATTTTATTAGCCTCCTTTTCCATCATTGAGGCAAAGTATCTGACATATACAATTTAAAGGAAGAAGAGTTTATTTTGGCTCACAGTTTTAGAGGGTGTGGTCCCTGGTTATTTGGCTCTAAGGTAGTAATATCAAGGCAGAAGGATATGGCAGAGGAAATCTTTTACCTCATGGTAGCTGGAAACAGAAAGAACAAGGACAAGCCACAGCAAAGTATATACTATCCAAAGCTACACTATACACCCAATGATCTATCTCCTCCAGCTAGCTCTGCTTCCTAACAGCACATTCTGCTATGAATTCATCAATAGATTAATGCACTGATGAGTATAGTATCACCATGATCCCTCACTTTCCTAAAGACTCCCTCTGAACATATGAGAGTTTGGGGGGGGGCAGATATTTTAGTTCTGAACCACAACATCCATATATATTTATTGAATCAATATCAATATTAATTCATCTCCATTAAAAAATTGGTACTATCTTTTACTAAGTAGAAAAATTTCATAAATCAGTTTAACTAATACTGTTAAAAGTGGGAGCCACCTTTTCCCATTCACGTCTTTGCTACCCCTCTTTCAGCTGTATTCAGTCACCAAGGAGACAAAACTTCCTCAGACATAGGTGGGGATGGAGGTTGAACTTCACCATTTTGCTGGTCGGGGACTGGTGGAATGAGACAGGAGGCAGAATCTATAATGATGTGATAACTGATGTCTTCATTTAATGATCCATGGAAACACCTTCACTTTAGACTCCTTGATATGTAAGAATTTCCACTTACCTATTGAATGGGATGTTCTGTTATTTTCCAACGAAAGTACCAATACTGGTATTTGACAAGATCAACAATTAATTAGCTAATTGGTTGAGTTTTGGAGTTGACAGCCAGAAAGCTCAGCGTCAATTTTAATGATAAATCATTATCTAGCTCAAATAGAACATGAAATGAACACTAAACAGCTTTCTCCTTTGTTCAACCTAGCTTAGACAGACACACATCAAGAGCCTTAATCATACAGATTAGTAGAAGTAGAAATAGGTTTTTCTCTTCTCTGTCCTGCCAAATATCCCCTGCAAACAGCGTCAGTCCTTTGTAGGCAACATAGATGCCTGGAATGCTATGACTGGCCTACTCCTTTCAGAGGAGGGAAATGGGCACTGCCTGCCTGAGTCCACTGAAGCTTTCCTCCTGCTGAAGGCTGACTTCCGCTTTCCACAGAGCTGCATCCCTGTCCATGTCTTCATCTTTGCCTTGTTTCACATGGAAATAATGGTTGGCCCTAGGATCTGGCTGACACAATTGTCACTTGTAGTCTGTGTAAATGAAATTGCAATTTTGGCTCCTTGATCCGAATTAGATTTTCATTCTGATACCTGGGCTGACCAACTAGGTAAAGGAATTACAATTTAATCCAAAGGGGTAAAAAGCTGGTGAATGGTTTAAACAGAAAATTTGCCATGGAGAAAGAGCTTCTTCCAGGGCTGAGGAAGACGCAGAGCCAGTCAGCTCAACCCAGGGTCAGATGCTAGACCTAAAGAATCATCAGCAAGTAACCTGTGTAAAATCACTTCCAGTCTCACCTCAGTGAGGACAGGTGGGGAATCAAAATACAGGCGGAGGAAAGAAACCAAGCCACCCAATCATCTGTCCCCATTCCTAATAAAAAGTGAATGGAAAAGTTGGTTAAAACTAAAAGTTGGTTGATAAAAACACACCAGCAGTGATTCAAAAAGCAGAGGGGACACGGCTTCCTGACAAAAAGTAATTGTTTAGTTAATAAGCAAATCCCAGAGAAAATAAAGATCTAGAGTCATTCAGAGTCAGGAGAAATCCATGAATACATCCCAAGTGCAGAGAACTCTATTCTGAGCAGCATTGCCCTTCTGCTGTGTGTGTCTGTAGTGTCCTCCAGGAGGGATTAATGAAGCTACAGAGAACTAGGGGAACTGGCTCTCCCCAGCTTGAAGCACAGTCCTCTGGTTCTCTGCTGTATGGGGAACACATGAATGCTAGAATCCCTCTGCATGGGCACAACATATGTCCCATATGAGAGTAGAACTCTGGTTAGTTCACTTTAAACCATTCCATTTGGTCCTCTTAAGTAACCCCAACTTGTTAATCCCTAGGAAACAAAACTGAGTCCAAGATAAAAATCTCTTTGAAGGGGATGTTCAATAAATGAATGAATATTTGGCAAAGCACAACTCCTTTTTGAACACTTATAGCTGTTCTGGCCATTTTCCACAACTGCTCCTTCATTAGAACAAACCAAAAATTGTTCCTTATTCACAATGGCTTTATTTAATTGCTTACACAACAAGCACATCCTTACTCAACAGTAAGATTTTTACAACTTGGAAAAAGTGACTGTGTTTCCTGCATACTTTTCAAAGGTGTGTCTTTGTTAGTAGAGACCAGAGAGGGAGGGCGTGGTAGAGCCCACAGTCAGAGTGACACATTTATCAGAACAAAAGTAGCAGAGGACATCTCATTCCAGACAATAGAAAATTTACAAATTGGTGTGTTTCTTGTGCTGGTATTCAGATTGGAACCAGAAACAAACAATAAAAAGTATTCTACTGAGAATATTGAAGTAATTCTTTCCAAAAAGGAATTTCTTTCTAAGAATGGTGCATTACTTTTACGAAGATATGTAGGGCATTACTGTACAAGGCACAACATTGGCATGGCCTGAAGGAATTCCATATAACCCAGTGGTTTGAATTGGTCTGATGACTGATAATTAAGGTGAACAGCAATAAATGATATTGTTTGCTAATTTGAGCAAGCAGGAAAACTTAATGGAATCTGGCTTGTGTTGTAAAAGGAAGTGCCCTATTTATTGTTCCCATACCTAGAAACAAAAGCTCTACACATGATTTAAAACTGTGGTTGCAAATAAGATGATTGATGCTTTAATTCTTTGTTTACTCCAAGTAATTTTTCATAATTTAATTATGGTGTGCATAAAGCAAAGATTTGCAGTATAACATTTCCTCCTCTTCACCCTTGCAAAGAATCCAAAAAAATTTAAAAAAAGATTATCACAGAGCTTCTGAAAATATTTTGAGGGGAAAAAGTGACTTTTTTTAGTAGAATGGAATGTTTTTTAGTGGGTGGGAACAGTAACAGTGGATGCTTGGAAACATAATACTATTTTTTTATTTAGTGGAAAAAATACTTTCAAGCATATTGCAGTTTACATATAGAAAAATCAGTGCACAGAAAAGTGAAATGTATTGCTAGTTTTCAAAACTTAAAAATCTTTAGTTACAGTGATGACTTAAGTATATAGAATCTGAGGCAAAGAAATTATTTTTGTTGTTAGTTGATTTCTTGATATTAGTTGTTCTTTCTGGGATGAGCTGGATTTGGTCTTTTAATTTGGGGCATTTGAATTTTTTTCAATTCTTTGTATGTTCCAGATATTAGTCCTTTATCTGAGGGGTTACTGGCTAAAATTTTTTTCCCGCTCTGTGGGTTGTCTCATCACTCTGTTGATGATTTCTTTTGTGGCACAAAACTTTATAACAGGATGAGAGCCCAGTTGTTGATTCTTTGTACTGTTTCCTGTGAAGTCTGGCTTTTGTTCATGAAGTCGTCGCCTACCCCTATGTCCTCAAGAGTACTACCTATTCTCTCTTCTAGTAGATTTAGTGTTTCTGCTTCAACATTTAGATTTTTGATCCATTTTTATTTTTAGTTTAGTGCATGGTGAGAGACATGGTTCTAGTTTTAGTTTTCAGCATGTAGAAAGCTAGTTTTTCCAGCACCACTTCTTAAAGAGGCTATCTTTCCTTCAGTGAACATTTGGCCCCTTTCTCAAAGATAAGGCGACTGAGCGTGTTTGGTGTTGTTTCCACCTATTCTAGTCTGTTCCATTGATCCTCAAGTCTGTTTTGTTTTATTTTGTTTTTTGCCAGCACCGTGCTGTTTTTATCACAGAAGCTCTGTAGTATAATTTCAAGTCAGGGATTGTGATGCCCCCTGACTTGCCCTTGTTGCCTAGAATTGTTTTTGCTATTCTAAGTTTCTTCTGGTTCCAAATGAATTTTAGGAATGTGTTCTCTAGTTCTGTGAGGTATGCTAATGATATTTTGGTTGGGATTGCATTAACTCTGTATAACAATTTTGGGAGTATGACCATTTTCACTTTGTGTTCTTCCTACCCAAGAGCAAGAGATATCTTTCTATTTTCTATATCTGCTTCAATCTCCTTTTTCAGAGTACAGTAATTTTCAATGTATAGGTCCTTTACTTCCTTTGTTAGATTGATTCCTAAGTATTTCATTTTTTTTTATGTTATTGTGAAAGGTGTTGTTTCCCTAATTTCTTCGTTGGTGAGTTTGTTATTTGTGTACAGGAATGCTTACCACTGAATGTGGTTAAATCTAGAAGGTTTTGGTGGAGTTTTTTTGGGTTGTCTATGTAGAGAATCATATCATCTGCAAATAATGGTAACTTAACTTCTTTTCCTATCTTTATTTCTTTTTCTTGTCTAATTGCTCTGGTTAATGTTTCCAGAACAGTGTTGAATAGGAATGGTGATAGTGGACATCCTTGTCTTGTTCCTTATTTTAGAGTGAAAGCTTTCAATTTTTGACCATTTAGTATTATGTTGGCTGTTGGTTTGTCATATATAGCTTTTATCAGTTTGAGGTAAAGACCATCTATTTCAATTTTCTGTAGGGGTTTTATCATGAATGGGTGTTGGACTTTATCAAATGCTTTTTCTGTGTCTATTGAGATTATCTTGCGATTTTTGTCTTTGTCTCTGTTGATATGGTATACTGCATTTATTGATTTGCATATGTTGAAACATCCCTGCATCCATGGATAAATCCTACTTGATCATGGTGTATAATCTTTTTTTTTTTTTTGGTATCGGGGATCAAACTCCGGTCCTTCTGCCTGCGAGGCAGGCGGTGGAACCACTGAGCTAAATCCCCAGCTCATAATCTTCTTGATGATTTGTTACATTGTTTGCCAATATCTTATTGAGGATTTTTTTGTGTCTATATTCATTAGGGAGATTGGCCTGTAGTTTTCTTCTTTAGTTGAGTCTTTCTCTGGTTTTGGTATAAGGGTAATACTTTCTTCCAGGAATGATGTTGTAGGTATTGCTTCCCTTAAAAAGGAACTCTACTCCACTGTTGGTGGGAGTGCAGACTGGTGCAACCACTGTGGAAATCAGTGTGGAGATACCTCAAAGAACTAGGGCTAGAGGTCCCATTTGACCCAGCTATTCCCCTGCTGGGTATCTTCCCAAAAGAATTAAAGGCATCATACCACAGAAATATATGCACACTCATTTTTATAGCAACACAGTTTGTAATATTTAAACCTTGGAAACAGCCCAAATGCCCATCAACCGATGAGTGGATAAAAAAGATTTTTTTTTTTTACATACAATAGCATACTACTCAGCCATAAAGAAAGATAAACTCGAGACATTTATAGCTAAATGGAGGCACCTTGAGACCATAGTATTAAGTGAAATAAATCAGATACATATGTGTAAATATCACATTGTCTCTCTGGTGTGAGAAACTGAAAAGGTAGATAAGGACTAAAATGTATAATAGATAATATGAAATAGGAAGAAATTGTTCAAAGGAAAGGGAAACTGGGAAGTGGGAGGGGGAAAGAAGGAAGGGAAAATTAAAAAATGAGAAAAGAAGGAAAAAATTGGAAACAAAGCTTTTGTAAATAAGGAGGGGAGGGGGTTGTAGAGACGGGAGAGGATTGAGAGAAACAAAAGCATCAAGATATACCATATACACCTACAAATTCCCGTTGATGAATGTGATCATTATGTATATTTAAATTGTACCAGTAAAATTAATTAAAGTTAAAAAAATAAATTATTTTTAAAAGCTATTTGTTAAGGTTAACTAGTACTTTTCTTTGTTTATATGAACATCCTTCAATGTATGTGTGTGTGTCTATGTGTAAGAAATAATATATAACAATGATTTTCCATACACATATATTTGTAATGTATGGCAATACATTTAAGAAAGCAGAAAACATAATTAATCTCACTAGGTGTGGTGGTACACATCCATAATCCTAGCACTCGGTGAGGCTGAGGCAAAACGGCCAAGTTCGAGCCCCACTTGGCCAATTTTAGCAACTTAACAAGTCCTCTCTCCAAATAAAAATAAATAAATTAAATTTTTTAAATGGGGGAGGGAACATAGCTATTGTGAAGGCCCTGGGTTCAACACTCAGTACTAAACCAAAAAAAAAAAAAAAAATCATTCATTCCACTTAAAAATCATCA
Source organism: Heterocephalus glaber (assembly GCF_053883595.1). Taxonomy (NCBI): domain Eukaryota; kingdom Metazoa; phylum Chordata; class Mammalia; order Rodentia; family Bathyergidae; genus Heterocephalus; species Heterocephalus glaber. The sequence goes on along the minus strand of NW_028258142.1, from coordinate 10,731,855 downwards.
TCATGTGTAAGATACTTGCCTGGGATCTCAGGTAGATTGCTAGTACAATTATCAATGTATTTTGGATGCTTAGACTCTGGAAAACAAGTATTCATACATTTGTACATCAAAAAATGCATTATATGAAAAAACAATCCAAGCTTACCATGTTCTCTGAACAATATCCCCCTTCCCCTAACCCTAGAAGAAAGCCTTCTGCAGAATTCTTTGTAATTAGCCATATAGCCTTTTTTATTTGATGAGAGGCAAACAGAAATAGTGGCTGGGTCTAGCTGAGAATCAGAATTACAATGAAGCTGTTTTTGAAAATCAGTATAAAGCAATATGCTCATGGAAGGAAAAGTAGAAATTTGTAGAAATTATAAATTAGGAGCCCCTTGTTTCTTATCCTCAACTCATAAACTGTTTCCTAGGGATAATCCTTATTAACAGCCCAAGGCATCCCTCTAGACATAGTATATGCCTATATAAATTATCAAAAAGTGAATTTCAGGCAGGGGATTTAGCTCAGTGATTCCACTGCCTGCTCTGCAAGTGCAAGGACCCAAGTTTGATCCCTGGTACCAAAAAAAAAAAAAAAAAATTCAACAGTTTTATGAGTGTCTTAAGTCTGATTTCTGTTGCTATAACAGGTTACCTGAGATGGAGTAATTTATAAAGAAAAGAGGTTTTTTTAGCTCACAGTTCTGGAGGTTGAAAGTCCAAGATTAGGCAGCCATATCTTTTTGGCTGTTGGTAAAGACTTTGTGCCACTCCAGGCATGGTGGAAAGGCAGAAAGGCTAGTGGATACATGTGAAGAGACAAAACAGAAGAGGTAAAGTTGTCTATAACAACCTACTTTTATGTAACTAATCCAGGTCTGTGAGAGTGAGAAATATCATGATATGGCATAAGTCCAGTGTTAGAGTCTGGATCTAATATGTCCCTCAAAGGCAAACTGATGAGATGCGAAATGTGATTGGAGCATGATGTATGTATCTTCAGCAAGCGAAATAACACACTGAGAAGACTGTAATTTGATGGCTTCATTAGGAGGTGATCAAAACAGTAGGAGTCCTACTTGAAAGGAAAAGACTATATCTGGTCCCCAGTCCCTTCCTCTGTGGTTCTTCCACATGCTCTCCCACTGTGCTTCCTCGTCATGAGCTTGCCTCTGCCAGGACACTTCTGTCTTGGATCCAGCTGACCATGGATTGAAGCCTCTGAAACTGAGTCAAAATAAAATTTTCTGGGCCAGGGATTTAGCTCAGTGGTTTTGCTGCCTGCTGCACAAGCGCAAGGACTCGAGTTCCATCCCTGGTACCAAAGAAAAAAAAAAAATTTCCTCTAGATAGTTTTTCTCAGGTATTTGATCAGAGCAACAAAAAGCTCACTAACGTATTTATTTGTGAGGACTCTGCCCCCCATGACCCAAACATCCCTCAATAGGCCCCAACTCCCAATACTGCCAAACTGAAGAATTAAAACACAGCATGAGTCTTGGAGAAACATCCTGTTCAAACCATAACCACACCTGTAATTCCAGCACTCAAGAGGCTGAGGCAGGAGGATTGCCATGAGTTGGAGAACAGCCTGAACTACATAGTGAGACTCTGTCTCAAAACAAACAATATATCCACACACACACACACACACTCACGCACACACGCACGCACACACACACACACATGCCACTGGCCAATGAAAAAATTGGCTTGTATTACTGATCATAACTTGGGCAGGATTCCTTCTATGAAATAGAAAGGTTCTGAGGCAATCCACTTTCTGGTCCCCCTTCTGTCTTGCTGGGAGCACTGTGCTGTAGATCACTGTGGCCAGGCCTAACTCACCTCCTCCTGTGGATGAAGCGGGGCCCATGTGGGAGGAGAAACACACCTCTTGTTTGCTTGCTCCCATGGATGAGGCAGGGCCCCATGGGAGATGACAAGAGGGTGTGGTGGAGTAAGACCTGGCTGGGAAGAGGACTATCTTCATTCCCACCCACTTGCCAGAGAAACTTCAACCATTATCTCCTGCAGACCCTAGCCATTCTCCCTGTTCCAATCAGGCATTCCCTTTCGGTTTCCTTATCTACACTATAAATTAAGGTACTGAGGATGCAAGCCAGGCTTTTTGTCTCATCAGGACAAAGAGTTTCCACCTGGCCTCAGCTATGTAAACTTTACTTTCATCTTTGTCTTCTTTGTCATATTCTTTAAGTTTCTTAATCTCTCACCATTGTTTCTCACTCATGAACCCTTCAGCCAGGTGGGCCATGGAACTATCTCTCTTAGACAGAAGCTATCTTTCTCTCAATAAATTCTTCCTACTCTTAACCCCCATTGTTCCTAGAATTCATTCTTTGATTTTAGAGAACATGAACTCATTTTTCAGATATCTAGCAGGTTTGGAAGTTGCATCTGTTCCCCCTATATCATTTTAGAGGTCTTCCACTGAGATTACTGGTCAGAGAAGCTGCCAATCTCTAAGCAGTCATACAAATGGAACCAATGACAAATGTGGTAGACTTCTTTTATCAGGATCCACCAGACTGACCTTGTAATCAGCTCAGAACTGCTAAACAATACCACTTCTATGTCAGATTCTGAAGTCCCGTGGACCTTCTCCTTCTCCTCCTTTTGGGAGGCTACTGTTGACTTGTTTATAGCAATCCTGCTGACCCTATTATTTGGCCCATGTATTTTTAAATTGTTTTTATTTTTTGTACCTGGGATCAAACTCAGGACCTTGAGCTTGTCAGGCAGGCAGTGGTACCACTGAGCTAAATCCCCAGCCTTGGCCCATGTATTCTTAACTGTTTCTTTAATTTTGTCTCCTCCAGACTCAAAGCTATACATCTACTCAAGATGACAATGCCTGGTGCCTATTGAGGGCATTTAGATAGACCCTCTGTAGAGTAACTCTGACTGCAGATCAAAACTACTATCCTCTTCAGCTGGAAGTAGCCAGAACAGTCTTTGCCTTTGGTCCCTCACGGCAGTTAGGGGTATTTCTTCAAAGGGGGGGGGGTATTGTAGATAGGTAAGTTAATTAAATAACTTTTAGGCAGTTAGGGCCAGTGCACCAGGAGCCAACAGGGAGGACAATCAAGACACATTCACTGAGAGCCAGTATTGTAAAAGAAGAGGAAACTACCACACCCACATAGCATGAATAGGAGTGTTGATATTCTAAATAGGTATCAATCACTTGGGTGAGGGCCAAGATCTTCCAAGAAAGAACCCTGACCCACCCCTTACCATTAAAAATCCCTGCTCATTCCTTGTAAACTTGCTATGTGACTTGTTTTCCCATTGGATCCCCATTTAATCAATATTACCTAGGTGACTATACTTGTCATAATTTTATTGGTTGTTCATAGTTTTGCCCACCTTGTGATTTCTCATTGGATCAATATTACCTAAGGGACTGTACTTGTAATCTCACTAGTTGACTATAATTTTGTCCCACCTGGAACCCACCTCACCTCATGGCTTTGTCCCGTAAAACACCTTTGAGAAGTTGGGTGAGTGGCAATCCCCTTTCCAGTCCCCCTTCTGTCTCTCTTAGACAAAAGCTGTCTTTCTCTCAATAAATTCATGCTACTCTAAAAAAGAAAAGAAAAGAAATAGAAAGGTTCTCTAATACGCTAAGCAGAAAAGTTTAACTCTGAAGTGAGAAAAAGGCTAAAGAAAGTAAAAACAGGGAACGAAAAGCAGCTTGGTTGTTCCAAGATTACTTTTCTTATGAGATTGAAGCAAAGGGTACTTATTTATCATGCTAGATCAGTTTGACTGAGCCCTTTACATTAGTTGCTGTGAATTTTTCATTTTTAGGAAAACTGGCCCATTTTAAACTTCAGTTTGAGTATGTATACATAGCATGACTGACTCCATTCAGACTTCATCAAACACCCTCCCCTGCTGTCACACTGAAAAGAGGGGATAACTGAAGGTCTCCATCATAAAGTGGGTCCCCACTGGTCTCCACATTTGGTTTCATCTCTTGGAGTATGGTGCACATCAGTCCAAGCAATGGCAATACGGTAGCACCTTAATTCAAGAACTTAATTCATTCCATGATTCTGGTCACAAACCAAATTTGTCATGAACCAAATCAAACTTCTTCACAGGGTTCAATGTAATAAGATTAATCTGTTCTAAACCATATGTTTTTTTTTTTTACTTAAATTCTTTTATTGGTACATTTTAGGTATACAACACAATTACATTTCTCATTGGGAATTGGACCTTTACATAATGCACCTTGGTTCTTATTTTTTCCCCATTCCGAGCCCTCCCTTCACCCCCTCCACCCTTCCCTATTTACAAAGACCTTGTTTCCATTTTTTCCATTTCTCATCATTTTTCTTTTCCCTTCTTTCCTTTCCCCTGCCCCTCCCACTACCCCTACCCCTTTGGACCTTTTCTTTCTATTTTGCATTATTGATTATTCATTCTAACCATATGTATTTTTTAATCACAAAAAGATGAAGAAAGTACAGTACAGTATGAAGAGAGAGAACACTAACCTTAATTCATAACTACTCTGCACATTCTCATCACCTTCATTCCTGACCTGTACATTTTTTTTTTTTTACAACACCATGCTTATTCTGCATTCTTTGGAGCCATGCTGGATTAAATAATACTGTGTAGTTCTGTACATTTCTGTGCACACACACAAAAAAGCTTCACAGCAAGTGTGTACAGCTCTGTTTGTGACCACAGTCTCAACTAGAGGAAGCCACAACCACGTGTCAGAGTGAGAAAGATAGCTGAAGTGGTGTTTGTCATCCGATGCAGAGTTCCCAAGTAGAAATAAAATTTTGCTGCAAATCTATTTATTTGCAAACAGAAACATTCATGAACTGAGGTATTACTGTATACATTTCTTGTGACAAAGCATATTCATGGTATCTGGAAGCATATGTATGCATACTGTTTTAAATTACTAGAATCATACTGTGCATACCACTGTTTTGTGACATGTTGTTCAGCAACATTTGTTCTCTCACTTAACCTGTGGCAAAGACAATGAATAAGCTCAACCAGAGGGGCTCTGAACTAGAGATTTCTGTCATAGCCATAAGCTTATTGGGCAGGATCTAAGCAGGAAATAGATGGCATACTTTCCCTGAAAGTGACAAGAGGAGATAACTGAAAGTCTTTGTTAGAAACAGTGTGGCCCCACTTTCATTACCAAGTATAAAGGCAGCCACATATTCCTTTCTGAGGAAACTAACCATCTAAAAAAGAAAAACAAACTTAAAGATAGATTGATGTCACAATATCCCCACATGATACTCACAAGACGAAAGCCCTGTCTAAACACAGAGCTTCCAAATTAGTCTTCCAGAGCCTTATTTAAAAATAGGCTTCATGCATATTTGAAGAAATTGAGACATGAAAGAGTCAAACAAAGGAAGAGAAGAAAGAAACTAGCAGGGACAGAGAAGCTCAGGAAATAGAAAAAAAAAGTATATAATAGTCTCAAAGTTATAAAAGAATATGTCTCCTCCATGAGACAAGGACTGATCTTATATAAAAGGAGAAAATTCAGAGAACAAAAACAACTCTTGGGAATTAATATTATGCTAACAGAAATAAGACATGTAGAAGAATTGAAGGCTAAGATGGGAATATCTTTCAAAGAATAAAATTAAAAGCTAAAGGGAAATATAAGAAAAAGAATATGAAAATACAGTCAGGACAGAAACAAAACTAGTAGGACTTTCAGAAACAGGGAGGAGAGAAAATCGAGGGAGTCATAATATAAGAACATCTCCCAAACTGAAAGGTGAGAGTTTTCAGAAAAATTCCCTGCCAGGGGCGCAGCACGATGAGTGGGAAAAAGATCTGTGAAATTTCAGGACAGATAAAAAGAAGACTCCAAACATCCCTACGAGGAAAAAAACCAGTCACACATTTCTAGAAGGGGCCTCTGAGTAAATTGAGAACAATGAGGTAAAGCCTCCACACTTGTGGAAAAATTATTTCCATCCTAGGAATATAAACCCATTTTCATTTAGGAATGAAAAATAACTAACTACATTTTCACCCTGGAGTTTAGGCTTTCATTGCAAGATGTTTGTAATTGCAAAACCCTGTTTGATTTAGGGATTCCTTCACGTGTTACAGAGAAGAGCTGGAATCTTATCTGAGAAGGCCTGGTAAGATATTCGGAGATCAACACGGTCTGAAGTTCATAGATGCTTCCTTATGTTTCGAGGTGAGACTATTAATACATCTTCAGCTTTCTATTTCTGTTTTCTCCCTGATGACTCAATAGGATGTCAGCATTACTATTTCATAGGCAAACTGTTTCACTGCCACTAGACCAGGCCCAGAAGGGGAGTAGGGTGAGGAGAGTGGAATGCTGCTTCTTCTCGGGACGTAGCACATGGCCATACACACTCAAAAACTGTCGACTGCCTGGATAAATGAATAATATATTCAAAAGACTTCAGCTTCATAAGAGCTCTGAAGTGAGCACAAGCTAGATTCTCTAATTTTGCTCTAAAATTTGACTTGATTATGTATATCTATCTTTTCAAGTCAGAGAATCATCCTAATTTTAATGGATTTTTAAAAGGGGAGGTTCTGACATGTAGGCCTATGTTATTTAAAATTCTTCCTTCTCATCTCTAAAATGCTTTTCAAATTTAGCACATTCTAGATATTAGCAGCTGTAACAATTTATTTATTTATTTATTTATTTATTTATTTATTGGTACTGGGAAGGGAACTCCAGACCTTACGCTTGTGAGACAGGTGGCTGAACCACTGAGCTAAATACCCAGCCCTCCAACAATGTTTCTAATGTCTAAGCTATCTTTCTTGCTTGCTTCGGCAGCACATATACTAAGCTATCCTTCAAAATCATTTTTTAGAAAATTAGATTTCTTTTCGTTTCCCTTGTTTTATATTCATCCCCTTAAAATGTAAGCATACTGGAGCAGTCTGAACATGTACAGTTTGAAGGAATTCCCAGCCATCCTCTTAGCAGAATCGCTAAAGATTTCATTGACATAATTTGGACTTTTGAGGGGTTCCCATTCATTGACATTTGTTGGCCAAAGAAATAGCAAAGATATGGTTAATGTGCTTTTGTAATCTCTCTGTCAACTGCTGTACAGTCTGTAGGATGCTTCAAGCCTCCTAATGGCCAGTGACAAGGGTGCATAAGTAACCTCCTCAGGCATATTCTTACTTTTCTGATTTTTCTTTGGCTCACAACCCAATGCAGTGCAGCCTTAGCTGCACTGAGACAGCCTTTCAACTCTGTCAGCTCTTGGCCCTCCCCTTACACTGAAAGACTTAGAATCTCTGAGAGCTAAGGCAGCACTCAACTACCAAACTCTGTGATTAAAGGAGCAGCCCTCTAGAGCATAGGTGTTTTTGTCTTAATTTCAGTTCTGCTACATAATAACGCTGCAACCAGAAAGTCCCTTACCCTGTGGAGCAGAGTGGTTCATAACATGATCCCCGATAGATTAGATTTGCACCCTGGCCCTGCCACTTATAAGCTGTGTAACTCTGGACATACTACTTAATCTCTGATAAAATGTGAATGTTAGTAACATTTGATCATTCATTAAAGTATTTAAAGGATTAAAAGGAATAATGTATATAGAATACTATAATGGCTATCGGATTAAATATTTTAAAAAGTGTTTTAATAATTGTTGCTAGTTTACTTAATCTCTCTAGCCTTCATTATCACTATCTGGAAAAGAGGAAAATAATAGAACCAACCCCTTAGAGTGGTTTCAAAAGTTAAAGGCAATGAAACATCTCTGACATTATTCCTAACATACAGTAAACAGTCAAAAATGTTTGCTTTTGTGAGCATATGAAAAGCAATAGAACAATACCTGTCTATTCTACTGTAATATGTTGGAAGGGCTTGAATTTTCATTCCTCCTCCCAGAAGGCTAGGATTGCAGGTGTGTGCCACCATGTTAGGCTAATTTAAGAATTTTGAGATGAAAAGATCATCCTGGATCATCACGGTGAGATCAGTGTATGCCCAAGGATCATTATAAGAAGGATTAGAATAAGATGTGGAGATGGAGTAAAAGGTTGGATTTATATGCATGAGGGGCCTTGAACCAAGAAATACAGGTGGCTTCTAGAAACTGAAAAAAACAAAGAAATGGATTCTCCCTTGAAAACTTCAGAAGGAACCAAGCAGCCCTGCCTATACCTTGATTTCAAATCTGGAAGCCTGACTTCAGACTTCTACCATCTAGAATTGGAAGACTACAAATTTGCATTGTTTTAAACCACTGAATTTGCAGAATTTGTTACAGCAGTGATAGGAAACTGATACATTCCTTTGATGTCAGGGAAAATAAGTAAAATTTAAGATGGATGGCTTGCACACAATGTGCACATGAGCTTTATTTACTAGAAGTTACTTTTATTCTTAGGTAGGAACATGAATTAATTGAAAGGACATTTAGCTTCTACTTCTTACAACAAAGAAAGCTGTAAAAACTATTAATTATTTGATGAAGACTTAGTCAATGCAAAATTTGAGGTATCTATAAGGTAATAGAAATAAATTTAGATAGAAATTATTACACAGTTTTATACATGGTAAGTTAGAAAGATCAGAAGCAAAAATCAATATTGTTTTTTGGTATCCACAGATTTAGTTGTTCATGATTATACAGATAAGGCTATTTATTTATATGTAAAGAAATTGGGTAAGATAATTTCAATAAACTAATTACTTTCAAAATTACCAAAAACACTTACATAACGTACTTGTTTTGGGGTTTTTGGGGGGGTTTTTTTTTTGGTACTGGGGATCAAACTCAGGACCTTGTGCTTGCAAGGCAGGCGGCAGAATCACTGAGCTAAATCTTTGGCCCATGGGTACTTGTAGTAATAAAGGAAGACTTTATTGATAGTACGGAATAATTTAGTTTGACTTTGTATGTACGTAGGATTGCCAGATTTGGTAAAGAAAAATACAGAGTACATAGTTAAATTTGAATTCCAGAAAATGACAAATAATTTTGGATATAAGTATGTATAGAATATTTGGGACATGTTTAAATCAAACAAAAATATTTATCTGAAATTCAAGTTTAATGAAGCTACTTATATTTTATCTGGCAACCCTAGCTTTATGGCTACTGATAATACTAATTAATATACAAGCAATCTCTACTTTTTATTTTAGTGTATTTATGAAAATCACATCAGAGGAGAGAACTGTAAAATAATTTTAATCTGACTAAACATAAGCTCCTACTTAACTAGAAATTACCATTTGTATTATCAGATACAACTGTACATTTATCAATTAAAATGCAAATTGAGACAATTTTTTCCTGATGAACATACTTCAGAGATGGATAAAACTCATGAATAACTGATTAATGGTAAAAAATGATATGTGGGTCTTAATGACACTGTTAGATAACTAAATCAGTGAAATCTGAAGCAGGAAAAGGAATAAATGGTTGTGTAATTGTAAGATGCTCTATAGATTATACAACAGCAAGGCATCCCCTTAGGGGAATTTGGCACACAGAGCTATTTCTAGGAAGTATTGGGGCATATATAATCACATTATATGCTTCCTTCTCTTCCTAACCATCAATTTTGTCCAGCTGAAATCTAGTTAAGTAAATTTCCAGGGATCCCTGGAGGAAAAAGAAAGGTCACAAAGAGGCAGAGGAGGAATAGTTTCTTCTCTTGTCTTAAAAATTTGGAAAGAGTGTATAGAGTAAGGGTATCTATAAACGTTTTATTTTTTCCACATTTCCCCAACAATGGGCCCTTCTAAGACAAATGACGTATGGCATCTGTGGTCTAGGGATGCTTCATACATGAAATCAAGAGACTATAAAGTATGGCCAGCTATAATTTATAAGTGAGCTGTCATAGCTCCAAAAATTATAGATGATAGACGGCAAGGGATCAGTCATTTGGTATTTGAAAATAATAAACATATCTTAGCTACAGTGTTCAAAAGAATCATCCCCAATATGTTTCTATCTATCAGTTCATGAAATGCACTCATTTTCACGGCTTTTGATGCTGTTTCCTAATCTGTTCCCCTCTGTTCTACCATCCCGGTCTCAGACACAGCAAGTGCATGGCAGGCATAAGTCACAGCTCTTAATCTGGACTGTGCCTTTTTGAACCCAGCCATACTACCCGTTCCCGCCCTCGCATTCACCACCCAGCAGTATAGAGAACCTACAGCTACGAAGGCTGGGGATTTAGCTCAGTGGTTCGTCGCCTCCCTCGAGAACCCACAGCTAGCTAGTCTTTGTTCCCATTTTTTCAACATCTTTCTCCGTAACAGTTAATTTTCTCTGGTCTGTAATTCTATGAGATAGACATCAAGTGAATTTTATCAAAGTTTTAGGTTTTGTTTCTGTATAGCAGTTTTGGGGCTTGAATCTAGAGGCTCATGGATGCTAGACCGGTAGTCTACCAATGAGCTACCCCCCCTTTTTATTTTATTTTTGAGACAGTCTAAGTGGCCTAGCCTGACCTCAAACTTGCAATCTTTCTGCCTCAGCCGCCCACGTAGTTGAGATTATAGGCTTGGACCATGAAACCGGGTGACAGTTTTGTTCTTAGTAAAAATATTAGAGTGGAACAACTTGTCATGCAATTTTGATATATTTTGATCATCAATTTTCTGAACTTTGAGAGATAATCTTATATTTAAATGATCTCAGATTCTGCAAATAAAATGCACTTCCTTCTCACTAAGAGAGCAAATATAAAAGGTTAATAATTTAAAGGAAGCCAAAAAGGATTGAAAAGCAAAACCTTAACTGTGGTTAAGAATTGCAATGAAACTGCAGTTGACTTTAGTGTCATTACAGTTTGTCATACTTGGTCCTAAACTTAAAGCAGGGGAAAACAAGGCTTATAAAATAGGTGTCACATAACATATTTTTCTTTACTGAGGTGGCTTATATTTATTAGTCAAAATGAACCCATTTTATTAAATCTTGAAATTATTTTACTTAAATTTGAAAATAGTCTCTCTAACAATCTCATTTAAGAGGGAAGTAACTGAGGAGTAAAATAGTAAGAGTAATGATGAATTATTACCCAGGGGAAGACTAACAGGCAGAAAATCTTAATTTTTCTCTTGAAACTAATATTTATATAAACATTCATATATTTTTAAAAATTTCTATTTTTGGGCTGGGGATTTAGCTCAGTGGTGCCGCCTGCCTCTCAAGTGCAAGGTCCTAAATTCAATCCCTGGTACCAAAAAAAAAAAAAAAAAATTTCTATTTTTATTAGTACATATTTCCCATACATCATGATTACATTCATCATGGGGAGTTGGTACATATACATTTTTACTTTAACAAATAATTCTAAAATTATTTGCTCATTTTTCACACCAACACTGTGGTTCCTCAAACTATGTAAGTCATTTTGTCCCCTCAGGTTACATGTAAATAAATGATTTCTTTACTTCATTTTCTTCCAGTACTATTTCTGGAAACCCATTATTCAATAAAGGGGTGCTGTATTTTTTAATATCAGGTACTTTAATAATGACAGTAATTAGTCTTTTTTATAAATTACATATGTATATATATTTATATAGAGAAATTGCAAAATTTACATGGAAATTTTAAATAGGAGTAGACCATAAAAATTACAATTTTACCTGAAAATGTCATTTTCCAGTACAGGTAATCAATCTCAGGACCTTGTGCTTGCAAGGCAGGCGCTGCACCACTGAGCTAAATCCCTGACCAAAAATGTATTTTCAGTAGTAACCCTTCCCAACCCTCTCATTCACTTTTCTTTTTCTTTTTCTTTTTCTTTTCTTTTTACTGGTACCAGGGATTGAACTCAGGACCTTGGGCTTGCCAGGCAGGTGCGGTGTCACTGAGCTACATCCCCAGCCCTCTCATTCCCTTTTTAATGTTATTTTTTTTTATCAATTTTGTGAATTACTTGTTGGTAAATTTTTAAAACATAAATTTAATAATATGACGAACACCCACACTACATACACATCTAACCTCTATTTCAATATGTATTTCCTAAAAAAGGATATTTTCCTCTATAATAATCACACCATTATCATACCTAGAAAAATAATAATTTTCAAATATCACCTAATATTCAATCTATTTTCAAATTTCTCCAATTTTCTGGAATTTTTGTATAACTGATGTTATTTTAGTGTTTGTTTTCAAATTAAATGCAATTTTGTGATATTTGAAAATTCTGTGCCAATCTTGAATGTGCATATTGTCTTAGTTACTTTCTCATCCCTGAGACAAAATACCCAACATCTACAATTTAAAGGGAGAAAGATTCATTTTGACACAGTTTGTAGCGATTTCACACCATAGTCAGCTGGCTCCAAGGAATGGTGATGGGAAGCAGAGAGAGATCAAGGGAGGAGGGAGGAAGATAGACCCTTCCAGGCCATGCTCCCAGGACCCACTTCCAGTTTAATTGTAGACTCATTGGGGACTAATCCACTGACAAGTGTCACACTCCTGTGATCCAGCTGCCTTCTCCAAAGCTCCATCTTTGATCACATGAGGCTTTGGGGATATCTATCTATCTATCTATCTATCCATCTATCTATCTATATTTCCCATTTTATTTACATATAAAGGCTCAATTAGATTACATGTACACATTTCTGGCCATTTTGCAGGTTATGTGTGTACTTCATATTGTATCCCATGAAGATATATATATATAAAACCAGATTATTAAATAATCACTGTATTCAAGACAGAGACAGAAAAATCACTCTATTTTGAGTGCTTTCAAACTTTGTGATTAGCAAGCATAGTGATCAGTAGATGTAGTACTAAAAGTCACCAAGTATGCAAAATTAAGAAATGAAAAAGAGTTTATGGGGAAAATAGAACTAGTGTCATGACACACAAAAACTTTATCAATTACACATTTTTTTAAAAGTAGACGTCCAATAAAAATGGTAGTGCGTTTTTACACATTTTAAGTGAAGAAAAAATACATATACACACAATATAATTAGCACACTTCCTCTGTAAAAACCTGAAGTTTGCAGATAGAAGTGTGTGTCAGAACAATCGGTCTTATGGATTAAATCACACATAAACCAGTGCAAAATTTACATTATGTTCAGGTTGTTCCCAAATATATTAACCATATTTAAATTAAATTGTGGTTTCAGAAGAACCTATCATAGAACACAATCAGTGGGTTAATGCTTTGACATCATATGAACAACCTATTCTTATATGAATATCCTATTTCCTACCTACTGTAATTAGTTTAAGCATCCGTTTGTTGTCCCCATTCAATGATTTGAAAGATAGTTGCAAAATAGTGACTTCATAATTCCATCAACCTTTCTACATTTATGAGCAAACACTGATCTGCAAAAAGCTTTTCCCCTTCTGTACAAAGGATTGTTTCACTATTAATCTTTGGACTGTGTACAAATATAACTCTTTTCATACCAGTCCTTCAAATAACTTGAAGTCATGATTTTAGAGTCCCTCTGTCTTGTGTCCAAATTTTCTCAACTATTACTTATATCACATGTTTTAAATTCTTCCACATATTCGGGTATTTTTCTTTGAGGAGGCTCACTTTTCAAGTGAGATCTGGTAGAGTAGATTGAAACAATGGTTTTTCTCACTCTGGACATTTCTGTCCTAGTAATGCAGCATAAGGGCATCACAGCTTTACTATGAGTCACATTTTAACTGTTGACTCATATTTTCATTGAGATTGCTGAGCTAAATTTCATCCAACTGTGCTACCTGTTTAATTTTTAAGGCTAAGGATCAAGAATTTACTGTGTTAAATCCCATGTGAGCAAATTCCACCTGTTTATCCCAATCTTCCTGTTATTCTGTTTTTTCAATACTAGCTATAAATTTAAGAGGCTTCTTATTTTCATCCAAGTTATTAATTAATTTGATCAGTACAGGGCCAAGGACACAGGTTGGCCTCAAATATGTTCATTTTAACATTTCATTTACGGTCATTCATTGAGGGCTCAATGTATCAGACAGTCCTTTGCTTCCAGCTAACATTTCTGTATCTAATCTTCAAAGATATTCTGTGAGAGACTTTGTCAAACACTTCAGTGAAGTCCAAATGCCCAGGGTTTACAATATGCCTCTTAATTGCTCCTTTAGTTACACTGTAGAAACAAGAAATAGGTTAGTGTAACATCACATATTTTCTGTGAAACTGTGCTAGTCTTGTGATCTTGGCTTCCCTTTCAAGGAGCTCCCAGACTGCTGAATACTCATTCATCAATGCAACCAAAGCAGTAATTTTGAAACAGTGAAAATGAAATGTGTTTAGGAATAAGTATCTTAAAATACAGATAAAATATTGAGTTTCAATGCTTGCTTATTTAAAATTCTCTAAATTTCTACTGTAGTTTAATCATGGATAGATTTTATAGAAGCATGAAAACATAATAAATGACAATATGTATGTTTGATTCCAAAAGTGAGCATTTCATTTAGGATTTTGATGCATTGTATTGCTTAATTTTTATGTATTTTGAACAGATTATCATTATTTTAAAGCATTTATATAAAATAAAATTTATTTTAAAAAATAAAATGAAGGGCTGGGGATTTAACACAGTGGCACTGTGCCTTCCTGGCAAGCACAAGGTCCTGAGTTTGATCACCAGTACTATAAATAAATAAATAAATAAATAAATAAATAAATAAATAAAATGATAAAATGTTCAGTCAGTTCTAGTCTTCAAGCCTGGTTTTATAATGTTAACATCACTGGTTTATAACACTGGCTGTGAAACCTCATTAAATGACATTTCAACATTGCTGACTTTACGTGATGTTTGGTAGGTCTATAAATCTATTTTAACAGAGAAAAGACGAATCAGTTAACAGGGTACAACCAAAGAGATAAATCAGTAATTTCATGGCAGACAATCCTGAGAATAGATTGATCTATGTTAAAATTCTGACTCTGCAGTTCTATTACAGAATAAAAATTATTCAGTGGAATCTATAAAACATTACTTCATAAAATTAAAATACAAGTGAGAAAAAGTCAGGTAACTATTTTTGTGTAAACTTAGAACACTGAAGAAGTATTTCTGGCAGTACACTTTTCTCCATGCAATACAACATCATCTTTGTCTTTGAATTCATGTGGGAAATCAGACTGTAGTATAATTTCCAAAATTTTTATTGTGAGTTAGTGCTACTGAAAACCAACAGAGAGAGGCAGGCGGTTGAAACTCTAGCTACATATAAATATACTCACACTGATACATGTTCATGTTTGGTTTGTTTATTTTATTAAAACTGTTAAAGAGCTAATATCCATGGTTAGGGCTATCAGAACGTGAAAGTAACAATAACAATTTCAATATACAGTATAATATTAGGTGTCTAATCAAAGAAGTAACATTATCACAGTGTGTGGAAGAGTAACTTTAATATTACTAAATTTTAAAATACTGAAATTGACTTACATTAATGAAAAAACAAATAGCATCAATCTTATTTAAAAGAGAATAACTTAATTACTGTGTTTTCCTGGAGAAGAATAAGCATTTTACCTTTCATGGAATTCTATATCTAAATAATGACTTGGTGATTTTCATCTTCTGTTGAAATATCAGTCCATTTTTTCTAAAACTTATAATAATTTTTACGTAAAGCAAAGAGTAATACTGATAAGGCGAGTTTTCTTTCCTTTTTCTTCTCACAATGAAAACAAAACAGAAATTATTCTTTTTAAGTGATTTTTTAAAAAATCTAGGTAATTACTGTGATTTTTATTAAATCTGGGTAATACCATAGTATTAATTTTTTGTCCTGTTAGTGTCTATTTTAGGGAAATCATGGAAAATATATTATACAAATAAAATCAGTGTGTTAGTAGTAAAATACTACAGAAAGTTTAATGTTAGTTTCAGATGCCCTCCTATGAATTTATCTATTTTTCTCCCCTCTCTTCAACTCTGGTAATTATATACTCAGCTCTGGCTCAGGAAATTACTGACTGTGCTTTTCATCTATTTGTATTGAGCAGATGAGGACTATAAAATTAGTGGAATAGAACATTGTACAGGTCCCATGCCAATTACTTTTAAAATAAACATCTTCTAACTAAAATGAACATTGTGCCAATATGTGTATTTGATTTAAAAGTTAATTTTTAAAATTAGAAGAAAGTTTTGGCCTAGCTTCTATAATGGTCCAACAATGCAAGTTCATTATCCCTTTCAGACTGATGAGTTCCTTTGTGGATGGCATTTAATTAAGTAATACAACACATGTTCTTATTCATATGAATGCTTTTATTTATCTCTTATAAAGGAGTTCGCATAGTGAAGAAAGTTAAATTTTAATAGCTACATCAAATAATACTTTTTAGGCCGGTGACTATAAAAAAGGTTTCAAAGTATAATTATTTTCCAAAAATTACTTTGTTCTATTCAGTTAATTTCACAAATTGACAAATTAAGATTCTAGCTTTTTTCCTTTTATTCTTTTTTGAAATAAACAAAGGTCTTGTGTTCTTACATATGCTGTTCGTGTTTATCTAACTTATCTTTGTAAAAATGAACTTTTTCTTTTTTTTGGTACTGGGATTCAAACTCAGGACCTTGTGCTTGTGAGGCAGGCAGCAGAACCACTGAGCTAAATCCCCAGCCCTCAACTTTTTCTCTTTTTAATATGTTTGGGTGCAATTACCAAATATTACATGATCCATAGGAAAAAAAGACATTCATAAAAAGAAAGTTCTTACGTAATTTTTTCTAAATGTTATCTAATATTTTCTCACATTTTCTGTCAGATATGGATATCATATAAAGAATATACTCTAAACAGCTTAACTTTAAACAATTCCAAAATAAGAAAGAGAAGGAGAATATAGTAACCTTTAGAATATTAAAAAAATGGATTAATATCCTTTCATATATACATAAAGGATATGAATGCCATAATAATGTGTTTCAAATAGTGAAAAACCTTAAATGAAGAGAATATGAGTTTTTTTCTGAGTTTGCAGTGAATGTCACAATCAGAAATGGGCTCAAACGGAGATTTTTATTGAGTCAACAAAAGTAGGTCTTTGCTTTTTATGTACCAAACACTGGAATGCAAGCTGGGTGTGGTGGTTCATACCTGTGCACCACATCTAGCAGGAAAATCATAAGTTGAAGCCCAGCCTAGGCAATTTAGACCTGTCTCAAAATTAAAATAAATAAATTAAATAGTTCAGGGGACGTAACTCAGTGCAAAGCCCTTGAAATCACTAGTACTGAAAACAAACAAATAAACAAATTGGAATGCTAGGAGTAATTTTTTTGTTTTTTAATGTTTTGTTTTATTTTGTTTTGTTTTGTTTTGTTTTGTTTTGAGACAGGGTCTTACTATGTAGTACAGGCTGGCCTCGAATTCATGGTGACCCTCCTGCCTCAGCCTCCCTAGTGCTGGGATTCTAGGGGTGCACCACATCATCCAGTTTAGGAGTAGTTTTTTTTAAATAGATACACTAATTTTTCTGACCAGTTTAAGCATCTATGTAACTAAAGAGGAAAAAAGAAGAGAGAGAAAGAATGGATTAATATGGATAAATGAAATGCATAGGTCATTTGAAATATTTAACTTAATGATTTAAATATTTGTATAAAATATAAGAATTATCACAGTAGTTTGAGAAATAATAAAAATAGCTAATTTGAATTTCCAAATCTCAGCCTCTGTGGTAATGTTAATGTCTTAAAAGCAGGCATTCTGATTGACATTAATTAATTAATTATGTTCTCAAAAAGAATCTGATCTCAGAGTTCTTCTAAGGCATTTTAGAAGGTAATGAGGCTCTGAAATTATAGCTGAAATGGCATTAATAAGGAAAAAAGACAAATAACAGAAACTATGTAAGGGCCTAATGCATATATGGGAAAGTAAAAGAATGGTGATATGTCAGGATTTGACAGGAGACAGAATCATTCTACATATTCTTTACAAATATTATATTATGAGAATTAACCCCGTGCAATCATTGGAACTGGTTTGGAAAGCTCGGTAAGACCATGTGGTTTTTCTCTCTGTTGCTTGACCTTCAGGCTGCAGTGCACAGGTAGGAAAGGAAGATGGGTGGAAAGTTGGAAGGAAGAAACTGGAGCTCATTTTTTTTCCTTAAATTCTTTTATTGGTACATTTTAGGTATACAATACATTTACATTTATCATTGGGTGCTTGTACTTGTACATGATGTATCTTGGTTTTCATTTTTTTTCCCCATTACCTGTGCACCCTTCACCCCCTCCACTCTTCCCTATTTACGTAGACTTCATTTCCATTGTTTTTCTTTTCTCATAATTTTTCCTTTCCCTTCTTTCCTTTTCCCTTCCACCACTCCTACCCCTTTGGACCTTTTCCTATTTCAAAGTATCAATTATTCATTATTAATCCTTTTAGTCCTTATTTACACTTTCAGTTTCTCACACTAGAGAAACTATTCGGTATTTACACATGTGTGTCCTATTTATTTCACTTAAGAGCATGGCCTCAATGTGCATCCACTTAGCTATAAAT
Organism: Heterocephalus glaber; assembly: GCF_053883595.1. Classification (NCBI taxonomy): domain Eukaryota; kingdom Metazoa; phylum Chordata; class Mammalia; order Rodentia; family Bathyergidae; genus Heterocephalus; species Heterocephalus glaber. The sequence goes on along the minus strand of NW_028258142.1, from coordinate 10,713,310 downwards.
GACTCTAGTTTCTCATTTAAATGAGCTGGAGCTCATGGTTAATCTCATGGCTTCCAACAATGATAATGCTGGTGTACTTCAAGGGAAGCTGGTACTTTCCATCTTACAACCAAAATTAGAAAGGCTAAAGGAGGATTCGGAGGTGATGGAGCAGCTGCAGGTCCAGGTGCTCCCCACACCAATGAGGAGGCAGCAGGTAAGTGACAACAGCACACATGAGCTGCCACTGTATCTGCTGCCTTTCCATGGATCTTCCAAGCCTAAGTTATTCCATTTCCTTTCTTCATGGTTCATCCTAAGTAGAAACATGGAAGAGAATTTTGAGAAACACTATCCAGCCTATTCAAGTTAGCATACTGCCAACCCATCAGAGTATAGAAATAACCAGGAAATGAGATGACAACACGGATCTTAAACGTGTGCTCCAATAAAAAGTCTTTAGGCTGCCAACTTGACTACATCCATTTTCATGCTGGTTAAAGAAAAGTTGCTATATTGATCAGAGTTCTGGCAGAAACAAAAGATAGAGCCAAAGGGTTTCGCTGAAGAAAGCTTAAGAAAGGGCACACACAGACAGAATGGAGAATTAGGGAAATTAACAAAGGATAATGAAATACCTAGGAACTAGCAACAGCAAGAAACCATTTCTATAGGTAGATCAAGGGTGGCAAAAGGAAAGAACAGTACCAGTAAGCAATGTAGGGTTCCAGGGGGAGTCACACCAAGACTTAGAGTCAGGGAAGGCAGCTTCCCGAACTGCACCCAGCAAGAAAGGAGCAAAGAGAATCAGACACCCTGAATTCCTTGTGCTCCGGATCTTCTGATACTGTTTATCACCAGATGAGAAAGCTCTCCTATCCAGTGATGCTGTCTATATGTAGATGGAATACTCCTAGAACAGAGGATAGAGCAGAGATGGTGGAATGTGTCTGAATGGAGAATTAACAGCACCATGACGTGTCTAAATGAGAATGCCATTTTCTTTAAGCACACATGTATATTTTTTAAATGACATTAGCTGATTCTACTGAAAGACATACTAGTCAATGATAGAATGTTTTAGTTATTATGAAAGGTGACACATTCCTGGGAAATAATAAATTACTCAAAAAATAGTTGTACCAAAGGATCTGCGTATCTACCATTTACAGTGTCTTTACTTTGCTATTCAATGTCATGTTCCCTTGGGCACCAACACACTTGTGAACAAGTTGAGACCTTCTTGAATCCCCCAGCCCTCAGTACTTTGTAGGCTTGCAGCTCACCAACAGTTGGATCCTTACTATTTCCCTGCTTTCCAAAATTCTTACACACCAACCCATCCTGGCTGGAGACTAGGAATGTAGGCAGCATCTCCCTTCCCAGGGGCCTATAAACCCTGTCAATAGTAAAGCAGTGATTGCCAAGGGTGTTGCATCTGCTGCTCAGGGACAAACTAGGTGCCTCAAACAGTGGAGTCCAGAAATCCCCCCGGCCTATCACCCCAAATGACCCATGGTGTCAATGGCCCAAGATGCTGCGGGCATGTGCTTCTAGCCCAGGTCCTTCTGCATCAGGATCCAGGTGAACAGCAGGCAGAGACAGGGAGAACACGTGGGCCTCTGGGCACCAGTGTGGGTAGAGCAGATGACATAGTGTATCCAGGAAGGCTGGAGCACCAAGCCCCAGAGGAGGCTCCATTGTCCCATGGGACTTACAAAACTCAAGTCAAATAGAAAATGGTAAGCAGTCTAAGGCAGAGCAGGACTGCTTTGGACTGTGCAACCTTGTGCAACTACACTTGCCACAGCACACCAAGCCAGCCCAGAGTAGTGCTTTGGAGTTCTTTTTTTCTAGAAATTCTGTCAGGGATTTTAAACTTAGATAAAATGAAGTCAATTTCCTGAGGGGATGCTATTACCTGTTTGGTACAGCTTGCAAATGCTCATGAAATAAGGCTTAATTATTGAATGTCTTAGGCTGTGAGATAAGTTTTTGTTTTCCATAATTTGGTGGTAAGGTTTTCTATTTGTTAATTGCAGATTAAGTAATATTTTCTTATATTATAGCCATATGTCCAGTAACAAGAAATATTTAATACTGGCATAGGATGAAAAGTGTACTGATAAATTCAGGGTTGCTTTGAAAATCAGTTGGAAGATATTTTATAGAGCCACAGTTTTAATTCCCATTCTGTAAAAACACGCTATTTCACTTATTTACAGACTTTAATATTTTAAATTTTATCTTGGCAATGATAAAGTGAACTACTCTTGGACAAACCTTGACTGTTTTTTTTCTTTGCAGTACTGGGGATCGAACTCAGGACCTTGTGCTTACAAAGGCACGGTGCCACTGATCTAAATCCCCGGCCTAAATATTGACTTCTTTTTAAAAGAATATTTACTTCTTCATTAAAAATAGAAGAACCGGGCCGGGGATTTAGCTCAGTGGTTCCACTGCCTGCCTTGCAAGCGCAAGGACCCGAGTTCAATCCCTGCTACCAAAACAAAAAAAAGAGAAGAACCCTGTAATCTCAGCACTCTGGGAGGCTGAGGCAGGAGGATTCCAAGTTTGAGTCCAGCCTGGAAATCTTCGTGAGATCTTGTAGTGAGATCCTGTATTAAAAATGAAAAAAGAGCTAGGGACAGAGCTCAATGCAAAGGTCCTGGATTCAATACCCAGTACTCTGACCAAGAAAAAAAGAGGAAGAAGAAAAAGAAAAAGAAAATGAGTGAGAGGGAAGAGGAGAAGGAGGAGTCATGTAAGCATATCTTCAAACTTCCCAGAGTTCTCCTAGCTGAGCTATGGGTATCAATAAGTTTACTTAGAAAAGTCAATTTCAATGTGTTTATTTTTACTAGTTTAATAAATTGAAATGAAGTGTCAAGATGTTGCCTACTATTCTCTTTTTTAATAAAAAAACTCCCACAAAAACTCTGATCTTGTAAAGTATGAACTAACAAAATAATCGGAAAAATCTTCTTTTTTTCTCTTGGAATAATTACTGAGGGAATACTCCTGTAGCAGTTAGGGTAGGATTTCAACTGGATTGGCTTTGGGACCACTTCACCCCTCACACTTCTAAGTGCGCCTGTGTGAGTCAGGGAGGAATAGGCGTGGGGTCTATGCCTAGTCCCTCACCCCTTCTTCTCCAGCACTGTGCCCCTGCTCTGCTTCCCAGTAGCCACAAGGTGAGCAGCATTTTTCCACCCTGTCTTTCCAACATACCATTTCAGCCTTGGAGTCAGCCATCTATGGACTGAAACTTCTGAAACTCTTAAGCCAAAATACACCTCTCCTCCTTTAAGTTGTGGGTGCCAGGTACTTTGTCTCAGAAACAGAAAGCTGACTTATATAACTTCACCCCACCCACCAAGCAGGAGCCAAACACTGGACCTGGTGCTTGCCAGGCAGGGGTGGTGTTGCTGAACCAGCCCTCAACTGCATTCTTATGATAGTCCTGATTTACAAAATGAAATTTTTATTTGATCAGACAATTTAAAAACATCTGATGTAAGAGAGTGAAATGCATAAATAAGGTTAGGGAAGATAATGACTGTTGGATTCTCCTACTCCCTGAATTAAAAAATAAAATAAAAATTCATACCACAGCGATATATGTGCACCCATGTTTACAGTGGCACAATTTGTAATAGCTAAAACTTGAAACAGCCCAAGTGCCCATCAGTTGGAGACTGGTTAAAGAAGATGTGGGGTTTTTTTTAATATATAAAATGGAGTACTATTCAGTCATAAAGAAAGACAAGCTAGAAACATTTATAGCTAAATGGATGCACCTTGAGGACATAATCTTAAGTGAAATAAATAGGACACACGTGAAAATACTGAGTTGTTTCTCTGGTGTGAGAAATTGAAAGTGTATATGAGAGCCAAAATGTATAATAGATATTATGAAATAGGAAGAAAATGTTCAAAGGGGAAGGGGAACTGGGGGAGGGGGGTCAGGGAGAAGGAAAGAGGGGAAAGAAAAAAATGAAAAAAGAAGGAAAAAACAGAAACAAAGTATATGTAAATATGGAAGGGTGGAGGGTTTGAAAGAAGGGAAGGGGAATGGGAAAAAATCAGAACCAAGATACATCATGTACAAGTACAAATTCCTAATAATGAATGTGATACCTAAAATGTAGCAATAAACTTACTGAATAAAAAATAAAATAAAATAAAAATTCAACCAAAATATTCTGACACATTGAGCATTTTACGTAGGAAGCATTAACATTAAAATATTTAATCATATTATTTCTGAAAATTAGCTTTAATTTAAACTTGCATTTCTATTCATTCATTTTTGCATTTTTTCATTAATTTTATAGATCCCCATCTCTTCTCTTAAAATAACAAGTTATATTAAAGTGAATAATAAAAAGGAGTAATTAAGTTATATGAAATATAAAAGTAATCTATTTCATCTCACAGAAAATGTTTTGTGTTCTATGTCCTTACAATGGCTTTAAAATTAGGGCAAACATTTTTTGCCATGTTTTTGTATGGCTTTGGAAATTGAGATTCCTGTTACTTGCTGATATGACAGAACAAAATTAGAAATGTTGAGGGCACCTTGGCCTTGCTCTCAGGAACACCCTGCCTTAACTAACACAAGAATTTTTCATTCAGATCTATCTTTGTCTGGTTCCTCAATTTCTATGCATGAGTCAAGTCTACCCTTTACCTTCCTAAAAGCTAAACCTATTTCTCTGCACCAACCAACAATAAAGACTAGCATTTATCAGGAATAAAATGTTTACCTGGCTGCCAGTCAGTCCTTATCAGCAACTCAAGTGAGAGACACATTTTCAGTGGTAACCAATCAGGAATCCAGCCAGACAGTTCTCTGAGAAGGGGAGCAAAGTGATTGGACTATAATTGTTTGCTCCACAATCCTCCATAGAATACTTTTCAGGTGAAACTGAACCTGAAAATAGTCAATGTTAGAAGCTCTGGCTCACATAGTTGTTTCCTTAATAGCTCCCCAGGTTTCTCTCTTATTTTATCTTTTCAAGCTAAATCCTATGGTTGCCAGATTTTTCCTGAATTTATTCAGATGCAGCAATATTTTTAAGGAAGAATGTAAAATTATTTCAGAAGATCATGGTCAAAATTGCTCATTGACAATGTTTAGTACATGATCTTTTGCTATTATTATGAAATATACACTCTATGCCAATGAAAATGTAATATGTAATAGGTATTTATTAATAGACATTAATTTCCTTCCTTAGATAATAAAAAACTCTTTTACTAAATGGTTTTCTTAACTTGGTGTGCAATGTATTCTACTTGAGTTCCATTTGAAGTCGTATTTTTTGTAGGGGTAATGAAGAGAGTCAGGAAAGTTTTATTTACATAGGTTGCCAATTTAGCATTTATGTATTGCAAAAATCATTAATAGGAAGATAAAAGTTAACTCTACCATACAGTTGTTCTAATCTCTTATCTAGCATAAAATTTAGGGATGACACATTAAAAACTGATTTGGTCCTCTTTTCTCATGTAATGGGTGGATCATTTCTTCCCTGCAAAATATGGTTACAAGGGACATAGCAAGGGGATAATGCTCAACAGTAAAGAGAAACCAGGGAGATGGTTTAGTATGAGAATCTTGTCACATATGGAGTTTCTTTAAATGAGCACATGGAATTAAGAAGTTAAACAGTTTATATATTTTGAACACTCAAGAGAATGTTGAATGTTATCTTTACAATATTGATGCTTCATTCATTTATTTAAATGAAACATCTAATCTGTTACAAATTAAATTTTAATAATCCAGGTTAATATTAGTAGGTAAACATGGGTAAGAGAAACTCCTCCCCATACAAAAAATACAGAAGAATCTTTATTACAGAATTCAATTATCAGCCTTTGAATCAGGTCATATATATCCAAAGGCTTCATGGTCAAAAATATTAAGTAACTTTTGCTCAACTCTGCTGTGAACTAAAACTGTTTACTGTGGTTTAGATAGGATTTGAGTGTGTCCCTAAAGGGTAACATGCTGGAAGCTTGATCCCCAGGGTGGTGGTGGTGGTGATGCAGTAAAACCCTTATGAGGTGGGGCCTCGGGGAAGGTGGTTAGGTCACTGGGGGTGCAGCCTTCAGAAAGGGTTGATGCAGTTATCTTGGGACCCTGGCTAATTTCCACCAGAGCAAGATGTTATGAAAAGAACAAACTTAGAGCAGGGGATTTAGCTGAGTTGTTCCAGCACCTGCCTTGAAAGCGCAAGGTCCGGAGTTCAATCCCCAGTATCCAAAAAAAGTGCAAACTTAGCCCCTAATTTCTCCAACTTTCTGTCTAATTACATGAACTCTCCCACTCATGCTCTTGCCATTGTGATGACATCTTCTATGAGATCCCAACATACTGGACTGATCTTCAGCATTCAGCCTCCAAACCATGAGCTAAATAAACCTCCTTTCTTTATAAAGCATCTAGCCTGAGATATTTTGTTATAATAATAAAGAATCGACTAAACCACTGCTCTAAAGAATGTACTCTATTTAAACATCTGAAAAAATAATGATAAAATAAAATATTACAAATGGACAAACTCATGTACTTATGGGCCGCTTGGAAACTCTGTTCATTACTCTTGCTAAACATCACACCTCATCTTCTCTAAGTAGTAGAGGCATGACATGTAATGGATATAAATTGTGTAAAGCAGACAATGTGAGCTAAAACTGTGGTTTTGCCACTTCTAGCTGCAGGATACCAGTCAAGTTATTTAACCCCCTTGTGGCTTACCTTATTCATCTATAAAATGAGATGTACTAGTTATCTACTACAGCGTGATAAATCACTCTAAAACTTGCTGGCCTGAAACAATAAATATGCATTATCTCACAGTTTCTTTGAGTCATGAATTCAGAAGCAATGTAGCTGAGTCTTTATGGTTTGTTATTTATTACAGTTACGGAGTCTGTGAAGTCCGAAGTTCTACAGTGAACATCTGCAGACCCAGGAAAGTGATAATATTGTTCCAATCCAAACCAAAGGCTGGACCACAAGTGAGCCAGTGGTGTATATTCTAGTCCTCCAGGCTCAAAACTCTCAACGAGCCCACTTTACAGTTTGATTCCAAATCTGAAGACAGAAAAAACCTAATTTCCTAGTTCAAGGTATCAGGCATCAATAGCCCCCTCTTACTCAAGTTTTTGTTCTTTAGATTGATTGTGTGTTGCTTCTATTGTTCAGCTTTCTCATTGCTGAGATAAAGTACCTGATACCTATAATTTAAAGAAAGTTTAGTTTGGGATCATGTTTTCAGAGGTTTCAGTTCCCGACTGGCTCCAATACAGAAGCATCGTTGCAAAAGAACATGGTGAAGCAAAGCTGGGAAGCACACGAGTGAGAAATACAGCCTCAAAATGTATGACCTTAGTGACCTGGCTCTTCTATCTAGACTCCAACTGCTCATACCACACTCAGCTATGAACATCAATGGATTAATCTATTGATGTGTACCATGCCTCGGTGATCCAGTCACCTCTGCAGGAGTCTCTTAATCCAGTCAAGTTGATGAGATTTTAGTGGTGCATTACCCATTTGTGTTAAGAAGCATAATATTCTTTTCAGTGTGCCAATTTAAATGTCCATGTCAGGCAGAAATACCTTCACAGACACACTTGGGAAATCATTTGCATCCCTTGGCCCAGTTATTTTGACACATAAAATTAGTCATCACAGACATTTCCCATGATGTCTAGGACAACTGGCTGTGTCTCCCTAATCCCTCACATAAGGAAGATATTCAATATATATTTAGTTAACAACAATAATAAAGTTTGATTTATATAATTATGATTCATTCACTATCTTTTCTCATTGCTGGGACAAAATACCTGGCACTCAAAGTTAAAGGAGGAAGGGTTATTTGGCCCACAGTTTGTAGAGATTTCAGTCAATAGTTGGCTGGCTCCAAGACAGAGTAACATGGCAGAGGGGCATCACAGTGGAGAAACAGTTCATGGCAGGCAGAAGGCAGCAAGTAGCAAGTGACAACAAACATCAAGCAGTGATCACAGCAGCCCTCTTTCTGTCTCTTATGTTTTATCCAGGCTATCTTCCCTTAGGATGGATAGCACTCACACCATGAATCAATTCCAGCATCACATCCTCGATCCCAGCATCACATACACTAGATTCAGCCATCTCTGAAAAGTCCCACCTATGATATAAGGCTTTGAGGGGGCCATCTAGCTACAAGCCACTACACTCACTTTTCTCTTTTCTTCATTTTACTCAAAAAGAAAATAGTTGACAATGTGTGGTACTATGGAATTCCTGTGGGTAAACACAGGCATTTGTTGAAAAAGAAACATTATTACACTGTCCCATCAAAACCATTCTATGGAATAAATGTTCTCTTTCCTGAAAGAGGTTTATAATGAGATCTTTACTTTTCCAAGCATTGTCAGGTAATAAAAATTCTCTATTCAAAAAAAAATTCTCTATTCATCTTTAGATTTAAAGTCCAGTTTAATGCATATCAAAACTCATAATTGTTACTCAGTATAAAATGCTTTTTTTTTTCTCTAGTACAAATGATTTCAGGTTTGGAGGACAGAATTGTGGTCATTTTTTACCATTTTCTTCTTCACCATATTCTATATTTTCTAGCTACTTTTTTGAGACACACCAGGAAGAGAAAAATAATAATGGGCAGAAAGGTCTTGCCAGTAACACAGTTGTCACCTGATGCTGTTGAGCAGATTCCCATGAATCCTCATTTTTCTTTTCTTGTGGGATGCCATTCTGGTTCTTTGGAGGCATCACCCCATGCTCCAAGTCATTTCTGGGTTCTCTCACCTACAGTTCTCTTGATCCAGGGAGTGTTTCTATCAACTGACCCACAGGCTTACCCAACCTTGCCTTGATTCTTTCTCACCCAACTCCTACAAGTACTGACAAATAAAAACAAATCCAGACTTAGTCAAGACAGGTTTTATTTTAAAGTATTGTCACAAATATGGGGAGGGGCTTATTGGAAAAAAAAATCTATTGAGACCAAGACAGCCTGAAACCAGATCTTGCACCATGCAAGCTTCAAGGCATAGGTCAAGCTATTTGATTTTCTTGAAACTTCTTATTACTTGACTTAAAATAAGGAGAAACAACTCTGTCTCTCCTTCATTGGGGGATAAGATGCACAGCTTTTTCTTTCTTGTACTCTGAAGTTAGGTGAGTGAGCTACCTCAAGCTCACAGGTCTGAGAGCAACCCTTCTGTGAGTCTGGAAAGATAGTCTTTCATTTAATGTAAGAATACTTAATACTAATTGTTCTCAGTCTCAGCCAAAACTCTGAGCCAAAGGAACATTAAAATGAGTCCTGGCAGGAAAGTCACTCACTGGAAACACTTGTGTAGCACTTCTTTCAAAGAGCGCCTTTTGATTTCAAGTTATTTGGCCAGCCACCACCAAGGTGTGACTCAGGATGGGAAACTTACCTGGACCATTCCAGAGACATGTTTATTGTTGTTAGGCAATAAGACATGAATGACCAATATTTCCCTTTGACATAAGTCTCATAATTCTCAAATATATATGCTATTAATAGACAATCATAAAATTAGTTTTATACAGATTATATTCTTAATCTAAGTGCTTTAATAATTGCTGATTGGCAGCCCTATGCTTCACTCTTTGTATTTTATAAATTTGTCCAGGGTTGTACACAAAGTGCTATAATACTACATTATTCCAGTTTCAATGTCTTCCCCTTCCCCTTTCTCTAATGAGATGAACCTAGCTTTCATCTGATTTAAGGTATTTCAAAAATCTGTGACTAGTCTCATTCATGTATTTGAATGGTAAGTTCTAAGACCTTGAAATAATTGCTCACTATACAGGAGACCAGAATGTTTCACTCCTAAATAAAAAGATCTTGAACTGAAGAAAATTAGGAAAAATTACATGCAGGAAAGCTCTCTGCCTTTCCTCCATTTGCCTAAAAGCAGGACACAGGCTGATAAAGCCAAAAAATATTCTTCTACCAGGGAGAGCACTTAAAAGAAGCTTGGAACTCACATAAGCCTAGATATGGTCCTGGAGGATCTACAACAAGTGAAGCTACTTAATCTTTATGTGTCAACATTTTCTTGTTGTTATTGTTTACTTATTTTTGTTTTTGTTTTCCTTCTCCCATTTGTGACCTATGGAGCCTCAAAATGCTCTACCTTTGTGCTGTCATTTCTCTAAAAATTTGTTTCTCTGCGGAAGATACTATGTGTTGGAATTCAAGGCCACTTCTCTGTCACCCATGTATATTTAAAACATACATATTAATATGCCTCTGTTTTTCTGGTTAATATCTTTTTTACAGGGTCCTCTTTTAACTAAGAACCTGTGAGGGTTGAAGAAAAAAGTATGTTTCTTTTTTAGTAGAATTCTAGCAATTTGTAATTTTTGGTTAATATCCTCTGAAAAATAACAATGTCGGGGAAAAGATTTTGTAAGCAACAAAAACTCTCTCCCTAATCAAACTTTATTCCTGGTTATCTAAATCTTTTTCTCAACTTGGTTCCATCCTTATCAGACCTGCATAGCCCATTTTCCATGAGGATTCTGCTAAGTCAATTTGCAGAGAATCCTCCACTGTTATATCTGATCAGCTTTGCCATCTGGTCAGAATCCTCAACCCCATACTACTCCGCGTGATCACACTGGCCTGCCTTCAGCAAAAATCCCTAGCACTCTTGATGTTTCCACACAGTTACTTTCCATCTATGATGCTATCCTGCTCCATGGCTTTAAGTCCCTACTGATCCATGATGTATTGGGAACTGAACTCAGTTATATTTTTAGGTCTCTTTCTCCCTATTGGAGTAGTTCCTGAATAAAATAGTTTTTACCAACTTGCTATGGTCTGAATGTTAATATTCCCTCAAAATTTATAAGTTGAAATTCTAATCCTCAATGTGATGATTTTGGGAAGTTCAACCTGTTGGAAGTGATTTGATTGTTAAGGAAGCTTCATGACACAGAGAGCTTCCCCACCTTTCTGTGACGGAGCTGCTTTCTAGGGAAAGATGCTTTTAACAGAATTTGTTTCCTTCCTAAACTTTTTTCTTAATTCTTTAACAACCTTCCCTTTCACGTGATATTCTGAGTTCTAAAGAGAACCCTCTGTAACATGCTCTTCTCACGTCATATGAAGTGACTTGGAGAAAAGTAATGTGTCTGTCTGCAAAGAAAATGCAGATGCTGTCCCCCAGGAGATCGAAATCCAGCTCTGATCAAGAAGAGGAGCTGAAAATACCTCACTAGACAAAAAGTGCTGTCTAGAGAAGACCCCTGCCCAGTTGGGGGATTTCTTGCTCATTATCTCCTGTACTACCTTTTTCTCCCATAAAAGCCCTTCGGACCAGAGTCCCCTAAAATAGAAATTTAAAGTGACAAAGAAGCCCTGCTGTCTTCTTCAGAGCTAGCTTTGAACAAACCTCTCTTTCTACTAATTTCTGTCTTAGTCTTTTGGTTGAGCAGTGTGCAGTCATTACCTTAATGTCAACAGCACTTCCACCACAGAACACAGCATGACAGCTCTCCACTACCCCAGAAGTGGGCCCTCACTAACTACTGAAATTATCAGCACCTTAATCTTGGATTTCTAGCTTCCAAAACTGTGAAGACTAAATTTCTGTTCTTTATAAGCAGCTCAGTGTACAGTGTTTTGTTATAGATATCCAAATGACTACAACAAAATTTGAACTGCTGTCAGTTTCTCGTTTTCTTTAACATTAAAAATTAAGATTTTAAAAAAGTTGTTAACCTTAAATATGTTCTGTTTCTAATCTTATTTTATATGCCAGAAGCTAAAGTCTTTCTACATGGTATTAAAATATGATTTGAGATAAATAAGGAAAAGATATCTTATTTCCAAACATGTTATAAAGTTTGTTAAAAAGTGACTAAATTATAGGAAGTCAAAATTTTGACAATGGGCTGCCGATTTAGCTCAGTGGTACAGAGCTTGGGTGAAGTCCCTGGGTTCAGTCCTCACTGCTGCAAAACAAAAACCAAAATTTTGAAAGTTTGGCAAACTCAGTGACTGTTATCTAATTAGTTCTGTATATGGTCTTCAAATAAATCATTCATGCAGATCCTCATTTACAAATTGGCAATGATTTTTCTAAGCACATCTGGGAATTTTGTGAATAGAAATAAAAACACTGTAAAGCAAATTTATTGTCAGTCTTTTCATTCTACCATCCATTTGGTCCCATGTAATTACTATTTTGACATACACTTCTTAAAAAATAAAAGGCATCATTAAATCACTCATTTATTCAACAACTTGCTGAATAAATTGATGCCACCCCAACTCTTCTACTAACATGTTCCCAGCACCATCAATGCTGAAGGTAAAGTGATGAATACAGAAACTTCTCTTTTCTCAGATTTTAAAGACTTAGAAGAGAAAGATGTTTAACAAATAATCATGTAAATAATCACATGACTGTAATCATAATAAGGACCATGAAAGAGAAATAATGATAGCTGCCAGGTATTGAAATTTTCAATAAACCCATTTTAAGCTAAGTATACTATATAATCATTTAATCCTTCAGCAGTCCTATGAGATAAGACCTATCTACTATGACTGTTGACAGAAACACTCCCCAACCTAACTCTAGTCAGAATCCTCCAAGCCCCATAGATTACAGTGCTAATTGTATGTTCTTGGTGCTTGTTAACATGAATTACCTAAGTTTAGCAAGAATTCTGTCCTTTTAGAAAGAGCCTTAAATATCTGATCAAATTCCTCCACCCTCATCATCCCTCAGGTGATGTGTGATCACTGTGGCCTGCCTTCAGCAAGAATCCTGCTGTTGGGACTCAGAACACAAAAATCCTAAGAATGACACCTCGATATGCTGAGTACTTTGAGCTGAATGTTTTCATAAGGGTCTTAGAGACAATGTTTCTCCTGCCTTGCTGCCTCCTAGGCTTCTTTTTCCCTCAAAGCAAATCACAGAAAACAAATTCCTCTTCCAGAAAGTGAGTCATAGAAACTAGAGCCTCTCTTCCCTGAAGCAAGCCATAAAGCCTAGGTCACTCTTCTCTCTTGTCCTTTACCCCATGAAGATCTTCATTCCAGAGGATCCACCCTTATATATCAGGATAGGAGAGGAACGATACACAGGAAGCCTTGCTGGGTTTCCCCCACTATAATCCATTGTATCATACTTTGTGTTCAATCACATTTCTGTTAACCTGTTCATTCATAATTAAACCCAAGCATAAATATAGTTTTCCCTGGGTCTTCAGAGCTTCATTTCTGAAGTTTTCATGTCATGTAAAATTTAGTGAAATATATTTGTTGTGCTTTTCAGTTGTTAACCTGTCTTTTATTATAGAAATGTTAGCAAGGGTCCTAATGATGGGTGAAGAAAGGTATCAGGCTTTTCCACTCTTATACTGTGGATTAACACCTAATTGTGATGTCTTATAGTAATTTTCCATCCACTGACCTTACCCTATTCCTTGGCTATAAATCTCCACTTGTCAGTATTGTGTCTGGAGTTGAACCCAGTTCTATACTGCATTCTCTTTCCCCTTTATTGTAACAGTTCCTGAATAACTGTTAACTCCTACTCAGTTTTGCTTTTCTTTCTTTCTTTCTTTCTTTCTTTCTTTCTTTCTTTCTTTCTTTCAAGAGGTATAAAGGGATGTATTAGGCAGAACTTTTTTTTTTTTTGGTACTGGGGATAGAACTCGGATCCTTATGCTTTGCAGGGCAGGCAGCGGAATCACTGAGCTAAATCCCTGGCCCTAGGCAGAATTTTAAAAGAACAGGGTCAAGGAAATCAAGTGCATGCCCTCAAGAGGGAGAAAGACATCCTGTGGCATTGAGGTGGCTATATTTATGGGGACTCGAGGGTGTCCCCAAGATGGGTTATCTAGGATGGGCATTCTAGTGTCTGTGGAGTTTTGCTAGTTTGATGGGCTATGTTAAAATGCAAACCATTGTTTGGTTCCGCCTCCCGCCTCACAAGTGCAAGGTCCTGAGTTCTATCCACCCCCCTACAAAAAAACCCAAAAAACAAAAGCAAACCATTTTTATGTGTTTGAAGCTGAAATACACTGTGCTCTTAATTGCCTAAGGATAGGGATTGGTAGGAGGGAGCACAATTTACAAGTGAAAGACACAGGTCCAGAGTCTATTTTATGGGCTTATTGTTGTCTGTAATAAGTACAATGAGGAATTTGTCCTGAAACGGGGAGAAATCTTGAATAACGTTGGTGTTCTGGAGCTGTAGTTTTTCTTAAAAGATATAATTTTAATATTATAATTTTCCTTGTCTTCTAACTATATTTCTTCTATCCTACCTCACTAAACCAACCTCAACCCCAGGCTTTAATCCCTTACTCTTAAGGGTTGTATGAGGTCTAACTTCCCATCTTCTTATAGCTACTTCAGGCCGAGAGAGAGGCCATTGACCTAGCTTAGCCTAGCCAGGGGAACCAAAGTCTCATCCTGACTGACCTAAGCCAGACATAAGAAAATAGGGTTGTTGCCAGCAAGTCACCAACACTTAAGGTGGAATCTGACATTGCATTAATTCGTAAAAGTATCACCCTGGGTTATGGGGTCCCCAGTGGGTTTCTAGGCTCTTTTGCAGTAGGAACAAATAATTGGAGAAGGCACTCAGTGGCAAGGTAAAAGCACCAATGTTTAATGAAGTTTAATTAGGCGATGGTATGCTCAGAGCGAGCATGCTGGTGGAAAGGAAAATGGCGTGAGCACTGAAAGTGTTGTATTTAAGGATCTAAAATGTTGCACTGGCTCTAAAGTTCCTCCCATTGGGTCTTCCAGAGAGTGATTGACACAGGCATTGATAGGGTTCTGAGTTAGGTCAGCTGAGTCTACTATGCATGTCCTTTCTCATAATTTATTCTGTTATAATTGAATGTATGAGAAGATGTAGTCCATATACATGAACCTTTGATGAGCTCCAAGTGAAGAAAAGTTACTACAGGGCATGCCAGAGAATCTGGCCCACTTGTGTCCTGATTTGGGACTTTGGAATTTTCCAGGGATCTTTGTTATTCTTATCTCTGCCTACAGGTAGTACTGCTTAAGAAAAAGGTTAGGGGGTTGGCCCTGAGGCATTGCCCAGGTTTCTGTAAGTGGAGGGGAACGGATCCATAGTCCCAATTGTAGTATCTATATTAAAAGTAGATCTTATAATGCAGAAGACACATTTGCAGAGTTGTCATGAATATATACACAACATTTTGTTTTAATATGCCACAGGTAAGCATCATCTTGACTAGGAGTTGGAGAAGTCTGGAATATATAAATGTTACAAGCATATTGAACAGGCAAGGGGCAAAAATTACAAGTAGAATAATGATGTATTACCTTTAATATTAATCTTTATTTGTCCTGAGAGGTTTACCAAAATACAACTGATAGAATGTAGCAGTACATAGACTCTTTCCTATTTTGTTAATAAGAAATTTAATTTTTCTTATTCTAATTATAATAATGGCCAAGTAGTAAATTAAATAAATATATCTATGTTTTATGTGAACAATGGGCCAATAAAACTCTAATTATTGCAGGCTTTAGAACCTGGGATCTAGCTTTCATTTTGTAGACATTAAGATTTTTGTAGCGACTGGCTCAGGTAACACACAAGCCTGAAGTAGATAACAGAAAGTTAGTTTACACCACAAAGTAACAATGTTTAGTAGCTAACATATTTATCAATTTTGGTTTCTAGGGGATTTTCTTTGAAGTTCTCCTAGCTATCTAATGGCCAAATCCTATAGAAGAGTTAGAAAAACTAGAGTGGACGTCATACCCAGAGCCCAGGTGAATTTTGTCCAAGGTTATTTTCTGTTCTTTAGGCCTTTCATCTGCCCTAAAAAGCATTTATTCTTGTAAGATAGTCTAGTCTTCACTCATTTCTCCCCTACGAAACAAATATAAAAGCCTCAAACATCTACTCTTTAAGTCTCACTTTGTGCGACTCTCATGTGTCTGAATGTTAATAATTTGATATGTCTTTTCTTCTATTATTCTTTTTATTGTCAATTTGTTCTATGGGCTCAAATTGTTGCATTTCAGGGAGTGGAATGAAAGTTCCTTTTGGTCTCACAAGGGAAATATACTCTCTGCTGTTTAAGTGGACTGCTTCATGCCTGACTCCACAGACATGAATGGACACAGAATCTTGGTCAGTCAGAGAACTACATTTTCCTCGCTGCATTATAATTCAAGTCTGGCCCATTAAAGTCTTGCTGGCTGGGAAAAGACACTATTTCTTCTCTGGGATCACAAACAGGAGGGTCAAAAGCAGAAATAACTAAAGACAGAAACAATAGTTCAAAAGAAAAGACAAGGCTGCTGGACCATAGGTTTTTTTTTTTTTTTTTTGGTACCTGGGATGGAATTTAAGACCTTGCACTTGCCAGGCAGGTGTGGAGCCACTGAGCTACATCCCCAGCCCTAGACCATAGGCTTTTAACGCAGCAAGGAATCCTACCTCTAAGCATGTTTTATAGTGACCATTTAGACCTAGAAAATAAAATGTGTGTGTGTGTGTATGTATTTGTGTTTTGATATACAGTTTTAACTTCCTTACAACATGGGAGTTTCAGGCAATATGGACTGCTCACACATAGATTCAGAGTTCTTGAAACAGTGCTTGACCAAATAAAGCATAAATTACACCCCTTTTATGATTTAACCACAGAAGTCATAGATTATTACTCTGTGTATTCTACTCATTAAAAGTAAGTCAAAATAGTCATTCAGATTCAAGAAGAGGGGATATATAAAGAGGTTTCAGAAGACTTCTGGGTTTGTTTTGTGATCACCAAAATAATTTGTTCTGCCTTAAATTTGTTGTACTCATCTGTTAGACTTTAACTCTAACCAAATCCATTCACTTAACAACACCGCTACTACCCTTATTCAAATCACCGTTATCTCCTACCTAGACTCTTCTTACTTCCAATCTTGTTCTGATAAAACCTATTCTCTATTTTTTTGGTTCACAGTACTATACCTATTAGGCTAAATACTCTTGAGAAAAATCTTACCTATTTGCATAATTTTATCTCATTGCCCTGGCCCCGGTAGTGGGACCTATATCCAATGTGGTGATTATATGGATAGATAGGGTATTTGGTTTTCCTTTTTTAAAAAATATTTTGAAAGTGTACACTATAGTCACACTTTGGTACTCATCATCAATTTGTTCCAGAACTCCTGAAGAGTGCCAAAACTAATGAGTACTGAACAAATTTTTCCCATAAGAAATAATGTAATTAGAAATAATTTGTTAAAGTTTCTCAGAAACTTCACATTTTACTGGGCAAATATGAGCCTTTTATGGGGCTTACATATGCCTTTAGGATAGCGGTATCATTCTGAACCTTTTTTGTGACCCATTATTAGCACTTAAAATACACAAAAGTACAAGACAGTAATGGCGATTCTGTGGAGTTCTGCACTGTTTTTGAGTTACTGTGACACTGACCCATTGATCTCTGACCTCTGTGTCATCAGGAGAGAGGGGTACCAAGGGACCAGGAAGTAAGGATGAATGACGTGGTATTTTCTTTTGCAGGGTGATATCGTGATTCATGCAACTTCTAGCAAGTGTGATGAGTCCTGCGCAAGCCCAGTGCTAAAACACCAGTACTAAAACGTCAAAATGCAATTACTAGGTCTGAAGAGTTCTAAAGCCAATGAGTACTCTCTTGCTAAAATACTTGTTTCCACAAACTTAGTGGGTTAAAACAGCAAAAATTTATTCTGTCATATTTCTGGAGGTAAGTCTGGAATCCAGGTGATGATGGCAGGCCTAGACTACCACTGAATACACAAGGGAAGACTGCTTCCTTGCCTCTTCTAGCTTCTGGTGGTTGCCTATAATTCTTGAAGCTTGTAGCCCTATCCCTACAACCTCTGCTTTCACCATTATCTTTGTTTCTCTTGGTCCCAATTTTCCTCTTATAAGGAACCAGTCAGTGGATTATATCCCATCTTGATTATGACCTTGTTTTAATTGACTGCATCTGTATAGACTGATTTCCAAATAAGGTCCCATTCACAAATATGGGAGATAGACACCAAATATTCTCTATTTCTGGGGAGACAATCCAACCCTCTTCAGTACCTAATGTTTACACCCGGGTCTTCAAAGAGAAATGTACTTCTCAACTTTGACTTTTCTCTGATCTCTATTTTTATCTCTTTGCTTAGCATGGAAAGTGCTCCTGAGTCTGCTATTCACTTAGCTAGCTGAGCCTCTCTTATGCTCTAAATCAGTAGTGGCGACCCTATGGCATGCGTGTTATTTTTCTTTTAAGACAAAAAGATGTGCTGGATTGACTAATGGTCAACTTGTAAACACCCAGTTTAACTGAATCAGCATGGTTGGGCATGGAGGATCCACCTGAAGATTGTTGTCAATAGCCATAAAAAGAGAGCTGGCGGGGAAGATCTTGGACTGCTGATTTTCTAGGAGAAGCTTCCTGCGGCTGATTTTCCTGATGTGAACTAGGCTGTTTGTGGAGGAGGGGGAGGAGGAGGAGGAAGAAGAAGAGGAAGAGGAGGAGGAGGAGGAGAAGGAGCTGGGGGCCTCCCTATCACTGGGAATGGCTGCTGTTTTTGTCAGGGGAGCTCTGATCTTCACCATGAGCATCACTTCTGGGCTCCATCGTGGATCCCTCAGCTTGGTCGCACAAATCCTTCATCTCACTGGGATAGGTTTTCTGGCTTCTACCACTGGCCTTTGGGCCTTCCAGGTGCAGGTCCTCAATATGGACATGCACAAGACATTGCTGTGGGCGCTAGGCCAGTGGCTAAACTCATGAAGGACATTGCCTTGGACTTTAAGCCTTTAGCTGGACTTGTGTGGGACACTGCTGGGATCCAGGCCCTCAGCTGGAATCTTTGCGCCTCTAGTGTGCAGTTAATCTCTCTTGCACTCCTTCACATTTGACTTTTTGGGCAAGTATCACACAATAATCCTATAAATTATGTGTCCTGTATTTAATGCATTCCCTTGCCAAAACCCTAACTATGACAGATGTTAACGCTTTTTCTAAAGCGCTCATTGGGTATTCAGGTTTAATTTCAGTGTTGGCATTGTGATAAATAAGTGGGGTTGGGTTCTCTTCTCCAAATGGCATTGCTGCCTAAGCCATTCCAACTGTTTTCTCCTGCAGGCTCGGGCCTAAGGCTCTTAATATCTCTGACTGGGCCCACCTACTCTTCTTCCTGAAGAGTTTTCTACTAGTGTACTAGAGCAGCTTGAAGAACTGGTAACTTTCCCAGCTAGCAATCTCAGAGGCACAATCACTGGGGATAGTAATTCAAGACTACCCTGAGCTACTGCACTCACAGGAGCTCTGGTCTTGTGCTTTTATAGAGAAGAATTATAACGGCTTACTCCATCACTTGATTAGTAACAGGGATGAACTGCACAAGATGTTATTCTGCAGTACATGATATACCTCCCAAGTCTCCAGAAGTGGCCAATACATAGCATCACTCTTCATACTAATGGGTATTTGGTAGATTTTCGCATTAAATCAATAGGATTACTTTACATTGTGAAAGACTACCTAAGCAATCAGAAGGGTCCTTGAATCCTGGAAGTGGTCAGAAGTTAACATGAGTTAAGATACACAGCTGGAAATGTTTGGAGATGGAGTTACACAGCTTGGCCTGGCAAAGTGTGATGAAAAGTAGTTGAAAGCTGCGGTGCTGAAGGAGGAGGGGCATCCACCTATTGGAGAGTGTGGAACGGCAAGTTTCTGAGTCATTATTTAACACTTTGGGGGGGGAAATAATGTGAACGTAGAATTTGTTATCTGAGCGGGGACGGTTTTGAGATGAAAGTTGGCACTATTAACAACAGTGTCAGACAACATTTCTCAGCTGGTACTCTCCTAAGAAAACTGGACATCTTGACAAGGCAAAACTCTTCAAAGAGAAGCTCCACTTGGAGGCGTTGACAGTGAGTCCCCTGCAGAGAGCAGTCATGCGGCACGGGCAGCCTAGGAGCGCTATGCTAGTTTCCTAGTGCTGCCACAATAGAGTACCATAGACTGGGGGGCTTAAGACAATAGAAATTATTATTTTACAGTTCTGGATACAAGAAGTATAAAATCAGGGTGTCAGAAGGGTCATGCACTCAGTAAAGGCCAGAGAGAAGACCTACCTTTCCTCTGCCAACTTCTGGTGTTGCCAGCAATCTTTCAGCTCCTTGGCTTTCAGACAAGCATCACTCTAACCACTGCCTTGGTGGTGCTCACTCTCCATCTTTACATGATCTCCACTCCAGTATGTCTACAACTATGTCTTTTCTCCTATCAAACATCTATCCTATTGGACTAAGGGTCTACCCTATTCCAGTATAATGTCATCTCAACTAACTGAATGTGTAAAGGGCCCATGTGTAATAGAATCACAGTTCCAGGTTCTAGGAAGAACTTAAATCTTTAATGCACACTTTTCAACCTAGTACAAGTACATTTTGTGTGTGATAGATAGCATTTGAACCATAAGGACAGGAAAGTACTGTAGCTGTAACAGAATGGTAAAGGGAAAGGGAGACTGCGCTAGAGGCTACTGATTTTTGCTTATTTGGAAGCTGTCCCAAGGACCCCGACGCTGTTTTTAACACTGAAGACGTATTTTAAATACTGGGAGTAAGTTAGAAGGCTACACACAATAGTTCCCAAGCTTTCTGAAGTGTAGGCTTCTCTCTTTCCTCATCTTTAAGGAGGAAAGTTTAACATTAGAAAGCAAATAGGACTAGAAATTGAGAGACGTCAATACCAAGTCATAGCTTGACTTTAACTTCATCACTTTGGGCAAATTATTTGAAATCTAAGTCTGCTTCTTCCTCTGAAAATGAGGCAGATGTTGTACTGTTTGTAAATGAGAATGCTGAGGCCATCAGTAAGGGCCCTGTCTCTGTAAGCTATTCTGCTAGCAGGAAGCTGCAGAACTATGCTCCTTTGTCCTTGTTAAAGGGAAAGACTTTACTTTCATCATGAGACTTTGCCATCATCATTTTTTAGCAAGTGTATCTGTCAGACCATGCTTGAACATAACTTGATCATCCTGAGCAGGGTTCTTTAGGAGGCACCAGGATCAGTCTGGTGCATGTACCCAATTAGAGTGGATCTGATCATTTTTCTTTTCCCATGTCTGATCATAGTGTCATCACTTGCTCATGAATGAGAGCTCTGGGCAGGAATATCCACAGCTGTACAGGATATAGGTAGGGCAAAAGCTTTCCCCAAGGACGGAGTTGCTAATAGAAAGGTTTGGATGGTGGACAGGTGAAAAGAGGACACATGTCTGCAGCCAAGCAGTGTTTGGAATTCAGCCAAGCATGGAGATTTTAACTGTATATTTAGACACTATTATCTCTACACTAAAGTTGTGCCATATCATTAATATTATTCGTACTGTTATTTTAGTTTAGTGGTTAAGCGCTCATATTCCAGCGTTCCAGAGACCTAGGTCTGAATTCCAACTCTCCTGCTCAGTAGCAGTTGTGTGACTTTGAGAAAATAAATTACTACTTGTATATTAGCAGCCTCCATTTCCTCATCTATAATGTGGTAATAATACTAATCTTATGGAATTATTGTTGAAATTAAAGGACATAATATTTACAAAAAAAGCTTAATGTAACATCTGGCTTATAAAATATACATCACATAGCAATAATAATCATTGTGGACTAGGTCCCAGGTGATTTTGTGTAGTTTGTGTCACAACTATTTGACATAATTTATATTAGAACCTGTACACTCCTGAGTGAAAATTGAAGACAGTGATCAGTACATTAAATAATACACAAATGACATAAATTGGTACATACCATTCAGTTATAAAACTGATTGGATCATCTGGAGATCCAATTTTTGTTATTAAACCAGATTTCTTGTTAAATTGAGCCTTGTAGAGAAGAGACTTACAGGAATTAAGATAAATAACTCCAACTAAATGATAGCTCCTCTGAGTTATAATTCAGGTAGAAATTCACACATGAACAACTTTCAAGGCTTTTTTCCCCCCAGGCTTATTTCTTTGTACTTTCAGTTTTCTTCTAAAAAGTCTGTATTATTCGAGAAACACAACTTTTAAAGGCCACGGTAATTCTTCAGCTAGATTTCAATGATACTTATTCCTCCTATTTATTGCAGCGTTAATATATAATTATTTTTAATCGTTCAGCATCAAAAGAAAAATTTTAAAAAGTTCCTGTTGATTCTCACGGACAATAATCAAAATTTCTGGCACTGCTACTCATTAGTTCATTCTACTAAAGACACGAATCCTTACCAACGTGCAACTTTACATCACACTTGGAATTCAGTGGCACACACAATAGGGAACTCTTACTTGTGTAAAATCCCACCAAAAATGACTACAGGGAAAAGTAGATAGCTCGAAGCAGGAAAAAGTTGGGATTTTCTAAAGCAGTTTTCACGTTCCAGACAGGGACGGTTGTGGGGAAGGGCTTTCCCACTGTGGCTCTGCTCGGGGGGGCCTAGGTCTCTCCCCAAGGGAACCAGCACCCGAGTCCCCTTGGGCTGAGCAGATCTCAGCAGCCGGGTGCCTGGCAACCAACTCAGGGACAGGGGCGCGGGGCCGAGCAGCTCGCCCTCGTCGCGGAGAGGGCAGAGCAGCGGAGCCGACGCCCCAAGAGGGCGGGCGCCGAGGAGCCGGCCGCCGGGAGCACGGGCGGAGGGGCGAGGGGCGGGACCGGCCGGGACCCCCGCCTCCCAGGCCCCGCCCCTGACGACCCCGCAGCTCCTGCTTCGGCGCCCGGCCCCCGCCCTCCCCGCGCCCGCGACGCCCCCGGCCCGGCCCCACCCCCGCGCCCGGCGCCCCGCCCGCCGGCTCCACAGTGGGCGCGGGGCGGCCCTAGGTCGTCCGCCCCGGCTCGACGCTCAGGCTGTGGCGCCGCAGACGGGCGCCTTCCCTGGAAGGAGGAGGAGGCAGACGGAGGAGGAGGAGGAGGAGGAGGAGGAGGAGTTGCGGGGGAGGAGGGTCGAGCTCGGCAGTCGCGCCGGCGCTGGGCGAAGAAGCGGAGCCGGCGGCCGCCGGTGAGCGTCGGCGGAGACCGGGGAGGCTAGGCGGGGGTCCCTTTTGCGCCCTTCTGCGGCGTTGTGGGCCGCGGCCGCGAGACTCGGGTCCTCCCGGGTCATCGGGGGCGGGCCCGGCGCGGGGCTGCAGCTGAGGGTCCAGGTCGGCGCGACACCGTCCGCCGCCTCGGAGGCACCGCGGACCGGGACTGGGGCCGGGGCCGGGGCGGGCTGAGGCCTGCGCGGCCGCCGGCGTCGCTTTCCGACCCTCGGCCTCCGCGGCCGCCGCGCGACGGGCCGGGCTGGGCCGCCGCCTTTGTTGCCCGCAGCCCGCCGGGAGAGGCCGGGGCTCGGCGAGGCCTGGGCGGCGGCGGGGCCTGCGCGCTCGCACCCCGCCGCTGCCCGCTGTCCCCTTGGCTGGCTCGGCTCGGGTCCCGCGGCGCGGTGAGGCCCGGGGCCGCGCCACCCCCGGGCCGGAGGTCGCGTGGGGCGACGCTTCAGAGTGCCGCCCGGGACCCAGGCTGCTGTGCTCGTGAAGGTGCTGTGCTGCTGCACGGGAATCGGCCGATGGGGACGTGCGGAATAGGGAGCGCCCTGGAAATTAAACCGCCCCTGGAACCGAGGCAGGCCTTCGTTTGCAGTTTGCTCCAGGAGTTGGCAACTTCAGGTATACCGTTGTGGCTCTTGCTGTGGCAGAAGTGTGGACATTTCTCACGGCGGGTCTTGGCACAAAACTTGTTATGTGTATAGCAGTGTGTGTGCCAATTTAACGTATAGTCAGAATCTCAGATTAGGGTTTCCCATCCCCATTTTAGGGAATTAGGGACCAGTGGGAATTAAGCTTTGGTGGAAGTCAGGTTTCTGGTGGTGAAATAATGTAATGTTGACTTCAGTTCAGCAAATGTTTCTTGAAGGTGTAAGACAACATCCTACTGTGCATGAGTACCGAGTACATACTAATAACAGTAATACAGTAAATTGAGACATGAAACGCTTCCTAAATGCGTTTTTAATTTACTGTGTTCCTTGGAATAAAGATACATTTGTGACCAAACAAAAGTGAACTTCTGTGTGCTTCAAGGTGACATATTCTCCATCGTAGGCAGCAGTTTACCCTGACTTTTTTTAAACTCACTGAACACCCACAACATGTAATCCATTTAGCTTACTTGCATGAATGAACTTTAAATGGAATATTTAGTGGTGTGAAGAGTCAGTGTTATTTAAAAACATGAATGGCATTGTTTACCAGGTTTTGCAGTTAAAACCCAGAAAACGATTTCCTGGTTCACTCTTAATTTCCCCTCAGTCCTACATGGAATGGATGTGGAAGGTTCAGGATCTGTACCTGCTGCTAACAAAATAGGTGGCTTTACCACCCCTTCCAACCCCACCTCAAATTCTTGTCTTGGAGGACACTGGCTCTGAGACAGTGGATTTGATAGGATTATTAGAAAAATGTATTATCTGGAGTTTTCAGGGGCTTTCCATTTTGTGGCCTGGGTAAGGATCAACCAGGTTGTTCACCTGAACTTTTATCTTTTTTTCTATTCCACTCAGCATATCTTTTGACATTTTTTTCTTTTTGCCTTTATTATTATTTTTTTAAATAGTTTCCAGATTGGTGGCATGTACCTGGCCTTGCCCTTTGCCTTCTTACAGTGGAAGACTGATCAGCTTTGAACACTGCCTACCACCCAGGACACACCTTCAGGGTGTCACCTGACTGCCCTCCCTTGTTAGGCCACCTGGAGGAAGTGGCAAGAAAGGGATTTGGGTGCCAGCTGCAGCACTGGGTGTTGTATGGAAGTGACCGGATTTGCTGTAGTGACCGGATTTCTAGTGATTTTGGCTTTCCACATTTATTTCTCCAGTCTTGGTGTAGAATTGAAAAGGTGTACTTTTTAATGGCTCTCTTCTCAGAGAACAGAACGTTAAGTTTTAAGACTATCTTGTGTAACTTCTCAGTGAAAACCTCCTAGTTTTCTCCAATGTGGTCATTTTCAGGAAGCATTGTGTTACTGATAGTACCTTTTGTGTTGCTCATAGAAGTAATTGTGTGATTTTATTTAAAAGTCAGGATATAGGGCTGGGGATTTAGCTCAGTGGTTTCGCTGCCTGCAGTGCAAGCGCAGGGACCTGAGTTCGATCCCCGGTACCAAAAAACAAAAAAAACAACAAAAAAACCCCAAAAAACCAAAAAAGTCAGGATATAGTATGAAAAGGGCGAAGGTTATATGTCTGTTTCTGAATTTCTTAGAATTACTGTTACTCTCTCACAAACCACACCATCATGAGAAACAGAATATGCACACATATGTACATATGTTGGAAGTATGAAGCCAAATGCCGCATGTTATTTATACTCTACTATAACTGATAGATGTGTATTTATCCTGTTTTTATGCTCTCATAAGGGTAGGTAAGTAAATGACCTGTCCTAGAGCTAAGATGACTGTTGTATCCTTTATGGAAAGTGAAGTTTGTGTATTTCATTTTAGAGAAATCCTCTTCCCTGACCTCTGTCAGTTCTAGAATTAGCACTTCTATCTGTGGTGTCTGGGTATTTTTATAAAAGTACTCCTTTGATAAGGAAAACATTTCAAATACCAATATGTCATAAAAAGGGGAAATTTACTTTCTTTTTTTTTTTTTTGGTACTGGAGATCGAACTAGGGCCCTTGCGCTTGTGCTTTGGGCAGCGGCACCACTGAGCTAAATCCCTGACCCAGAAATTTACTTTCTTATATGACTAGATTAAAATAATCATCCAGATATTAAAAGAGAAATGTAAGTGCTCTGTATTGGTAGTGAAATTGTCCTGTGTTTTTATGTGTAACTTACTATGTGGTTTGGTCTGTTGGTTTAGTTATTACATATTGAAGGCTTTAGGACTTGGCAGGGTTTACTTAAACTAACTTCACGGTCTTCATTGATGATCCACACAAACGTCAGATTTTCCTTACTTGCAGTAATTGTTTTTAGGTTGCTATTGGTCTTGTTAATGTTTTAAGAAAGCCATTTAAGATCTCAGTTCCCATATTGTACACAGAAGACGTTTGGTGGCTGTTAGAGTATCCTTTTCCTAGCTTTGTGACCTTGGATAAGTTTTAGATCCCCTCTGAATCTTACTCCTCTTATGGGCTAAAGGAGGGAACAAAAATCATCTCAGAGTTATAGTGAGTGATGGATTCTAAATAAAATCCCAACTCTCTTCTAACAAGATTTCTACCTAGTTTTGCACCCTTTCTTGAACAGACTCTTCTGCTTCCCCAACTTTGACATGGTAGTTCCATTTGCCTACTCTGTCCTTCAGTGGCTCTTTGTATGATTCTTCGATCTTAATATCAGTGTCACCACCTAAGAGAAGCCTTCCTTGACTACCTTTTGTCCTTTAATACCTTTTTGTATTACCTTTTGTCCTTTTATAATCACAAGTAATGTATATGTTTTGATTTCTTATTAGACGACTTACAACTTTCTATGTTATTTTCCTTGTATAAATTTTGTCTTCCTTATAAAATTAAGGTGTTATTAAAGCTTAATTTTTAATTGAAGTATTAATTCCTCTGACAGTCATGTTTGTTAACATTGCTTTTAAAATTATTAAAAAGAAATAACATTTAGGGAATATCATTGTTACCAATTATCACAGACTGGCAGAATGTGTAAACAACCCACCTAGAATTTTATTAGGATTTTAGTGACTTTATGCATTTATAAAATTGATGCAACTTAAAGCTAGAAGGAACCTGATTATACAGCCCATCTTCATCCCTCCACGGATGATAAGGAAATTTTGGTAAGAGTAGTTCTCTAATTTGTCCAAAGTCACATACCACATTATTAGCACATTTTAGAATGGGGTCCAATATATGCAGTACTTCTTTCATTGATGCTAGCCATTTTAATCTTGGGAGGTGGGCATTTGGATTGTGTCTTCATGGAGAACTTTGCATTGGAGCCAGCTCTTGTAGGATGGCCTGTGGCTGATTTGGGGAGGTAACAGAAGGGACAGTGTCTAAAACAAGGAGCCTGTGCCATCAACCTGGTAGTTCTTTTATTCTCTTTCCTAAGTGGAGTGGCTTGTTTTCAGTTTTTTGGTTTACTTTCTTAAATATATATATATACACACACACACACATACATACATACACGCACATATATATATTTTTAATTTTTTTTAACTTCCTGATAAAGGAGATGGGGTATTTTTTCTTTTTGGTAGCAGGGATCAAACTCGGGTCCTTACACTTGTGAGGCAGGTGGCAGAACCACTGAGGTAAATCCTTGCCTTTTTTTTTTTTTTTTTTGACACCTTGTGTGTCAGAAAATGTCTTGTACCAAGTGTTTGGTTTCTAGTCTGGCTATGTCTACAAATTTAGGTTAATATTTTAGTCAGTGGTTATTCTGCAGTGACAGATTAACCTTGATTTCTCAGTGTGTAAATAAAAAGGCCTATTTGTTGCTTTCATGAAGTCTGCAGTGGACAGGGTTCCTCATGGCTTCTTTGTGTGAATAGGGCTGCTTTCAAGTACAGTTCCCCCATCCTGTTGCCCCTTTGCAGATGAAAAGAGTACTGGTATATTGCAGCTGAAACCCCTTTAGCTACAGCTAGTCATCAGGGCCTGTAAGCATGCCAAGAAATGTGCACCATCACAAGGAGGGTCACTAAGCTATAACTGGGCATCACAGTTGAAGATACATTTGTCTTGGAATTTTGTCCACTTTTCAGTGTTGCTATTGAACCAGGTACTACCTGCTTCCCAGGTAATTGTATGTCTTTATTTTTTCTCTTTTTAGTTTTTTGGGACCTTTGTATTATATCTTAAATGCTAAAATGTCAACATGATGTGCATGATTATTCTTAGGATGTTTTGAGCATCCATTGATCCTTTCAATCTGTACACTTATGTTCCTCTGTTCTAGGGAAATTTTAAATTTTTCTTTTGTAATTTCCTCCCTTTCCTTTTCTTTTTCCTATCTGAAGCTTTCATTGAGTATAGGAGTCCCCCAGTTGATCTGTTTATTTTTTTGGTTTTTCAATTTTTCATGTTAGTCTTTTTGATGGCTTAGATTTCTCCAACTTTTTCTTTATTAAAGTTTTAATTCTAGCAATGCATTTTTGTTTTCTTACTGTTCTCCCCATTTTCTCCTTTCTCTGCTTTTAAAAAATAGTCTGACTCCTTTCAGATTTGTGACACCTTTTCTCAGGCTTACTTTTGTTATCCTCCCTTCCAGAAGTCTTGGATTTTATTCTATTTCATTTCATTTTTGTATTGCTGTGAATCAAATTCAGGGCCTGGTACATGCTAGGCAAGTGCTCTACCACTTAGCTGTACTGTACCTTTAGCCCAGGCTTGAAATTTAGTAATGTAACAGTTATCGTTGGCTGTAATGGCTTTGTCCAGGTTTCATTGTCTCCAGTGTTTTTTTTTTTGGTCCTGTGGATTGAACTTGGGTCCTTGCGCTTGTGCAGCAGCAGGTGGCAAAACCACTGAGCTAAATCCCCGGTGTGTCTCCAGTCTTGAGGGAATAGTGGAGAGTAAGATGTGTGTGTTTCTTAAGGAGTTCACCCAAAGCTAGCTAGGTCAACCTGCCCCTGCCTGGCTAACTCTCTTCTCTTCCCTTCTCTTTTTACTTCCCCCTTCCACTTCCTCCTTCTCCTTTCCTCTTTCCTTCCTTCCTTCCTGGAGTTTATAGAAAGATATAATAGTTCTATTTTATAGGAGACCCAACCCAGGTACACAGAAGAAATAAGGTTTAATTATTTACTAGCATGTATTTTCAACACCAGTGACCAGTTCTCCGATATGAAAACTATTATCTTCAATTCTGACACTATCCAGTTGGACCCTATGGCCTGAGGGCTCAGTCCCATAAAATTGCTTCCACTTCAGAGGCTGTTACAAATCCTAGGCTACTACTTCTAATTGCCATGGCCTTCTCAGGTAATTTTCTAGAATGGATCATTGAACTCCCTGAGCACTTTATGTTAATTGATTCGTTATAAAGGATACAATTTAGTAGCAACCCAGTGGATGAGATGTGTAGGGCAAGATGTGGGGGTGATGTGAGCTTCACGCTGTTGTAGGGTACTCTGCACTCCCAGTACTTGTTTGTCTCCAGAAGCTCTGTGAATCTAAGGAAGTTTGTCCCTTAATTTTTTCCTATTGGTTATATAGATTTATGAGTTTCATTTTGGCAGATTTGTACATGCAC
Organism: Heterocephalus glaber; assembly: GCF_053883595.1. Taxonomy (NCBI): domain Eukaryota; kingdom Metazoa; phylum Chordata; class Mammalia; order Rodentia; family Bathyergidae; genus Heterocephalus; species Heterocephalus glaber. Next base: position 10,684,011 of record NW_028258142.1, on the reverse strand, counting down.
TTAACACTGATCATTTTGACCCTCCTGTTAGCTCACCCCAAGTTTCACATCTTTGAGTGTTTGTGGCTTTTGGTGCATGTATTTTGTTCATTTCCAAACCCCCTGTTACTTCCCCAGTTCCCTTCCTCTGGTCTAATAATAGTTTTCTTTCCACTTTCATGTCATGTTCTTTAGATTACACATATTAGGGAGAACGTGATAATTATCTGAGCCTGGCTTATTCTACTCAACATGATGATCTCTGGATCCAAACATTTTCCTGCAAAATTTTATTTTCTTTACGGTTGAATAATATTCTATTGTTTATATATACAACATTTAAAAATCCATTTATTTGTTGATGGCCATCCTAGGTTGGTTCCACACCTTGGCTGTTAATTGTGCCTCAATACACATGGGTATGCAGATATTCCTATAGTATGCTGAATTTAATTGCTTTGGTTGTATTACCAAGGAGTAGAAGAGCTGGATCAAATGGTACCTCTCTTTTAGTTTTGTGAGGAACCTTTATACTGATTTCTCTAGTGGCTTACTAACTTATATTTATACCCCTGCTAGTAGTATAGAAAGACTGTGGGGATGGCTTACCCCTCCCAATCTTCTTTGACAGCATTTATTGTTTTTTGTCTTCTTGATAGCCATTCTGACTAGGGTGAAATGGAATATCAATGTAGTTTTGATTTCCCTAGTAGTTAAAGATGTTGAGCACTTTTTATATACTTATTGGCCATTTATACTTCTTTTAAGACATGTCTGTTCAATTGATTTGCCCATTTACTGATTGGGCTATTTGATTTTTTTGATGTTTTTTGTTCTTTATATATTCTAGATATTAAACCACTGTCAGAGGAGTAGCTGGTAAAGATTTTCTATAATTCTATAGGCTATCTTTTCTCTCTTGTTAAAGATATGTTATTAAACTGTTATTTCCCTTGTTGTGCAGAAACTTTTTAGTTTGATGCAGTCCCATTTGTTGGTTCTTCCTGTTATTTCCTGTGCTATTAGAGTCCTAGACAAGGAAATCTTTGCCTGTGCCTGTGGCTTCAGTTGTTTTCCCTATGTTTTATTTTTGTGTAAAAGTTTCAGGTCTTTTACTGAGGTCTTTGATCCACTTTGAGTTAGTTTCAGTCTTCTACAAGTTGATAGCCACTTTTCCCAGCACCATTTGCTGAAGAGGCTGTCTTTTTTCCCAACCTATATTTTTGGCTCCTTTGTCAAGAATCAGATGGCTGTAGTTGTGGGAGGTCTTTCCATCTTCGGGTGTCTTTTTCAATTTTTTTCTTCAATGTTAATGAAATTTTCATTGTAGAGGTCTTTTACCTCCTTGGTTAGTTGATCCCTGGGTATTTTATTTCAAGCTATTGTGAATGGAAAGTGTATCTACAGTGCTCAATGTCCAACTTTTTCCTTCCCATTGTTGTAGGAGGATGGGGCAGGAAGTCCCTTTCCATTTTCACTTGGTCTTTTGGGGAACAGCCAGAGGCTAAGAGCCCTACTCTAAATCCTCTCATTTGTATAAACTCAGGTGTGATTAGAAAGGGCCTGTTAGTAAACAAAGATTCTTACTAAGAGTTTAGGATAAACGTCAGAAATTGAGGGTAAAGACCAAATATTTCTTCTTACACCATGTTTCCTTGATTTGTAATACACACACACACACACACACACACACACACACTGTATATGTACACGTAATATATAAAGACAGTAGTCTGTATGTAGGTGTGCTACTTTTTAAGTGCAATATGTTAAAATGTGACTGAAAAGTTTAAGGAGAGCTGAATACTCATTTCATTGATCAATCCTTATAAGTCACCCCCATTAACCTTTTTTGGTGATATTATGAACTTTTGTTTTATTGTCAATTCTGCAGGAATATTTTGTACATCATTCTAATAAATGATTCTCAGAAATGTTCATGTAAAAGCTTTTCTTTGTAGGTTAAACATGTAAGTTTCTGTGCATTTTTAAAAATTACATTTATTGAGCCATATTCATTTAGAACTGTAGATACTTTAGAGATTAACCCACTTACTTTATATGGGAAACTCAGTAAAGAGATTGACTTTGATTCCATGCAAACTTAGGCTCGTGTCAGTAACCTACAAAGTACAAGTTTCTCACTTGAAAATTTATTAGAACTTTTGCTGTAGTCATAAACTTTTAATTTATTCAGTTTGAAATTATATTTTAACTTGAAGTCTTTTTTAAAAAAATTGGTTATATTAAATTTTTTTAGTTACTGTTTTAGCCACACAAATATTTCATATTTCTTTTTAAAGTGGAGCTTATTGTGGTGAGATCTAGAGGCCCTACTAGACATTAAAGCGGTTTTGTATTTATTGTACTTTAATTATTTTATTTGCATTTACTTGGGAAGAACTGCGAATGGTGTGATATTTTAACCTTCATCCAAGGTAATAAGTTACCCTGCTCCAGCTTCATGGGTGCTGGCCGAAGACATGAGACTCCAGAGTCAGAGATAAAGGGCTTTATTAGTCCAGGAAGTAAGTAGCAGTAGCCAGTGTCAGCATCTGTTTAGTTCTCTGAGCACAGTAATTTGGCTGTAGTATAATGGTTAGAAGTGATTGGATTGTGCATATATTTTGAAAGTAACTGAGTCTGGGATTTTGTGACCTCAGAAAAAGAAAGGAGATAAGGATGATTCTAAATGTTCAGATCTAAGCAGTTGGAAGAGTAAAGTCGCCATAGATAGAAGAGGGAGATCCTGTAAGGAAGGCAACTTTGGAGGAGGGCTAGGAAAAACAGAGAATTAGTGTTGAACATGTTAAGTTTTGATATCTATAATACACTTGACAATGTCTAAAAGGAAGTTGAATATAATTTTCCTTGAATGAAGAGTAAGGAGTTTGGGAATAGAAGGCACATAGATGCTATTTGGCATCAAGAGAAAGTGAAGTCAGGAGGAGCATGAGTGCAAGTGGAGAAGAGTTGACCCAAATCTTGAGTTCTGGGGTGCTCTATCATTAAGAGGTCAGGGGAGACCAGCAAAGGAGTCTGAGCAGGAATGATTGTGACAGTATGATGTTCTTGTAGCAAAGATGGAAAATTTTATTAAGGGAAAAGGACTGGTTAGAGGTATCAAATGGAGCATCTAGGAAGACTGAGAATTGAGGCTGGAGCTAGAGGTGGAGAAGGCTCTGGTGTGGCTGAAAGAGAAGGGGAATGGGAAAGAATTGTAGCCTCTGAATTTACAGTTTTCCTCAGGTGTTTTGTTGGTGTCAAGGGAATTAGAGATGTGGGACCATAGTTGGTGGGAAAAGTGCAGTCAAGATGAGTTTGTTTTTACATAAGAAATAACATTTTTTGGAATGATCTGGTAGAGGGGAAATTTTTCGGAGATGAAGTGTGCAAGTGGAGGGTGGGGTGCCTTAGAAAGGGAGCTAGGTGGAAGTGGATGTGGAAACAGATGTTGCCAAGTGGGTAAATGTGGTGAGTCCACAGTTTCCTCTTGATAGTCCTTTATTTTCTCAGTTCTGTAGGAAACTGGGCCGTCAGCTGAGATTGAATATGTCAGAGTAAGTACTTACAGGTGTGAGGAAAGGTAAGCAGTTGTGTGAAGTGGTCAGCAAGAAGGAGAGAGACAATGGGCCAAGGAAATGTAGTTTGATTTCCAGGCAGTGTTAAGGAGTCACTCAAACTTTATGATTATGAGTATAAACTGAGACCAGTCAGAGTAGTTCTGTTTCTCTAGTCATTTTCAACTGTGTGGCCTAGGAAGATTCAAGTTTAGCCATAACTAAGAGTGAAGGGAGAGAGCTGAGGTTCGGTATAAGTAAGGAAATTACTAAAGTGATTAAATATAACCTGAGTTAGGAGGGAAGTCAGTGAAAAGTTGGTATGTTTATCATTCTTGTTATTTAAACTTTGAATATTTAAGGCCAGCCACATATATATATATATGTATTACAAAATATGTAAAATTTTTTGTATTATATATTTTATATATATATACATTTATATACCAGATTAACCAAAAGGTTATTTTGCATGGAGTGAGAAGGACGCTGTCTAGGTTCTACTGAAGCAAAAATGACAAGTTGGTATATTGATTTTTCATTTGATGATCATGGTATAACTGAAGGCCAAGAAAAAGCCTTACCTTTTTCTTTTATCTGATCAATTTACTTGGCCATTTCTTTTTTTTTTTTTTGGTTCCAGGGATCAAACTCAGGACCTTGTGCCTGCGAGGCAGGCGGCAGAACCACTGAGCTAAATTCCTGGCCCCTACTTGGCCATTTCTTTTGAAAAAGCAGTATTTGAAATAAACAAGTTCATAGACTTTACTCATATGAAAACTACATGTTCACTATAGAATATTTGGAAAATAAAGTATCAAAAACAACATTTTTGCAGAATCCTGCCATGTAGGTAACCATTCTGTTGCACTCCTTTCTGGTCCAATTATCCTCCCTATTCTTTTTACATAATTAGAATGACACTTTACATATAATTTAGTTTTATATGTTTTTGCACTTAACAAATGAACAATATTAATTTTTGACCTGTGGTATTTATAACCACATAAATATTAATTTTAGTGGTTCCCTAAAGTTCCATTGTGTAGATGTGCCAGGATTTTGTTTACTGTTTTCATACTATTGGAAATTTGGGTGTTTCTGATTTTTTTATATAATATTTTTTATAATACAGGAAACATTGTTATGCTTTGGTTTAATTTTATTTCTTTAAGATACATATAAAATAGTATTATTGGATAAAAGAGTATAATTTTAAGAGTTGCATATTACGAAATTAATTTTGACAACTATAGTGAATGCTTTTTTTTTTGGTACCAGGGATCAAACTCAGGACCTTGTGCTTGCGAGGCAGGTGCCAGACCACTGAGCTAAATCTATATTAAATGCTTTTAAAGCAATAAATATCATAATTTGAAAAATTTTTGCTGATTTGACTTTTGAAAAATGATGCCACTGCTATTTTTTTATTTTTAGTTTTTATTTTTTTGAGACAAAGAGTCTTTTTTTTGGTGCCGGGGATCAAACTCGGGACCTTGTACTTGCGAGGCAGGCACCAGAACCACTGAGCTAAATCCCTGGCCCACCATTGCTATTTTTTAAAATTAATTTTATTGGTACATTTTAGGCATACAATATAATGACATTTATCATTGGAAATTTGCACCTTTACATAATCTATCTTGGTTCTTATTTTTTCCCCATTCCCTTGCCCTCCCTTCAACCCCTCCATCCGTCCATATCTATAAGGACTGTTGCCATTTCTTCTTTTCTCATTAATTCCATTCCCTTCTTTCTTTTCCCCATCCCTCCCACTTCCCCTTCCCCTTTGCCCCTTTTCTTCCTATTTCACATTATCTGTTACACCTTTTAGTCCTTATTTATACTTTGTTTCTCACACTAGAGAAGCTATTTGGTATTTACACATGTGTCCTATTTATTTCACTTAAGAGTATCACTTCAGTGTGCATCCATTTAGCTATAAATGTCTCCAATTTCTCGTTCTTTATGGCTGAGTAATACTATATAATAATAATTATATTAAAAAAACACATTTTCTTTATCTGGTCTCCAGTTGATGGGCAGTTGGGTTGTTACCAAGTTTTAGCTGTCAACGAATTGTGCTGCTATGAACATGGGTGCACATATATCACTGTGGTATGATTCTTTTAATTCTTTGGGGAAGATGCCCAGCAGTGGAACAGCGGGGTCAAATGGGACTTCCAGTCCTAGTTCTTTGAGGTGTCTCCATACTGATTTCCACAGTGGTTGCGCCAGTCTACACTCCCACCAGCAGTGGAGCAGGGTTCCTCTTTCCCCACAGCCCCACCAGCATTTGTTATTGGTTGATTTCATGATACCATTGCTATTTTAATTTTTACTCCCTTTATTCTGATGAGCGCCAGGCTTTGTCTATGAATGTGTTGAGCCACTTGGTTATCGATGTGGTAAAATAAATTTCTGCAGAGAAACCAACACTAGATTATTCAAGAATTTAAATTTGAAAAGCAAACTTCAATACTTTTTTTTTGTTTTTACAGAAAAAAGTATATTTCTGTGTCAGGAATTTCTTAAGACAATAAAAGGAGAAAGTAATAAAGGAAGACTGCTGAGTTTGAAAGTGAAAATGAGAAGTGCAGTTCCTCAGATACCACCCCCAAAATATGAAAATAAGAATTTAAGACACACGTAGTATGAGGCTATGTAAAAAAGGCAAAAAAAAAAAGATAAGAAAGATAAGGAAAGAAGAAAGAAACAGAGAGAAGACAGTCTGTGTGACCTGATATGGAGTGATTTTTTTTAGGGGTTAGAAATGTACCAGCCCTGTCATAAGTTCTTTTTGTTCTATTTAGCTGTGCATTTTAACCATGACTTTCCCACAACAGGGAAGAAAGAAAAAATGTTAACCAACCCATTTTACATTTTCATCAGCAGTGTATCATGTATCAGGTTTCCAGTTTCTCTACCTACTTTCTTGACTTCACTTGATACTGTAATTTTAGTGGATATGTATGTAGTGGTGTCTCCTTGTGGTTTTAATCTGTGTTTTTCTAATAATTACGAATATTAGGGACCTTTTTTTATATTTGTTAGCCATTTTTATATCATTGGTAAAAGACTGATTCAGCTAGCATTTCTCTCTCTCTCTCTGTTCTACCTTGCCTCTTGCTTGTTTTTAAAATTGGGTTGTTTTACTTACTTAAAAATTCTTCATATAGAGAACAAATTCTTTGTACAGGGATTTAGCTCAGTGGTACTGCACCTGCCTGGCAAGCGGAAGGTCGTGAATTCTAGGCTAGGTACGGGGGAGGAATCCTTTGTACAAAATCTTAACAGTTATGATACACAGATATTTTCTCCTAGTCTGTACCTTGTCTTTCTCTTAATTGTTTATTTTAAAACATAAATGTTAATTTTTAATTTTAAAGAGGCCTAATTTTCTTGAGTTTTTCTATTATGTAATATTGTGCTTTTGGTATTTGCGAATACTTTGCTCAAATTGTCACAAAAAATTTTCTCTTGGAAGTTTTATAGTTTCAGCTCTTATATTTAGGTGGGAGATTCTTCTGAGTTAATTCTTACATGTGGCATGAAATAGATTTAAGTTATTTTTTTTTCAGTTGTCCAGTGGTCTTAGCACAGTTTATTGAAAAAAGTAATCCTTTCCTCATTGACTTCTCTTGATACTTGAAAATCAGTTGACAGTGAATATAAACAATTTATTTCTAGACCTTTTCTTCCCATTTTATTGATGTATGTGCCACTCACTATGCCAGTAATACAATGTCTTGGTTATATTTATAGCTTTATAGTTATTTTTGAAGTTCAGTAGTATCATTTTGTTCTTTTTCAAAATTGCATTTCCTTATACATTTTAGGAATGACATTGATTTATACAAAAAAGTCTGCAGGATTTTGATTGGGATTACTTGGTTCTATAGATCAGTTTTGGGAAAATTGCTGTAGTAACACTGAGTCTTCCATTTCCATGAAGATGGAATGTCCAGTTATTTATTTAGCATATTTACTCAACAATATTTTAGATTTGACTGTGAATCTTCACTTCTTTGTTAAATTTCATTCTGAGCAGATTTTACTTTTTTGATGCTATTTAAATAGAATTGTCAATTTTTATTTTGTTTGCTAGCAATTTTATTGTTGCTGGATATTTTGTCGGCTTGTAGTTTGAGAGGGGAGAGAGTGAGGAAGGGAGAAAGATTTCCTTAGGTTCTCTCTCTTTTTTTTAATGTAAGATTGTGTGAGCTGTGAGTAAGTGTAGATTTATATTTTTCTTTCCAATTTGTATATTTTTTTAATTTGTTCTACTAGCCTAAACCTTCATTATAATGTTGACTAGACTAGAGACGGAATGGTGTAAGGCCTGAAAAGCCTAACTAAAGAAAACATTTGCTGATCCTTGCCCTAACCAAAAAGTATAGCCCACGAGTCTGAATAAAAATGAAAGACTGTGTGGTGTCTACAAGATTCCCTGTTTTGAAAAGATGCACAGCATGTGGAAAAGATAGAAAAGAATAAATTACAAAAATAATAACCATGAGAATTAGAATATCTATATTAATATCAGACAAAACAGATTAAGACAGGAAGGCTTCTAGATACAACAAGAACCATTTCAAAATGAAAAGAAGGTCAAAACATTGCCTTGTTCTTAGTCTTAGGGACATAGCATTTCAGTTCTTACCTCTAAGTATGGTGTTAGCTATAGATTTTTCATAATTGCTCTTTATCAGTTTGAGAAGTTCCCCTCTGTTCTTAGTTTGTTGAAAGTATGAATAATGGGTATTGTCTTTTGTTTCATATGCTTCTACAGCTGTTAAGACGCTTATGTGTATTTTCCTCCCTTTATAAATATGTTGTAGTATATCAGTTATTGACGGTAAACCAATTGAGGATCAAATCTCATCTAATCAGAATATGTAATGCTTTTTATATGCTACTGGTTTTGGTTTGCTGAATTTTGAGGGGAGGTCGGTAAAGGATATCGATCTAGTTTTTTAATGATCTGTTTGGCCTAGGTAGCAGGGCAATAATGGCTTCATAGAATGATTTGCAAAGTATTTCCTACTTCTCTATTATCTGAAAGAATTTGTGAAGGATTTTCTATTTTCTGTTTGATTTTTTCCACTCTAATATTTACTGTGGTCTTCTTGCTTTGGGTTTAGTTCTTCATTTTCTCATTTCTTCAGGGTGAAAATTTAACGATATGAAACCTTTTCTGATAAAAGCAGTTAAAATCATACATTTCTTTCCTCAAACCACTACTTTAGCTACAACCCGTAGTATATGCTTTTATTTTGTTCAAATTATTTTTCAACTTCACGTCAGATTTTTAGTATTTATTCCATCTGTTATTTAGAAGTATTTCCTTAATATACAGATATTTGGTGTTTTTCCTATTGTTGGCTCTTACTTGTTTGTTTTGGGGTTTTTCTGTTTGTTTTTTGAGACAGGGTCTCGCTCGCTATGTAGTTCAGGCTGACCTCCAACTTGTGATCCACTTGTCTCAGCCGGCCAAGTGCTGGGATTACAGGTGTGCACCACTATGCCTGGCTCTCTTTTATTTCTGTTGTAGATATATAACTTGGATTCGTGAGGGTCAGAAAACATATTTTGTGCAATGTCAGTCTTTTTCAGTTCATCAAAGCTTGCTTTAGTTTATCCTGAACAGGATAAAACTTTAGGTGATAGGATTCAAATCTTATATATCCTTGCTTTTTTTTTTTCTATACTTGTTCTCTCCATCAGAGGCTGAGTATACCTTATGCAGAGTGCTTGGGACCACAAGTATTTCTGATTTTGTATTTTTTCAAATTTTGAAATACTTGATTACATAAAATGATATGTACTATATTCAGGAGGGAGCTGGGTCTAAATACAAGATTCATTTAGGTTTTCTTTTTTGTTTGTTTGTTTTTTGCTACCAGGGATTGAACTTGGAACCTTGCGCTTTCGAGGCAGGCAGCGGAACCACTGAGCTAAATTCCATTCCCTCATTTGTGTTTTCTGTTCACCTTATAGCCTGAAGGTAATTTCATGCAACATGTTTAGCATCCCTGCATTTTGACTGTGACCCATCACATGAGGTCAGGTGTGAAATTGTCCACCTTTGGCTTGATGTTGGTGCTCAAGATGGTTTGGATTTTGGAGCATTCCAAGTTTAAGATTTTGGCTTAGGGATTCTCAGCATTATTGAAATCTTTGCATATTATTATTAAATTGTTTCTCCTTTCAGTTCTGTCAGCTTTTTAAAAAAAATTCTTCAGCTTTTATTGTGTGCTTTGGGGTTTTAACGTTAAGTATGTATACATTTATATACTGTATCTGCACAACGTTTTGAGCTTTTCATTTTGAAATGGTTCTTTATGCATCTAGAAGCCTTAAAGTTTGTTTTGTCTGATATTAATAGAGATATTCTAACTCTCATGGTTACTATTTTCGTAATTTATTCTTTTCTATCCTTTTTGCATGCTGTGTGTCTTTTCACAACAGGGAATCTTGTAGACACCACAGTCTTTCTTTTTTATTCAGTCTTGTGGGCTATACTTTTTGATTAGGCCAGGCATCAGCAGACTTTTTCTTTAGTAACTATGTTAGGCTTTTTAGGCCTTACAGCCTCTTATTCAACAATACAACTTTGCTGCTGTAGCAAAGAAGCAGCCTTAGAGAGTATCTAGTAAGTGTGGCTTTGTTCCAATAAAATTCTTATAGACCCTGAAATTTGAATTTCATGTAATTTTCATGTGTCACAAAATATTATACTGTTTATTTTTTTAACCAGACATTAATATAAAAACCATTTTTAGCTCATGAACCATGCAAAAAGGGTAATGGGCTGGTTTGGCCTGCAAACTGTATTGTAGTTTGCAGTCTCCTGGGATAGTAGGTTTAATCCTTTCACATTTGATGGAGTTATCGATATGTTGGATTTACATCTCATTTGCAGTTTGTTTCTGTTATTAAATTCTTTTGTGTAAAATTCACATTTTTTAGTGTACCAATTTTAATTCCTTTGTTGACCTTTTTAAAAACAGTATTTTTGCAATGATTTTCTTTGATTCCTCCGTGGATCACTGTCTTATCACAGTCTACTTCAAAATAATATTAATTTTGTTAAAATAATGGAAACTTGGCTGTAACTCTCCTTTCTCCCATTCCATTATGCCATTTCATATATATTACATCTATTTGTGTTATATATTATAACCTCAATAATTGTTACAGTTACTGATTTATACCATCTCATGTCCTTTAAAGGAGAAAAAATGAGAAAAGTAATATTTACAGTATTTTACATTAACCTACACATCTGACATTCCCAGTCATCACTATTATTTTCTTTGAATTTTAAGTACTTCCTTTTTATTTTTGGTATCGGGGATCAAACTTGGGACCTTGCCCTTGCGAGACGGGTGCCGGAACCACTGAGCTAAATCCCTGGCCCTGAAGTACTTCCGTTTTGGTATCTTTTTTTAAAGACAGACCCACTATCGTCATTTTTACTCATCCTTTTTTCTCCATTCTAATTTCTTCATGCCAGAGTTGAATCTCCCTAGGTAAGATACTGTTTTATATTTGCATTTTCAGGTGAGGAAGCTGGCCATTGATGTTCAGGTCATTAGGAAATGTTAGCTGCAGTGTGAATTCAGGCAGAGTGGCTCCAGCCTATGCTCTTAATCACTAGGGTGTAACTTACCTTGCTTCATGTTATTTTCACATGTGGTAGTTTCCTAATCATGCTGCCAAGTTTGTAGCACTGGTATCTGTTGCCTAGCAGCTTGCTTTGGGACTTTGGGTCCTGTGGCTAAAGCACAGACACATTTCTTTACCTAGACTGCTTTTATTTATTTATTTATTTTTTTGTAGGTGTGGGCTAGGGTGGTGGTTTTTGGTAACATTAAACTTAGTGGTTATAGAAAGGTCTAATAGGAAAAGAAAAGTCAGTTGGGTTTCCTGATCACTTTTTCCTATTTTTTAGAGTGTGTAGTTACTATTGTTTGTATAATCCTTTGAGACATTTAATGTGTATAGTGAGGCATACAAACACACACACAAATAGATCATCTTTGCATTTATTTTATATCTTGTTCCCTCCCAAGTTTTGTATTTTGAACATTATTCTCCTGTATTGATTATAATTTATCTAGTTCACAGATTTTTGAAGTGTATTATTATTTCCTGAAATTTAGGTTAATTTATTCCAAAACGAATCATGCATGAAAAGTCTGTAGTGATTAAGTGAGCTGCAGAAGCAATTGATCAGTCACGTGATTTTAGGGGAGTTTAGCCTGCCTGAGCCTCAGCTTTCCCATTTATACAATGATAATGTTATTACTACTACTATCTATAAACACCTATGTAGCCTAAGATATGCTAGGCTTTGGTGTAAGGACATCATATATATTATACATTTAAACCCCACAAACTAACCTAAGTTATAGGTACTGTTAACTCTGACTACCAAGTAGAGCTGGGATAGACATGAACTCTGTCTGATTCCCCACTATCATCCTGGTTGGTGCATAGTACCAAATTTACAGGTTTGTAAGGATTAATGAGATACAGTGTATTCAGAGGCCTGAATCAAGACCTGGCACATATTAGACTAATATGTAGCATATTACCAATATTAAGCAGGTAATTAGTAGCTTTTTTAAAAAAACTAAAACTAAAGGAAACATTGTTGTCCACATACCTTTTTTTTTTTTTGCCATGAGTATATATATCCAAAAGACAAATTCCTAATAGGATAGTTACTTGGTTAAAGCATGGTTTAAGCATGAATTAGATTTATTTTTAGTTTTATAAATGTTTAAAGCTTTGAATCTTCTGTGAGCATAGTTTTAGTGTCTGCAGAACCATGTAAATTTTGTTTTACAGCATTTTCATTATACTAGTTTATAGTGTACCATTTTTGTTCATTTTTCTTTTCTTTAACTCAAGAATTATTTAAAGAGGTTTGGTGATTAACTTTTTTTCTTACTTTTATAGCATTATAGTCAAATAATGATGTCTTTCTGATTTTTAATTTAAGGTTTTCATCATGGTCTAGTCTGTTGTCATATTTAGTAACTATTCCTTATGTCCCATCTCCCCCCTCCCCTTTTTACTGGGGAATCAAACATCCGCAGTCCTTTTTATTTTCTAATTTTGAAATAGGGTCTTGCTAAATTGCCCAGGCTCGGCTCAACTTGCCTTTTTCACTATATTGTCAATTTCACTAATAGTGCAAAAGTATAGATGGATAAAATTGATGGCTCCTTACCATCAATCAAGGAAGTGGCACCCAATTGTAATGATAGTTAACTTTAGTAGTAGTAAGTAGTAGTAATATGTTCTTTACTGCCAAGTAGTTTGGTGAAAAAGGAGAAAATTCTAGTTACACTTAAGATTGCTATTGATGGGGCCAGGGATTGGCAGCCTGCCTCGCAAGCGCAAGGTCCTGAGTTCAATCCCTGGTACCAAAAAAATATTGCTATTGATGAAGCTGTAAAAATACTAATTTTTAAAAATCTTTACGTTGAGTACACATTTTTGGAATCCTTATTATGAAATTGATATGTTTGAAAAGTTCTTCTTACTACATGTTAATAAAGAAAGGGTATCTTGAGGGGAAATACTTGGCATTATTTCAGTTGGTGAATGCACTCGGTACTTTTTTCACAGAAAACCACTTTTACTTAAAAGAACAATTACCATCTGTAGTGTGATTGTTCAGTTTAGTTTCATTGATTTCTCATAAATGATCAACGTGAGCCTGTCCCTTCTATGCTGTGCTAAAGACACAGTTCAAACTTTTAAGCAAAAATTACGGTTTAAGAAAACTTACATCTCTCACTGTTATTGCTTCCCAGTACCTAAGGACGTTTTAATGAGATCCTGGTAATACATACTCAAATATTTTTTTTTGATGTTGTAGATATCTTAATACACAGTGTTGCAAATCATGTATAAATAAAAGAGTGACTCAAAATGCAAAATACACCAATGGAATTGAATATGATAGAGTAAAAAAAAAATTCATGTCATAGTTTGATTTTTCAGTGCAATGTAACTTTTAAGCAACTATAACTTACCAAGTTTTTGTATGGTATCAAAGGAAATGTTCAGTTATGTGAATACCTTATTAAATAAAATGTCTTCCTACTGTTTCCAGCTGTATCTCTGTAGCCGGCTGTATTTCTTCTTACACTTGTACTAAAAGTATTGTAAGAGATTTAATGCAGAAGTGGATGTGAGACCAGCTGTCTTCTCAAAGAAAGAAGAAGTTTTCAGTAATGTAAAATAGCTCCACTTCTCTCACTGTTGTTGGAGAAAGTATAGATATTTTTCATGAAAGTAGTATTTATGTTAACATGTAATGAATATATTGTTGTAATAAAATGAATTAGTAATTAAATATTTTTGATTCTCAGTTTTAATTTCTAGTAGGGTAAATTTTAATAGCTACAACTCATAAAACAAAGTTTTCTGTGGTATTAAAACTTTTTGTGGTCTTCAATAAATTTTAAGAGAGTAAAGGGATTCTGGGACCAGAAAGGTCAAGAATCACTGATTTAAAGAGTAGACTTCTGTCAGGGTAGTTGGTATAGGGAAAAAAATTTGAGCTTTGTATTAAATAGCGAGATTTAAATTCTTTATCTGTTATATCCTAGTAGCAAATTATTAACTTCATTGAGCAAATTTTAGTTCCTCTGAGACTCCAGGTTCCTTATTTGCAAAATGGTGATAATAAAGCTGTTTTGTTTGTTGACGTTAAGGAGTAGTTTGACCTTTTTGCTTTTTTGCATTGTGTGTTACAATGACAGATATGACTACTTGAACTCTTTGTTTAAAAAAGAGGTTGTGAAATTATTTGTGAATGTTATTTTCTGCATACTTTATCTAATACTTCTTTTCTTGAACCATTATACCCATTTTTCAAGAGTGTGTATAAACTTAAAGTTTTACAATTAGAAAGGGAGTAAAACTAATTCAGAACATTTACTTAGGCTTAAGACAGATGGTAATCCTATAAAAAGATGGCATATATTTTTGGAAGTGGAAACAGAAAAACAGATACTCTTAATTCCAGAATGATCTTTGCCTAGAAAATGTAGGAAAGAAATAAATGACCATATGGCCTAATAGAACTTTTTATAGTTTCTAATGTCTGGTATTGAATTTTTAATATTAGTATTGAATTGCATATATATTAGGAGTTGATAAAGAGTAATTTTCTGATTCATAACTGCTAAGTACTTTTCCTGTGGTTACCAGTCTTTGGTTTTCTGTGTTATGGATGTGATAGTGGGAAGTAGTACCATTTTGACACCAAATTTAGTGGGGTTAATTTAAATGGGAATATTTACCACTTCAAACCCAGTGATTGTGCTGTCAGGGCAGTAATACACATCTTCATGCTTGGATAGGAGGTGGGGTTCTTAGTGAGGCACCTTCATATTCAGCTTAATGTTGAAAAGTAGATGGTGTTCCAGATACTTTACTTTTCACAGCTTTTTCAGCAACATAATACTTGATAGTAAGACTATTTTAAAATTACTTTTTTTATGGAATTGATCTCCCCAATCCCCTGATTGGCTATGTGAATGGTTTTTAGCAAATATTTCATACAGACTCATGTACCTACCAACCAAATGCTATCTGTAATGAGAAGTGAACATCTGTCACTCTCTTCCTTCAGCTCCTCCCTTATGTTGCCATTATGTTTTTAGTGCATTTATTTTACAATTTATCCATTCATTAAATCTGCTACTGAATCAGGAGATTATAAATAGGTTATTAGTCTGCATATTCCCACACAGTGTTGTGCTTGTTGGAGGGTAAAGGCGGAATGAATAAATGAATGTGATTATAGTTATGCTGTTGTCTTCTGCTGAGTGGCGCTTAAGCTACTAGGTGAAGATGCTGCAGGCCTACTTCTTCCTCTTCTAGGCACTGAGTGTATGAGAGCAAATGAGCTCTGTTTTCAAGAAATTCCTGAGTATAAAGCAACATTTCTAGATAACACAGATTATGGAATTATTTTTATTTATTTTTAAAGATGTTTAAGTGTTTAAAATATGTAGTTGAAGAAAGGACTTAGCTTGTTGTTCTCCCAGTTGTATTCATTTCCTTTGTTGAATGTTTTGCTGGCACAGACTGATGAGTGGTCAGGGGAGAAGGGAAGAAGGAGGAGTCAGAATTAGTGCTGAGGATGAGCATGGATCTTTATAGAGTTAGAAAAGATAGGAGCACTGGCCTGTACATTAAGAATAGAGCAAAAAAGCAAGGTGCAAGAAAGAAAGATAGACAAAGGTTTGTTTTTAAACAGCATCAAATACCGAATGCCCATTATGTGACAGATACTGTTCTATTCTGCAGGATAAAAAATAAAATAAATCCGGTGCCTGTGTTGCGAGCGCAAGGTCCTGAGTTCGATCCCTGGTACAAAAAATAAATAAATAAAATAAAATCCCTGTCCTGACAGAGCTGACATTCTTAAGAAAAGTCTTGGACATTCTTGTCCAGAAACTAAAGGATTAAACTGTGAGTAAAATAAAACCTTGGTGGAAAGTTTTACTTGAAAAATAGTCTCCTTTTATAGATATTTAAATGTGTTTTGTTTTGTTTTAGAAAATGGCTCCAAAGGTTAAATGAAGCTGGAAAAACACACAGATGCAGCATTGAAGCCTCTCCAGATGTTTGGGGATAATATTCCAGAGAGAAAATTGATCCCTGTGGATTAAGTAACTAGTCATAATGAAGAAAATTAGTCTTAAAACCTTCCGAAAGTCTTTTAACTTGAGTAAAAGTAAAGAAGAAACTGATTTCATGGTAGTACAACAACCATCAATAGCCAGTGACTTTGGAAAAGATGATGCCTTGTTTGGTAGCTGCTATGGTAAAGATATGGCCAGCTGTGATATCAATAGTGAAGATGACAAAGGTGGGAAAAACAGATCAAAAAGTGAGAGCCTGATGGGAACCTTAAAAAGGCGGCTTTCTTCTAAGCAGAAGCCAAAGGGCAAGGGCAGCACACCGTCAGGAAGCTGTGCCGATGAGGACACCTTCTCCTCCTCCTCAGCCCCCATCGTCTTCAAAGATGTCAGAGCGCAAAGGCCGATCAGGTCCACTTCCCTCCGCAGTCATCACTACAGCCCCACGCCCTGGCCTCTCCGGCCCACAAACTCCGAGGAGACATGCATCAAAATGGAGGTCAGAGTCAAAGCCTTGGTTCACTCTTCCAGCCCGAGTCCTGCATTGAATGGTGTTCGAAAGGATTTTCGTGACCTTCAGTCTGAAACTGTATGCCAAGAGCAAAATAATTCTCTTAAAAGTTCTGATTCTCCCAATGGAGATTTACATCTCCACCTGGATGAACATGTGCCTGTAGTTATTGGACTTATGCCTCAGGACTACATTCAGTATACCGTGCCTTTAGACGAGGGGATGTATCCTTTGGAAGGATCACGTAGCTATTGTCTGGACAGTTCTTCACCCATGGAGGTCTCTGCGGTTCCTCCTCAAGTGGGAGGGAGCTCTTTTGCTGAAGATGAGAATCAGGTAGACCAGGACCTAGTTGTTGCCCCAGAGATCTTTGTGGATCAGTCTGTGAATGGTTTGTTGATTGGCACCACGGGAGTCATGTTGCAGAGCCCCAGAGCAAGTCATGATGATGTCCCTCCACTTTCACCTTTGCTACCTCCAATGCAGAATAATCAAATCCAAAGGAACTTCAGTGGACTCACTGGCACAGATGCCCATGTGGCTGAAAGTATGCGTTGTCATTTGAATTTTGATCCTAATTCTGCTCCTGGGGTTGCACGAGTTTATGACTCAGTGCAGAGTAGTGGTCCCATGGTTGTGACAAGCCTTACAGAGGAGCTGAAGAAACTTGCAAAACAAGGATGGTACTGGGGACCGATCACACGCTGGGAGGCAGAAGGGAAACTAGCAAATGTGCCAGATGGTTCTTTTCTTGTTCGGGATAGTTCTGATGATCGTTATCTTTTAAGCTTGAGCTTTCGTTCCCATGGTAAAACACTTCACACTAGAATTGAGCACTCAAATGGTAGGTTTAGCTTTTATGAACAACCAGATGTGGAAGGACATACATCTATAGTTGATCTAATTGAGCATTCAATCAGGGACTCTGAAAATGGAGCTTTTTGTTATTCGAGGTCTCGGTTGCCTGGATCTGCAACTTACCCTGTCAGACTGACCAATCCAGTGTCACGGTTCATGCAGGTGCGTTCTTTGCAGTACCTGTGTCGTTTTGTTATACGTCAGTATACCAGAATAGACTTAATTCAGAAACTGCCTTTGCCAAACAAAATGAAGGATTATTTACAGGAGAAGCACTACTGAAAGATTGAGAACCCTGCATCGTGCACTTTGGGAAAAAGAAAAAGAGATTGAAATACAGTTTACAAACTTTCATTGCCATCAGAATACTTTTGCTGCCATAACTATTTTAGTTTTCTGTGTAATAGTCACCAATTTGTTTAGGGGTGGGGAAGTGTCTGCAAGGTGTCTGGTTTATTTTGATTCTTTCAAAAGGGATGTCTTGATGTTCTAGAAGTGTGAATTATCTTTCATTAATGTGTAGAATAATCACAATGTGAATTATCAGATTATTATTGCCCCCCCAGTCCTTTGCTGCTATCCACTGTGATTTTTATGCATTAAAAGCACATTTCATGTGTATTCAACCCTAAGTGAAGTTGAATGAAGCTTATAGAATGAAAATTGCTTTGTCTTTTTAAATGACCCATTTTGAGAAGATAATATTGCATAAATGTGTGTAATAAAACAATTTACATATACACTGAACATGAGCTTTTAAAATCTCATACTTTAAAAAGATTTATTCAGATTTATGAATTGACATAATCTTGGTTAATGGAATGCAAATCTGCAACATCTTTTACAAAACTTTTCTAAATTATTTTTAAGGTAGTGCTTTTTTTTTTGGTTGTGAAAAGCTGAATTTTTTGTTGCCTTCATTTTCATCTTGTACTTTGTGTATTTTAATAATGGCCTTACATTAAAAAATTGTAAAGGAATATATACCACCAATTTAGAAATTGTTGCCTTTTCTGTCATTAAACTCGGGTACAAATTGGCATAAAGACCTATGGAACTAGAACTATTACTACAGAAATGTGACGATCATAGTTTCCTGTGATAGGGCTTTTTGTTATGTGTACTTTCTTTTGGTTAAATGTTTTATCTGCAGTTTCTTTAGTCAGTATTTTTTTTGAGTGAACTTGATTGTACAACCAATTTTTATAAATGGACTGGAGTCTTTTACAACATTAAAGTTTTAAATGGATTTGAATGTAAAGAAGAGATTATTTTAAAATTGAATTTAATTTTTTTTATGTAGTTGCTATTAAATTGTGCTAGATTTGTCCTCTTCTCAGTAAAAACAGCCCTTAATGAGTTTAGCTGAAAAATTCTGAAAATTGTGGAACATCATGTCAGAAAAATACTAAGCCCATATCAGGTATATGGAAGTTTTGTTTCCTGCCAGATATACTGCCACTGAAGAATAAGGTTTTTGATTTTTAAATTAACTACATTTTAAGTAATTTGGCATCTCTCTGGTGTTTTACCTCCTTGGTATTCAGTCTTTGGGATGTTATACCTAATAATTTTTAAATACAGACCATTCATTTATTTCACAGTTCTGCAGTGTAGTATCTTAGGATTTTCCTGTTTAGAATATGTTTCCAGCTACACAAGCTTTTAAGGAAAATGTTTCCATCTTAGATGGACATGAAATTTGTTGATGTTTCTTCTTTTGTCACTTCAAGTTTTTCTTTTACCTCTTAAACAGAGTAAAAGTATTCAGTCAAATTTACTGGCTCTTATCTTTCAAACATACCTGTATTCTCAGTTTTTTCTGTGTTTTCTTTTTAGGATCAGAACTGAAATATTGCCAAGAAAAGGCACAATGCCCTAATATCACGGTGTTACGATACTTTGACCCAAAAAGGGAAAGGGACCTAATTTTGGTGGGATGTTGATTGTACCTTGTTACAAAGTCTCCTCTTCATTTTTTGATGTTTTCACCTAATGAGATAGAATACAGAGTGTGCTATAATATAATGTAAGTGTTCGCTATAAGCTGTTTGGATTAAGAACTATTGCCGAGTTGTAAGCTTGTTATCAAATTAATGCAAGACATTTAACTATTTTTTTGCAAAATTATTTATTTTTAAGCAACTTAAAATATGTGTAGGGTGAGTAGAAAGTTCCTGTGCATCTACGTTAGATGGCAGGTGTTGTCAGAGTCGCCGTGTATTAATGGTAAATGTCAAGGTGGCAACTCTGTCTCCTGAAGCATTTAAATATCCTCCTGTGAATACATGGTGCAGAGTCTGGACTCTGTGAGCCTGTCTCTCACATGGATGTAGCCTAATCTCTACATTTTCTCATGCTGCCATACATTTAAAATCTACCCATTTAGTTTTAAGATTGTTCTTATTTTCATCTGAATGTTTTAAAAACTGTGTTTTGTATTTTTTGGAGGGCAAGTGTGGATACTGTTGTAATTCAGAAAGCCAATTTTTGATGTGCTTTTCTGTATGCATAATACAAAATACCTTTGTAAAGTAATACGCTCTATTTTAATCCAATTTGAAATTATGTGTTGATTATATATTTGCCAAAAATTAAATTTACAAACAAAGTTGTATGCAAAATTTTCTGAGTTTGTGTAGAGAGGCAGCCAGTTGATAGGGAATCTTCCAGTTATAATGTAGAAGATTGACTTTCTGTGATACAACAGTCTGGTGAAATATGGAAATGGAGGAAAGAGATCATCCTGTAGCTTGGTCTAGGTGCAATTTGGTTAAATTTTTAGATTCTGTTTAATGGTAACTTAGATGATAGGAACAAAACCTAGAAGTGATTCTTAAATAAATACTTTTAAAAATCTGAGTTTAAGGTAAGAAACAAAGAAAACAGGAGAGCTATATCCATGTGCCACAGTAAGTGAATCAGAGGTGTTTTAAAATCAAATATTTCATCACAAAACATGATGGAGGCTGGAAGCTATTTTGAAGTTTACTAGGACACTATGCATTTTCGTAATTAATAAGAAAGCTATAGAAAGTACTTGAAAAATATCTTTCTTAGTGCAATAATCTAAAAATTTAGAAGGTCACATTTTACCACAGGAAATGATCATAGAACTAAAAACAGTTTTAAGGAAACCAGCTACACAGGGCAACCCTCTTGCTATTGAAGAAAATCATGTGCCAAAAGGCTAAATCATTGGCATATAGGAAATAAAACACAAAGTAGACATTATAATTTCTGAGCCAGTATTGTTAAAACAAGATAAAAGTTACTAAAATCTTAGATTTATGCAGTGTCTCTGCTAATGCTACAAGTCTTAACTGCTTTCAGGAATGCAAATTTTGATTACATTTCTCATTGTATATGAGATATTGCTTTATGAATGATTCAAAATAATATATTTTGATTTAAACCTTAATTGCTTTTCATTGAATGTGAAGTATTAATTTGAAAATGAAATCACACTACCAGCAATGGATAGTTTTGTTGAATACTCCAAGGAACAATAGCCAGTTCCATAAATAACTTTAAAATTCTAAAGGTATTGGTACGTTAGTAATTACAAATTTGGTTTCTTTTAATACTTTTTTAATCCTGTAGGAAGGTTTTTTTATAAACACCCTTTTTATTGATGAGTCATAACGTGGCAAAAGTATGTAATTGCTGTTTCTGAAAACTAATCCAAACTCTAAATCCAGAGGTGTTGGGAAATTCTTACAGAATTTTGTAATAGTAATGTTGGGTTAAAGAAATTTCATAGTTGTTGGAGTGCCATGAAATTAATACTTGCAATCCAGATTGCTGTAGTTTACACTTTTTCTGTATGTTTCAAATCAGGTGTGTACCATTTGTACTGAGAACACCACAGAATGAACTATCCAAAGTCCATTGATTTTAATATGTGTTTTGGTTTGTAAACAAATTATAGTAATTTCTTGCACATTTTTGGAAATTAATTATATAAGAATTTATGTATCTGCTTCTAGATACAGTGTGTAAATAAAAATTTCATTCACAAGATCTGCCTTATAGTTTATTTGATATACTCATGTAGTGTCTGATATTAATAAGCATCTGGTTAGCTAGATAGTTTCTGGATGTCTCATGAACTGGGCAGATACTAGAGAGTGGGAGCTAATATATTTTAGTAAAAAGAGAAGAAAATTATGTTCCAAAAGGAAGATGTCAAACAAATTAAGAGTCAGCCAATGGTGATAATATACCAAAGGATTCAACATAAAGGTTGGGGTGAATTAGAATATCACAATAAACAAAAACTAAATTGAAACTAACACAGTAACGAAACCTTACTAAAAGGCTGAGTGATAAAATATTTGGATTCTGACATTTAAAAAAATTATGTCCCCTGTTAGTGTTTCATGGAAATAGAACAAGTCATTTAAGTGCATTTTGCAGAGGTCATTTAGAAAACCTTTCATAGATTTCTCATGTATACTGAATTCCATGTGTGTAAAATTAAGCATCAGGTTAAATTTCCTTTGAAATTTTGTCCTATTTTTAAATATTTAAAAACACGAATATTTCAAAGGTAAATTTTAACTGATCTTGTCCAGAATATAGTGCAGATTTTGACATTATTAGAATCCAAATAATGTGGACCTCCACATTTTTTAAAGCAGCATTGCTATTAATGTCATACTTGGACTGCTGGTGATAGTGCTAATTAATAGATTATCAGACAATAGTTATGCTTTAACAACTATGGAAAAGACTTAAACTGGGCAGGTAAACAAAAAATTTTAATGACCACAGTGTTTATTTTCTTTGATATACATAAAATATTCCAAGAATATAATGGTATAACACTCTTAATTTCCAGGTCCTTTGACAAAGAGCCCCACATGAAGTCAGAATGATTTGCCAAAATAATAACTCTATGATGTGATTAATTCATATCAGCTCTCAAGACTTTTAACCAAATAATAAGTAGCTGTATGCTACAGGTTAGCCAATAATAGTAATTTCATTGAATGCTGTGTCCCCCCACCCGCAGTACCAGGTTTCAAACTCAGGACCTTGCACTTCCAAGGTAGGCATGGCACCACTAAGCTAAATCTCCAGCCCCTGTTTTACTTTTCTTGTTCCTGAGAGAAAATACCCGACACAAAACGTTAAAGGAGGAAAGGTTTATTTGGCTCACAGTTTGTAGTGGTTTCAGTTCACAGTTGGCTACTCCAAGGCAGGGTGGTATGGCAGAGTGGCCTAGCAAAGCAGAAACAGTTGATGGCAGGCAGAAGTCAGCAAGGTAGCAGGCTACAAGCAGCAACTCTGTGTCCCTTTATTTGGGCTACCTGTCCTTGGGGCAGGTAGCACTCACACCCAGGTTGGGGCACCCTTAATCCTACCCAACCTGTGCCAAAACAATCAGTGGACTAATTTAGTAATCACACACCCTTGATCCCAGCATTACACACTCCAGATCCAGCCACCTCTGAAAAGCCCACCTTTGACTGCATGAGGCTTTGGGGGGACATCTAGACACAAGCCATAGCAAATGCCTTACATGATCTGACATGAAAGATAAGACTGAACTTATAGTGGCACAGAATTGGATGCAGGAGGTACAGCTATGCAGCCTATTCCTTGGCTGACTCATCCAGGATGTGTTCAAGAGAATGGTGCAACTTGTAACCAGCCCCAGCATCTTCTGAAACTCCACCCAGTGTAGTCACAAGATCTGTGGGAAAGCAAAGGCACTGCATGAGATGGATGGCTATTGTCAAAAGAGCAAAGAGCAAAAATGATAAAGACCCCAGTGAGTCCTCCCCGCCCTTGAAGGTGAAAGTGTTCATTACTATGATCCAGAGCACTTTAAGACTGTTGTGGATGAGCCAAAGGTGAGGGTCTAGACGTGGAGGTAGGAGATTGTCCTTGAAATGCAACCCAGGCAGTACTCAACAGTATGGATGGCTTGGTGGACAAAGATGGCTTCATGATTGTCAGTGAAGTTTTTGTTCACCACCAGAGGGAGGAAGGAGGGAGTTGCTGAGGGCAGCCTTGTTTGTGGGAGGTGCTTGCAGTCATAGACGTTCACCTCTAAGGAGGGTGAGAGTAGATACACATGGGTCTATAAGGTGAAAGACCTGCTGCTACCATGGCTGATGATTCACTGGAAGCACTGAGGCAACCTCAGGATTTCCCAAAATTATCATCAAGCTTACCATAGCCACTTACACACTTAAATTCATAACCTTTTCTTTCCTGTGATAAATTTTACTTTTGCTTTTCATAGACTATTAACTTTCTGGATCAAAGATGATTTAACCTCTTGTTCAATTGAACTTAGATTTACTAGAGTCTGCTATTTTGGCCTCCAATATATTTTTTCCTTTACCTTTACTTAAAAAAGAAAGAACTTTATTTTTTAAAATTTCCCTGTAAAAGCAAGGTATGGCGGCGCATGTCTGTAATCCCAGTGCTTGGGAGGCTCAGGCAGGAAGATCACCATGAGTTGGAGGCCAGCCTAGGTTACATAGTTCAAAGCCAACTTGGACTACATAGTGAGACCCTGTCTCAAAAAGCAAAACCTAACCAAAACAAAAAAAGTCCCTGTAGTTTTCTTAAGTTTTTTTTTTTTGTATTTTATTTCAGTTTCCAGTTCGAAGGGTTACCTAACGTGAACCATATTTTTAAAGAAATAAGAGTTTTATTTTTTCCTCCTCTTACATGACTTATTTGCTAATAGATACAGAGCTGCTTTGGCACTTGATCCCTCCTCCTCTTCACCCCAGGACAGTTTTCATAGACCTTCACCTGTGAAACTTCAGCAGGGCTTTATTCTCAGGCCGTCTGTTCCTTTATGAAAGCAGATTTGATAGAGTGTAAGTATTGGTTTATGACATTTACACAATTTGGTTTTCATAGGAAGATCAGTCATGAACTCCAAGATAGAACCATTGGCTTTGAGAGGTTAAAATATACCTTTTACATGTTAGGATTTGGTTACCAGAGAAGTTAACCCCCTGGGAACGCCCAAGCCTGACACTGGCAAAGAGCCAATAGCAGCAACTGAAAAAGCAATTTATCTCAGCACAACTGAGCTTTGCAGCCAGGTTCCTAGAACCAATTTTGTATGAGGCTGCATTTCTTCCTACCTAAAACCATACGCCTTACCACCACTTCTGGAAGAGTCATGGGAGTATCCCCTTGGGAAAGACTCCCTCAGATTATAAAAGCTAAAGAAAAACTGCCTAGAGCAAGGATTATTTCAACACAGTTTATGAACAGGGCAAATTTCTTTGCCTAGAGATAATTTTGAACTGTCCTATCCCTAGTAATTTTAGCTAGCAAATAGGACAAATCTTTAATTGAGAATTAAAATTCTCTTTGTTTATGACCCATGGACCTCCCCATACTAAGAGATTCCATGGAAACATAGATCTGTATCATGGGTTTTTCTGGTATCTCACTTGGTTCCATGCATCTAAGGTTCCACTCAGAGACACTAAGATTTGATTGTAGCAGACTAGGTCACAAGGTGAATTTTTACAGTTCTCTTAAATCCACTGAATTCCATCATAGAGTCTGGAAAGAAATCCCTCTTTGTTTGTGTGGATCTGCCTCTTTATTTAAGAAATAATCTTCTTTCTGGCCTTTCTTCATCCTTAATAATTTTAAAATCTGACATCTCTGACCTCCATTGAAGTATGTAATTGCAAAGCCACCTAATCACCTAATTCCCAGGATACCCCATTTTTCTCTCTCCACTGTTGTACTTAACATTTTATCCTATATTCTTGTGGTTGGCAAGTGGTGAACACCATTTGGCCAAGAGAGTTATCAAACTAATACTGTCTTTGAGATGTGACAAGTTCCTAGAAAGCTAATAGATGCATATTTTCAAATAGAACAATCTTTTGCTCTGCTATAGGCTGAAGTTCATCTGGAATCACAGGGATCAACAGATGAAACTGGAGAGCTGGATTTTGCAGTAATTCTTAGTAATGGCACACACATAATTGTTCTTGATATACAGTATATGCTAACCCTTAACATAGGTAACTCATCTTCAAAAAAACCCTATGCAAGGCAGGCACCCTTATTTTATAGATAAGGAAACTGAGGAACAGAAGTGGACCTCCCAAAGGTTGAAAAGGTAAATGATGGAGCCAGATTACAAACTCAAATCTGATTCCAAAATCAAAGCTCTCATTCACTGTTATTCTTTCTTTTTTTGGTACCAGGGATTGAACTCAGGTCCTTGCGCTTGTGCAGCAGGTGGCAAAACCACTGAGCTAAATCCCCAGCCCCATGTTATTCTTCTTCTAGTTTTATATTAAATAAATAATTTATTTCTGTGATTATCAGGGAAAAGTGAGTCACCTGCAATTTTCTCCTCCAGGGAACTAGTGCATTCTGTAGCTTAAAAAAAATCCATAGTATGGATAATGATAGAGGGGACCATTTATGGAGGCTTGACTGATAGCTTAGCTGATGGGATTAATCTTTTATTGATGAGGAAAGAGAACACTACTTTCCCTTTATCGCTTTGCAAAGGTTCAATTAAAAAGAAAACTGCCTAATATAAAAATGAGAGAACAAGTTTTGGTGAAATTTAGTTGTAATTCTTGAGAGAAGGACTTCCCCACATGATTGGCACATAAGAAAAAGTGCTAAATCTGCTTTTTTGGTAATGTATTTAGTCAACTGCCTGAGACTTTTTTTTTAAACCAGCAACTAGAGTTTTACGATTTGCAGCAGACCAAAGACTCCACACATCTTCTTTTGACTTTCCTGTATTCTGCTCAGCCAGTTCTCTTCTACTTCCTATCATTTTGTTATAAGCACACCGGGAGCAAGCACTTCCTTTCAGGAACAGTTCTAGCTACACTCTATATATACAATGTTCTGTCTTCTCTGCTTGCATCTAAGTATGAAAATTAGCCACCTGTGTTCATAGGGCTTGATTGTAGTCGTTATGTTAAATCTACAGGAAAATTTCCCTTTTCATTTCTGTACTGGGAAGAAGCAATTTATATTATGCCTAGCTTAATATCATTAACAGAAATAATCTTTTTGTCAAAAGCCTTGGAATAGATGTTCTAAACCCTATCAGCATTTGGGATTAACTTGGACAGTTTGGGGAATTAATGGGGCAAAACTGAAAATAGCTAAAGATTACTTAAAATACATTTTAGTGATTTTTTATAGTGCAAATCTAAGAGCAAATAAATTCTCTCACTTTTAAAAGGAATGACCTTTTTCTCTTTGAAAGACACATTTAATAGATATAGGAGTCTATGTCAGTTTTCTTGTCCTTTGTAAGCACTTTAAAAGTGTTCCATTGTCTTTTGGATGCCATCATTTCTTTTTTTAAAATTAATTTTATTGGTACATTTTAGGTATACAATACAATGACATTCATCATTGGAAATTTGCACCTTTATTTTTTTCTCTCTTTTTATTTCCCCCCTTCCCCTGTCCTCCCCATTTACAAAGACTTTGTTTCCATTTTTCCATTTTCTCATATTAATTCCATTCCCTTCTTTCCTTTCCCCTACCCCTCTCACTTCCCCTTCCCCTTTACCCCTTTCTTTCCTATTTCACATTATCTATTATACCTTTTAGTCCTCATTTACACTTTCAGTTTCTCACACTGGAGAAACTATTCGGTATTTACACATGTGTGTCCTATTTATTTCACTTAAGAGTATTGCCTCAATATGCATCCATTTAGCTATAAATGTCTCTAATTTCTCTTTTTTATGGCTCCATTTTATTAAAAAAAACCCCACATTTTCTTTATCCAGTCTCCAGTTGATGGGCAATTGAGCTGCTTCCAAGTTTTAGCTATCACAAATTGTTCTGCTATGAACATGGGTGCACATATATCACTGTGGTATGATTCTT
Source organism: Heterocephalus glaber (assembly GCF_053883595.1). Classification (NCBI taxonomy): domain Eukaryota; kingdom Metazoa; phylum Chordata; class Mammalia; order Rodentia; family Bathyergidae; genus Heterocephalus; species Heterocephalus glaber. Next base: position 10,656,553 of record NW_028258142.1, on the reverse strand, counting down.
TTAATTCTTTGGGGAAGATCCCCAGCAGGGGAATAGCTGGGTCAAATGGGACTTCCAGTCCTAGTTCTTTGAGGTATCTCCATACTGATTTCCACAGATGTTGCACCAGTCTACACTCCCACCAGCAATGGAGCAGTGTTCCTCTTTCCCCACAGCCCTGCCAGCATTTGTTATTCGTTAATTTCATGATAGCAGCCATTCTTTCTGGAGTGAGGTGGAATCTCAGCGTTGTTTTCGTTTGCATCTCTCGAATGACCAGTAATGTTGAACATTTTTTCATATGTTTATTTGCTATTTCTACTTCTTTGTCTGAGAAATGTCTGTTCATTTCAGATCCCCATTTTTGGATCGGAAATTTGGGAGGTCTTTTTTTTTAAGTTCCTTATACATTCTAGATAGTGGACCTTTGTCTGTGGACTCCATCATTTATGATGAGAAGTTAGATGCCATTTGTATTGTTGCTCCTCTGCAAGTTATGTGTAATACTTTCACCCCTATAAATTTTTAAGGTTTTTTGCTCTCTCTCTCTCATCTGATTATGATGTTTCTGGGCATGGTTCTCTTTGCTTGGGGTCTGTTGTAGTTCTTGGATTTGTAAGTTATGCTTTTTTCATCAACTTTAGGGAATTTTTGGTCTCTATTTCTTCAAGTATTTTATTCTTGTTCTCTCCATGTAGGACTATTAATCTCATGTTTGTTTTCCTAAATGTTACTGAGGCTCTTTATTTTTTACCCTCTTTGTCAGCTCTGTAGATTTTACAGTTTCTATTGGTCAGGCAACAAGTAGACAACCTCCACATTTACAGTCTCAAATTTGCTATCAAGCCTACACAATAAATTTTTTTTTGCAGATATTGTACTTTGAGGTTGTAGCATTTCCAGTTTTTAGCTGATATTTCCCATCTGGGTCCATTTCTATTGTCTTTTTTCTCTATTGTCTGCTTTGGGATCCTTTGTCCTTCTTTTTTTTTTAATATTCTGATAATATTTTATTAGATGCTGAACATTGTGCCTGAAAGTTTTTGGAAACTCTGAACTGTTACTGCCTTCCTTCAAAGAGGGTCAAGTTTTCTTTTGGAAGATGGGTAGATAATTGGCAAATTATCATGATTCTTTCAGAGCTTGATTGTAGGCGTTAATGTTGTCTGGTCTATTTAAGTTTTTCCCTGTTATGGTGTAGCCCTTGACCCTGGGGGAAAGCCACTCTAGGGTCTCAGTTTAATGTCTGAATGTTTACCAAGATGAGTCTACTTGAATTTCAATGTCTGTCTCACCAGGACTTCACAACTGATAAAGTTTCTTTGGTTCTTTAGTCTCTTGCTATTGTTTTCACCTAGAATTCTTTCTTTAAGCTTTTATTTTATTGTTTTTTATGTACCAATATTCAAATCCAGGGACACTCTACTTCTGAGCTACATCCACAGCCCTTTGTATAGCCTCAAAAAAAAATCAAAACTTGCCTCAGATAAAATTAAGTCTTGTGTGGAGAGATAAGACTGCTCATCCAATTCTGTAATGAGGCAGACTCTGAGGCACAAGACCTGATATTGATAAGAAAATCTGCCTTAGTCAGTTAGGGCTGTCATTACAAAATACCACAAATGGCACTGCTTACACAACAGGCATCTATTTCTCACATTTCTGGAGATTGAAAATCCAAGATCAAAGTGCCAGCATGGTTGGTTTCACGTAAGGGCTCTCTCCTTGGTGTGAAGATGGCCCCTTTCCAAAGCGTTTTCATATGGTTTATCCTTGGTGCGTGCAGGTCGGTGTGGAAGGATGTATGTGGGACAAGTGGATGCAGAGAGAGGACACCTGCGTCTCTTATTATAAGGGATCTAGTTCCATTGTGAGACCCCTGCCCTCATGGGCTCATCTAACCCTAATTTCCAAAAGCTATACTTCCAAATAAGGTCATACTGGGGAGTAAGGGTTCGATATGTGTTTTGGGGGAACACAAACATTTAGACTATTTCAAGTGGGAAAAACAGGTTTTGTTCTGGGAACTATTGCAATGAGGGAAGAGACCTCAGAATAGAACTTGGCTCAATTCCAAATACAGCATGGATCGGAGGTGACAGACATATAGCCAAGGAGCAGGGTAACATCAGTGGGTGGAACTTAGCTCAAATCTCAGCTGATAGCTGAGAGGCCTCTTCTCCAGCTTTACACAGTCTCTTACCTCATGTGTCTAGTAGTTCTAGTCTTTTTATTTCTGCAATTTAGTGAAATGTTAGTTGTAATGATAATACATGGTGAATATGATTCTATAATAGATATTTTGGTGATCTAAAATTATAGACAAACACAATCCATACCAAGAGAACTTTCCCCTCAGTCATTATCTAAACAGAAGGATCAATTCAGGAATGGAAATTCTTACTGCAGGTAATTTGTTTTTGTTCTGCTCCTGCCACTCTTAAATCCAAGAGTCTTCTGACTGAAACCTAGTTTGCTTTCTTTCTCCAGAAATGGCATTCTACTAGCTCTGTGTCACACTTGTATATGGTATTTCATGATCTAATAAAATTCTCTTTTAAAAAACAAGATTTGATCCTGGTGTGGTGGCATACACCTCTAATTGCAGCACTCAGGAGGCTGAGGCAGGAGGATTGTTATGATTTTGAGGCCAGCCTGGGATACATAGTCAGTTCAAGGCCAGCCTGAACTAGAAAGTGAGACCCTGTGTCAAAAACAAAACAAAACAAAACAATATTTGAATTTTTCGGTGAAAAACTCGATTCCAAAAATATGCCTTCCACATTTACCTTACAAATAGATTACAGGTAAAAGAAAATTTAAGTTGCTGAAACTATTCTATTACAGTTTAAAATCCATGGCCTCTTTTTTTTCTTCTGGTACAGTGACATTCTTTCTTATGGATTTCTAAATGAAGCAATTTTAATGGAAAAAAATATGGTAAGGCAGGAGGCAGAAATATACATCAGTACTTTGCTCTACTGGGACCTTGTGACTCTCAGGAAATATGCTTGTACAACCCAAAATAATTTGCAAATTGATTTTTTTCCCATGGCTTTGATCATTTTCTGAGTTGATCTCTTGATTGGCCCAGGCATTGACCTTTTTTCTCCTGGGAATGCTTTTTAAGAAAGAAATCAAATTTTGAAGCCAAACTTTGATCTATGTCTTTGATTATGGGAAAAATATGAATGTAATTTACTTATTGAAACTGTAATTTTTAAAGCTTTCAGTTGGCAAATACGACAAGAATGTATCATGTAGTTTATATTTTTTGTCCCTAGGTCCTACTTAGAGTTTTAATCCTAAACACAAATTTTCCTAGTAATGATATTTGATGGTTTAGTTTGTTGACTGTCTTAAAAAGTGGTTTAGTTTTCTTCTTTTGTGTGTGTGTGTGTGTGTGTGTGTGTGTGTGTGTGTTTTAACTACTTCTAAGGAAGTAGTTTTTCCCTGTTTAGAATTTAAAGGCAATTGGTGGAGCATGGCAAATGAAGTGTTCAGGTGTGATGAAATTATGGATCTTGAGGTGGGAAATTATCCTAGGCTATATAAATGTATCCATTCTAATCACATGAACTGTCAACAGCACACTACTTTCCTGGCTATAGTCTGAGAGAGGTGAGGGAGATGGGAAGTTTGGGAGGTGCCCAATCTGCCATTGCTGGCTTTGGAGACAAGGAAGTAGCCATGAGCCAAGGAATGTGGTGGCCTCTAGAGGTTACAAATGATATTTATCAAGGAAATGGGGACTTCAGGACATAACCTAAAAGAACTAAATTCTGCGAACAACCTAGATGAGCAAGAAAACAAATTATTCCCTTAAAGCCTGCAGAAAGGAACACTGTCCTTCAGACAAGTAGATTTTAATTCTACCAGGCCTGTGCTGGACTTGTCATCTACAAAACTGTGAGAAAATACTTATTTTTTGGAACCACTAAGTAGGTGGTTTTTGTTACAGTAAACAGTAGAAAACTAATATATTTTAGTAAATGTGCTGCTGAAGAGAACTAGAAAACTAATATAACTAGGAAGAGATATTTTACTCAAGCCCTGTGTGGAACTGTTTTACTTTTTCTATGAATAGTTATTTTAACTGGATAAGAAATTTAAAACTTTAGTAAGATAAGAATTGATGGGCACTTTCTTTTTGTTGTTGTTGTTTTGGTACTGGAGATCGAGCTTGGGACCTTTCTCTTGCAAGGCAGGCGGCGGCACCACTGAGCTAAACCCCCAGCTCTGATGGATACTTTCTTGATGTGTTAAATATATAAAATGAAAACCAGCACAGCTCACTTCCCATTAAGGTATACTGCACATGAATGCTGGTGGTTTATGCAGTCCATGAAACTGGGGACAGGTCCTTGATCTTCAGAGCATTTTGCATGCTCCTAGAGTCTTAAGTCTCTGCCAGTATAACTTTAGTGGTTTAAAATTATGGCTGTAAAGTGTTCAAAGTTCCCTCTGTTGAGAGGTAGTGTAGGTGCCTTTTCTGTTTATCTGGGATGGCTGATGAGTGTGCTTTGACCAATAAACCTAGAAGTGACAGTAGGTTATTTTGGGTGTTAGATTATAAAAGGCTAAGCTGCTTCAGTCTTGTATGTGATCCATCACATCAGTGTCTAGCTACTGTGAGAATACTATGCTGAAGAGGCCACATGTAGATGTCCCACCTAACAGATCCCATTAACCTTGTTCTTTAGCTCTCCTTGCCCAGGAATGTATGCTCAAAGGCTTTATTGTGCTTTCGTAATGCTATCATGGGTCCCTTCAGGCCATCTGCTTACTGAGAACCACTGAGTTATTTTGGCCAACCCTGTGTAGTGTTGTGGACAAGTGAGTTGGAACAATGGAGATGCGCCACACTCTGTGCCAGATTTGAGTCTGTTTATTAAAGCCGGTGGCCCAGGAGGGCTAGTGCCCGGAAAGTTCTTTCAGCAATGGGAAATGGTTTGATTTCTACTTTTAAATCATGCTTTAAGTTGGGGAGAGTTCAGGGGAGAGCAAGTGGAGTCTTACAGAAGCAGAACCATGCCAGGTTAGTGGGAGTAGGGGGGGCACAAGGAAGTTTCACACTCTAGGTGAGCTACAAAACATCCTGCAACTGCAGCAAGTTTACTGCCAAGCAGGATGTGGGGGTTTTAGGTGCTTTGTCCAAGAACAAGCACTTTGTCCAGGCACAGGTACAAGTTGATGTTGAGGCTCAAGATGGAGTCAGGTTGGCTATCACAGTAGAACAGAAGAACAATCTTGCTGATCCCTACCCAAATTCTAGAGCTATAAAATCATGGGATATAGTAATATGGTTTTTGCTGTAAATCAATGATTTGAAGTTTTAGGGCAGTGTTACCTAACGACAAATGACTATAACTATATTTTATTACATGGCAGCTTTTGATGTGACTTCTTCACCCTCAATATCAAATTTGGCCTTGGAGTTTCGTAAAGCTGCAGAGTTTAGTTCTTTACTGGGAATCGAGGAGCCAGCATGCAGTGAAGGTCCTGTGCCAGCAGCTGTGCCTAACCTATGGTCCTGTGGAATCCAACAATCTAGCAGCAGTGGCCATGTCCTTTTCTTATCCTCAGAACAAAACCTATTTCCCTAATATGTTTCATAAAACAAAGTTAATTTTTTTCTAGAGCGAAATCTAGACCTCAAGGACTTTAATACCACCTGTCAGCTTTAAAAAGAGAACATTCCTCATGTTTTCATGACAGAAAAGATAGTACCACTAATAATCAACCAGCCTCTTACTCCCATAGAACAAAAAGTTTTATTCAGTGGTGGTAGATGATTTAAATTCTACCATTTAAAAAATATTGGTTATCTATTACACTGTGCCAGAGAATATGAGTTTTATATTTTGCAATTTTTACCATCTATTGAGATACTCTTAATGTTTGAAAGTATTACCAGTTCTTTAACTCTGCTAAATGTTAATATTAAATTCATACATATATTCATATGTTCTAAGTATCTGTTAATTATATCATTTGGTTCTTTTAATAATAAAAATACTTTTTGGTATTTACTCTGGGCCAGACTTCCATTCAAGAAACCTCAGATAAATTAATTCTACACTTGATCTTAGCCAAAAGGCCGAGAAGCGATAGATAAATTAATTCTAAAATGAGGTGAGAGCTCTTTGAGGTTGGTGGATTCTTTTCACTCCTACATAAACTTGATCACTGAGCTTGAACTAATCTCATAGTGTGCAGCAAGGCAAAGGTATGATGACCCAGGCAGAGTTATGTATGTCAAAAAGGCGCTGTGGTTTGTGTAGACCTACTTCCAGACACTTCACAATATTTTGAAAGAATTGCAGCATGCTTTATTTTATTAAACTAAAATGCTGACTTAATCTGTTAACTCTCAAACAATATTTAATATATTTATAAAATATTTCTTTGTTCTCTGCTACTTCTAGTTACTCCATTTTTGTTTACTTTGTAGACATTGCTTGAAAATATCTTTGACTTTGAAGCATTCTCATATAATTTTTTGTGCTGGTGCTTCCTTTATATTTTTCTCCCTTTTGGTCTTTTTATTCTAAATGTTTTAGTTTAAAAAAGTCCATAGGTTGTCTTAGTTGCAATGATTTGATTAAGTTGGTTTGATTTGCCTTTGTAATCTGTGCTCTCTTTTCAGGATATCTCGGTCCAGTTTCTGGGAGGTACCAGGCATTGAGTGACTCAGTGGATATGCTGAGTCATCGAGAGAGAGGGCCTGAGGGATTTAGGATGGCTGGGGATTTCAATTATCTGTAGTTTTACCTCTGCAGGTTTTTGGCTGTCTGGTTGGGGCTGCTTTTTAACTATGGCTCATAGGTAATCTTTTAACTTTCTGTTCTTTTTCTCTTTTCCCTTCTGAAGTGGCAGTAATCATCCTTTATCCTTCCATCATCTCCCCATCAGGATATTGCAAAGATTAATTATTAAAAATGCAATGAAATTGTTAATCTTTCCAGAGGCAACTTTTCTAAGTAAATACAGGAAACTTCCAATGGTTTCCTCGTTCTTTGTAATTATGCCTGTAGGATAAGTAAGCACATTCTCAATGAAAGGAAAATTTTGAAATTTCTTCCAGAGTGTTGCATTTATTTAAAACTGACCCGGAGGGCCTGGCTTGCGGGTGAATGCCTGTAATCCCAACACTTGGGAGGCTAACAAAAGATTGCCAGAAGTTTGAGGTTAGCCTGGGCTACATAGTGAGTTCAAGGCTAGCCTGAATTTCATAGTGAGACCATGTCTAACAGCAACAACAACAAAAAAGTTGACCAGTAGAATGCCAAAGACTAACATGCTGTTTTAGACTGGCTATTTATTAATTTGGGTATTATGTTTGCATTGTTCTTGAGATTTTTTTTTTTTTTTGGTGTTACACATTTGTAGAACCCTATTATTTTTGTAGGTCTCACTCCTTCTCTGTGCTAGTATATGTTCTTTTAGATTATAGGATACCAGAGCTGGATAGAACAACTAATCTATTAATGAACATTTATTGTATACCTAATAAGATATTAAGAGGCAAGTATTACTGAATTGGTTAGTACTTAATATTATGAATGGTTTTTTTGTTTGTTTGTTTGCTTTGGTACTGGGGATTGAACTTGGGTCCTTCTGGTTGCAAGGCAGGCGGCAGAACCACTGAGCTAAATCCCTAGCCCAATGTTATGAATGTTGCTTGCTCTTTATTTCCTTCCACTTCAGCATCTGTAGTATATTTTGTTTTTGTCCTTAGGTGTGATGCTTCAAGGTTGTCACATTTTTAGACAGCAAGTCTTACATGGGTTTGTACAAGTGCAGAAGAAGGCTTTGCCTGGGTGGCAGGATAAAGCTCTTCTCACATGTCTATTTCTTTCCCTCCCAAGAATCAAAGCCTTTCCTGGAAGTCCTTCAAACTTACATCTATTTCAGCAGAAGTCATATGGCCTTTCAGGGCCACAAATGTGGCTGGAAGAGTGATATTTTGCGTGTTCAGAATCTGTGAAATGAGCAAGGAAAAAGGAATGAGGGATGACTAATCAGTGTCTGTCACACATAAGTTCTTTTTCTTTCTTTCTCTTCTACTCCATTCACAGAAATCCTTTTCTGCCAATAGCCTCCGTGCTCAGAAGAGTGAGCTGGACTGATTCTTCATTATGGAATTTGATGTTTCCATGTGGGACAAAAGAACAAGGTTATGAAATTTGTTATACTCCTTTTGAAGTGTTATCAGCTCCAATACTCAAGTGGACTGGACAGATATATTTAAATTATTTTGAAGTTTGCCCAGATAAGTACCACAAAACTATGCAAACTGAGCAATCATAGTGGAAAAAGAGGCATTGCTATCAATTAGCTTCTCACAATAGCCTTCTGAAGGAGATGGGCCCCCACAAATATTGCTGATTTTACAAATGCAGGGTGAAAAAATAATGAGACAACTGTTCTGATTCTCAAACTGGTTGTGAGCAGAAACGTGTGACTTGGGGCACACAGAGGGACACAGAAACTGAAAGTGGCTGGAGGTACTTTAGCTCTAGGGTGGATAACATTGAATGACCTCACCCAACAGGAAAAGTGGGGCAGGATTCAGTATTCACACAAAAAAAATGAGTGTGGAAACAAAGTTGGACTTAGTAGAGACTCACTATACTCCCCTCCCCCCACATCTGGTAGATTCCAATATTGCAGAACCTGGAAAGAAGCCACTCAATCAAAAACATGGAGGAATTATTTTTTTTACTCATTTTTGTCCTTCATTGGCTTTTTGGGGAGTTTAGGATTTTTTTTCCCTTTGTTTGGTTTTCTGTTTTTTCTTTATCTTGTTTGTTTTTTTCTGTTACTTTTATATAATTCTTTTAATTTTTCTCCTTTAAAAGGATCCTTTATCTCACTTTTCTCTCCTCCTCATATTGCTTTTCTTTATTTTTCAAATTCTTTGATTTCTCCCTTCTCCATCCCTTCGTCTATGGTTAATGGTAGTATATTTGTTGCAATTAGTAGATATTTATGTCAAAATATCAATATTAATTACAGGTCTCTTTTTCTATTGTTAAGGGTGGTACAGTGGCAGCTTTTATTGGTTCCTCTGGTATGTCAATATCCAGTTGGTCTTTGACTCTTTTGTTGTTGCTGATTTTGCTGCTATTGGCAGGATGGCATAGTTGTTGCTATTAATTGATTTGTACTGTATGCTATTATTTGGTTTATCTTTGTGTCAACAATACTGCAGTTCATTTTCAGAGAACCAAGTTCTGGGCCAATTATACTGTACCCTCCTTTTCCCAAATTAATGAAGCTGGTCAAATGTTGGGATAGAAGCAAAGGCCTATAGTTAACCATGCCCAGAATTCATCACTGGAAAGCAGATACTAGCTAAAGAGATCTCCATACTAACAATAAACACTATAATGAACCCACAAGCCTCAGCATGCATGCATGTGCGTGCACACACACACACACACACACACACACACAGGCAAAACAATAGAAACATGAGAAGACAAGCCAACAAAATGCCTCTAAAAACTTCCAACTCCCTGGAAGCTGATCTATGGGGCATCAATGAGGGGAAAATACAAAGCCAAAACAGCTAAATTATGTTAAATGATAACAGAGGGGACAAAAAAAGATCAGTAACATGATTAGTGAGCTCAAAAATGATATAACTAAACAGATCATGGACTTTATAAACAAAACAATCAGCAAGCTTACAAGGACTTTAATGAAAAGGTAGCTGAGCTAAACAAAGTGATAGAAATCATGAATGAATAGTTTAGCAAAGAATTAGAGTCCATGAAAAGTATCAACAGAAATCCAGGAGATAAAACATTCTATTGAAGGTATGGACAACAGAAGTGTGAGAACTAAAAGATGGGGCTGATGTAGATGACCATAAAGTCATAGATTCTTTAAAAATAAAAGAACATGGAAAATGTATCCAACAGCTGCTGGATAATGCAAAGAATACTAATCTAAGGTTAATTGAAAGCATGAATTACATAATAAAATGTGTTTACAGAAATGATAGCAGAAAACTTTCCAAATATGGGGAAAGAATTTAGCATACAGATAAATAAGGCATCTAAGTCCCCAAATGACGACACAACATAATCAAAATTCTGGAAGTTCAACACAAGGACAGAATATTAAAAGCTGTTAGAAAAAAGCAGCAATCACTTATAATGGTACATCCATTAGCATTACAGTGAACTTCCCAATACAAACTTTATAAACCAGAAAAGCTTGCAATACAGTGTTTTAGGCCCCCAAAGAAAAGAACTTCCAATCCAGACCAGTATATCCTACAAAACTGTCAAAATTGATGGAAAAACAAGGTCTTTTCATGACAAAGAGCACCTTAAGAAATTCATAGCTAACAAACACGCACAACAAAATTTCCCAAGGATATCCTAGAAAGAGACAATGAAGCCAACAATGCCAGAAAGTCTAATGGAAGAAAAAAAAAGAGGAATTAGTCACAGGAAAATAATACAATGACAGAAATAAATCATTACCTTTCAGTAATATTTGAAGTGAATGGTCTCAACTGCCCAGTCAAAAGCCCATATTAGCAGATTGGGTCCAAAAACAAACCCAAGAATATGCTGTAACAAGAAGCACATGTAAAAGGGCTGGGAGTTTAGCTCAGTGGTTCCACTGCCTGCCTCACAAAAAGCACATATTTAACCCAAAAAGAAATGCATAGGTTAAAAATTAAAGGATGGAAAATAATTTTTCATGCAACAGGCACCCCAAAACAAACAGAAATAGTTATCCTATTTTCAGACAAAGTGGACTTTAAGCCAAAATTGACCAGAAGAGGTACAGAATGTTTTACATATTTTTTAGGTAACACTTAGGAAGAGATAACCATTTTAAATATATATGCACCAAACACCAGTACACCCAACTTCATAAAACAAACACTACTGGACATAAAAGATCAGATAACCATCAATACTGTTATAGCAGAAGATGTCGTCAATAATCCATTGTTACAGATAGATCAACTAGACAAAATATCAACAAATATCAGAGTTCACCCATACCATCAAAGAAATGGACTTATGTTCTACACAACAACAGGAAACACATTCTTCTAAGCCACACATGGAACTTTCTCCAAAGTAGACCACATACTAGCAAATAAAAACATGCTTAAATGAACACAAAAGAATCAAAATTCTCTCATACATATCATCATTGCACTCTCATACATATTAAGATAGCACTCCTGACTCATGATTAAACATGCAAACACACACACACACATACACACCTACAAGCACAAACATGCACACATAAGGACATATTACACATATGCATACTCATACATACACATAAAACTTATATGAACAAAAAATATGCATTCACACACATATACTTTGTCCACACATACATGTATAGAATATATGCACATGCACATATATACACAAATTCATATATACCAATATAAACACATATGCATACTCTCTCACATACACACATTCATATGCATATATACACACATATATATACAGATGCATGCACACATACAAAATTTTCTTTGCTATGTAATTAATTGGCAATGCTTAGACTCCAGATTTCTCAATTTACATATAATATTATGCTTTCAAATTTCACACAAATATACAAATATTTTCAGTCCAGTAACTGATGGACCAATTTGTAATTGGTTGCCTATAAAATGCAAGTAGCTGGCCCTCTGGATAATCACAGTCCCTCGTCACCTTCTCTTTCCTTGTAACAACCTCTGCGGAGTGGAGACAAGTTAAAACACTAAACAAGAAAAATCTAATTCCCATTCTCTCAAGGTTTTTAGGTATTATTGCATAATGGATTGCAAGTACACAATCTGAAAAAAAAAACTGGAAAGAAATCTGTGTAACATCTTGTGCATGTTAGCCTTTAATGTGATAAAAATAAATCCTTAAAGCAAAGACTTGGTTCCTAGCTGTTCCTTGGTATATAGTGATGTGTAGTATGTTTTCCCCTTTATAATACTAAAAGCTTTTAAATTGGGTATTTCTGCTTTCAATTTTCAATTTGCTTTCAACTAAGAAGTTAGATATTTATAAATCTTGCTAAGCCCCTAAATACATGGGAACATCAAGGAACAATTAGGTCAATAAAATCTATTAAAATTCTTTTGATATTTTCAAAGAATCAGAAATGAGAAATATTAAAATTATCTGGACTATAGGAAACAGAAAGTATAATTAGCCATATTGGAAATAAAATATGTAAGATGATTATTACTTCTTAAGGAGATTATTAAACAAAAAGATATAGAACCACAGGTAGAATAAAGCACATTTGCTTTTTAAAATAATTTTATTATAATAGCTATGGTATGTTAGCTTATCTGTGGTACTTTATTAATAGTAGCAATAGCAGGTGAAGCATTAGACACAACAAACAAAACACAACAAAGCTTTATTTTCATTGTTTCATTTTATAACAGCTGTGTCTTTCCTAAAAGATCTTTGAAACCATGTTATGATAATTAAGTTGTGACAATAAGGAAAAGTCTTGAGGAAGTGCTGAGGAGAATTTTGTACATTCTGTAGACAACTTCATCCATTCATTGTCCCAGGGAGTTAGGATTAAATCCTTATCTTACAGGAGCTAATAGTTTTCTTAGACAAACAGCACATAATTTCATAACAAGTTAAAGCAAAGGCAGTAATTATATTAACAAGTGGTGCTTTAGTTAGGCAGAGATGGGTTATATTACTGGACTGTGCTTTATGGAGGAAGTACATAGTAGGCTTTGAGCCAGGTCCAGGAAAACATGCTTTTTTGGGATAGGTACAGAGGGATGGAGAATTTGGTAATATGAAGGCACAGTATGAATAAAAGTAGGAGGAAGAAGGCATTATGAAGACTAGTGGATTAATTTCCTGTAGTAGCAGATTTAGGTTGGAATTATTCAGAAATTTAAAAAAGAAATTATAAATCATAGAGTAACACTTGTGGAGGAATTTGATGAGCGGGAGAAGGTGCTTGGGTTTTATTTCTTAGACTGACAGTTCAGCCCACCTCCTGTATTAGGATTAGAAAGAGGATTTTATGACAATGAAGACTTTTGGACCTTTCAGTGATCATACCAGAAACATGGGGAGCCCTAGAAATTGCAATATTTTCTCAAGTTCTTTAGATAATCTAGGGCCAGGGATTTAGCTCAGTGGTGCCGTCACCTGCCTCAAAAGTGCAAGGTCCTGAGCTCAATCCCTTGTTCAAAAAAAAAAAAAAAGAAAGGTAGATAAACCAGTACATGGGCCAAAATAGGAGGGGCACTGCTTAGATAATGAAGGAAATACAGGAAATTTGGAGATAAAAGTTGAAACTAGAAGTACAAGAGGCTTAATTTTACAGAAGTCAATATCCAGGGTGACTTTTTGAGAAATCCGAGTGTAGAAGGTGGTCTAGAAGTTGTCTGCTTTAATTAACCTTCTCCAATAATTACTTATCAGATATTTTCACTATGCAAGGCACTGCATTTGTAATCTGTACTAGACACTTTCAACTTTAGTGTCCATCAGAATCACTTGGGTTTCTTAATTGTCCAGAAATCAGGCCTTTTATCTCCAGGCTGGAGAGGTGGACCCAGATATCACAGCTTTAAAACCTCCCTGGGAGATTCCATTGTAGCCAGTGCTGAGCCCTCCAGTTTGGAGGAAACAGATGAATGAGACCTAGTGCTTTTTGCTTTAAAATTTGCAGTGTTGTAGGGGAAATTAAATATCTACAGATAAATGCATCTATTATCCTTCAGCAAAATGTAGTCATTGGAGAGATAGGTATTCTGAGTACTGTTCTGTGACATATAGTAGACATCCTCTCTCAATCAAGTTTCTTGTCTGGTCAAAGACGGGGAAAAAGAATCTAAATATAAGGTGGAAGAACTGTTGCCCTATTCTCATCCCTCTTTGAGATCTGGGTCACATTCTGCAAGTACTCTGCAGGATCTTACACCCTCCATCTCCTTACCCCTCTCTGTTCTTTGTACCTACCATCTTAATGAATCTGAACCTCCACTTACTTTTACCTAAATGTTTACAGCTGGCCATGGCTGGAAAAAAACCCAGCACCTGGGCAGACTGATCTTATCCTCACTACCATCCCTGTTAAGTGGCGTTGCATTGCTGCATGGCAGTCAGCCTTTTAAGACGTAAGTCCGATCTTGTCACTTCTGTGCTCAACACTGCACAGTGACTGCTCAGTTAACTCGGAGTAGTACTTCTTACAAGTCCAGTGAGGGTATAACAGCTCTCTCCTGTGTCCCACAGCTCCTCTAAACCTCAGAGGCTCCCTCTGAGAAACTGGTATTGCCTCTTGCTTTTTCCTGAACTATACCTGCAGGGCTAGCTAGCTCCTCCCCCACCCTCAGCCCCGCTTCCTGCCAGTCTTGTGCAAGCATCTCTCTCCCAGAGGCCCACCCTGGCTACTCCCTTCAAATCCCAGCCCCCTCCCAGCATTTCTATTCCCTTCTCTGCTTTACCACTCTCCATAGCACTCATTTCTTCTAACATACCATGGCATTGACTTATTACTATAGTTATTATCTCTGCTAAATTAAAGCTCTTAAGGCAGCATTTTCTTCCTGTTGTGATCACACATGTATCCCCAGGGCCAGAGTGGCAGGTGGTACCTAGTAAGGCCCTGGGATCTATGGAACAAATGAATGAATGGATCAAGGAATTGCTCCTTCTCTCCAGCTGCCTGGTGCCTGAGCAGGAACCCCCGAGGAAATGAGGAAATCAAGGTCCAGGGATCCGAAGGGGCTGCCTGGGGCTTCAGTTCTTTGCCGAGTGAGGTGACAGGCAGTAAACTGTGAGTGGTCTGGTACATTTTTTGTGAATACCTAAATGTACCTGGAGAAATATCCTGGTTTGACATACATGAGTGAGTTAAGGAATAAGGACTATATGAGATAAACTGCTATGAGAGTTCAGGGGATATGAGAGAGAGAGAGAGAGAGAGAGAGAGAGAGAGAGAGAGAGAGAGAGAGAGAGAGAGAGAGAGAGAGAGATCAGTTCTTCATGAAATATTGAAGTGGGGGCAGGTGGAGAAGAGAACCCACAAGTGGTTGAGACTGGGGCCCAGGGCAGGTTATAGGAAGGGCGGGAGCAAAGTCAGACCAACCTCAGGAGCTAGCGTAACAAGGTAGTTGAGCACCGAGATCTGGAGTTGGACTGAAGATTTCTAGCTTAGATTTCGGTTTTGCCAGGTAGCATCTGTGTAGTTATAGGCAATGTTTCACCTCCTGGCTCCTTGGTTTTCTCATTTGTAAAATAAGAATAATAGTAGTAGTTTCCTCGTATGGGTTTTATGAGGATTAAAAAAGTCAATATGTAAAGAACTTGGAACAATGCTGAATACACTGTAAATACTCAGTAGTTATGAGCAAAAGCACGGACAGGAGAATGTATGTGCTTCAGATAGAAACAACCTGGATCAATTTATTTCCAGTCAATTTCATTGACTGGGGAATTTTTGTCTTTCTTTTTTCTTTCCTTTTGTCCCATGGTGCTCTTGTAGAGTCAGTTAAAATAAACATTTAGGAAAACAGAGCCAAGTAAGCAAAGGAGGTGGGTGTGGAAAGGGCAAGGCTAGGTTGTGAGCTTTGGTCTTTTTTGGAGTTCTCTCAATAGCTTCCTCTGACTCTCAGAGGAACTGTTTAGAAGCAGCACTGCTTCAGATTTGTGTTAGAGAAGTTCAGGGAGTGGTAGGAGTTGCCATAAATTCTCTGAGCATGAAAGAAGAGACAGGTTTTGATGAGAGAGTGAGAGGGAGGATGAAACAAGGAAGAAATAAGAGGCAAAAGTGATTTCATGACTAAGAGAGTGATGTATGTTTCCATTGATGTAAATAAGGAAGTCCAAGGGGGAAATGATTTCCTGAGATAATGACAAGCTTGTGGTTTTGATATGTTAAGATTCAGATGGGTGATACAAGTGGCTTGGAATTGGTGTATGCTAAGAAAATAGACTTGAGCAGAGAGGACAGAGCAGAGGATAAGTTTGTTGACCATTGTCTATAAACTCTCAACCCTCTATTCTATCCCATGGTACATCCAGCTCATCTTTGCAAGACACAGATCCGGTCAGGTCACACCCTATTTATCTAGAAAAAGTATTAGTCTCTCTGGCTTTGTTTGGTGGATTATTTGCAGTTCCCTGGCATTAGCAGTAGGAATTAACATGAGTTTTTCTTTTCTTCCTTTCTTCAGAAGGAATACAGATTTATTGTCCAAGTGGTGAATGTAGATAAATAGATATCACAATGCCTCAGTAGGTAGTTATGAGGATTAAATGAACTGAAGTAATATGAGATAAATTCTGTTGTTTGTAGCTTCCCTAGCATAAATCACTTAAACAAGCTAAACAGCGGAACAAACACAACCTGGTCTTTGACTCTGGCAGAGACCAACCCAGGGCTGTTTAGGTCACAGAGAGGAGCTGATTCTCAGTGTGTCATAATGTCTGAAGAAAGTTTTATATATGTGCCCATCTACCTCGAAGCTTTAATACAGACCTATGTTCTACTTCCTACTTGAGCTTCACTCCTTTTTATGTCTTCCTGATATGCTGGGGACAAACGATCAAGACATGTTTTTGAAATGTCTTACTTTGCCCAGATATATAGCATTGATCAGTATTGGGCCTCCAAAGCTTACACACCAGCTTAGTTGCCCATCAAGATGTTTTGTCTTAAATGCCTACCAGAGGCAGCTCTTACCCTAATTTAGTCTTCATGACTCTGAAATCTCTGATAGTCATCATTAGATTTGAACAACTCTGTCCCTAAGTTGTCTGACTGGAACCTAGTTGAGACCTTTAGAGGTTTTTCTGGTGATGGAGGAAACTGTAGAATTGAAGGATGGAACAAAGGTACACACAGACATAGAAACATACACACACACACACACACTGGAATGACAATCCTGAGAAAAACTTATCTGGTAAACATTCCTGTTATGTACATGTACCACCTCTCCATGATGAATGCAATCATTATGTATTACAAGCATGTACTAATAAAAATTTTAAAAATTCCTATTCTGTAAGCATGAAAATATGACTTGGCACCCCATTGATAATAGCAAAACCACAGGAGGAACCAAACTGTCTAGTAGAGACGTAAAGTCACTGTTCTACAAGAAGTAGAATTTTTATTTGTGGACATTTGTGTGAATTTTTAAATGATTTTTAAATTATAAAAGCAGAATATAAACTTGTATTTATATTACACTAAAACTAACTGGACAAGAAAATGGAAACTATACAAATTAAAATCAGTTGTTATGCTTGGACAATGAGGATAATTTTTCTTTTCTTTATATATTTGTAAGTATTCTATCATTTTGTGTATTCATTGTTCTTACATCAAACATAAAAATACAAAAATTGGTTTTATACTTTCTTTTTCTGTTTGAAAACAGTTAAAGTAAAAAAAGAGATGCCCATTTACAATACATTCTTCAGGGCTCAAAGGCAATAGTCAAAAAACACAGTTTTTAGATTATTTAGTGAAGCAAGCAAGCATTCCATACCCACTCCTAGCCCAGTTTATAAAGCAATATAGCTGCTATTGGGTTTAAGTCTACAATTTAATATGAACCAAGGGATTGTATTAAGAAAGATTAGTTTTAAAAGAAACCACAGCACAAGAGAAAAACTATAGGCAATGCTGAGAACAAATCTAATTAAATTTTCACTTACATTCTGGAAAAAGGCATTTCCTATACATAGCACACTGTGCAGCTGATTGGCAGAGAGAGTATCCCTATCCCTTGGGCTTGTGCAATAGACCATTGTCACTTAGACTTACACAATTTACTCTTTAGACATGTTCTTTCCTTGTTGTGCCTTCTATTGCCCGGAGACCCAAAATATCAGAGGAGCTGACAGGTTAAGCATTTTGTTCTTATTATTTTCCCAAGTCATTTAACAGTGTGATTGGTCCTGGTGCAGTTCAATAGTTTGTAAAAGTTGTTGTGTTCCATCTTAGGATGGAGAGTTTCAGACAGAGAAAAGTCTGAGGTTTTTGCAGAAAACAGGTCAGTGACAACAAACTGAATGTGAAATAACCTTAGAATCAATGTTCCTGTTAATGTGTAATTAGAGAATGAAATGCTGTGTATTTGATTTTACTATTTCTATAGTTTGTTTCTGAAAGTTTTATGTGCAAAGTTTTGGTCACCAGCATGGTGTGTCCTAGTGGGAGGTAACTAGGTTATGGGTGCTCCATATTCACAGATGGATTATTGCTGTCTCATGAGCATGAGTCAGATCTGAGTAAGTGGATTAGTTCTTACAAAAGTGTGTTGTTGTAAAGCAAGGTCACCTCACTTGATTGGTCCTTTGGCATATGGCCTGTTCTCCTTTTGCTTTTCTGCTGTGCTGTAATGCAGCAAGGGAGGCCCTTGTCAGGAGGTCTGCGCCATTTTGTTTGGACTTTATAGCCTCCAGAAGTCAAAGTCATGAACCAAACAAACCTCTTTCAAATTATCTACCCTTAGGCATTTTGTTATAGCAACACAAAATTAACTAAGACTGCTTATGTTTATGACAAAAATAATACTTACATTTGTAGTTAATTTTAACTCCTTCAGAAATTAACACTAAGGTAAAACTTTTAAAGCTAGGTGGAAGTTAGCCTTTAGAACAGTAGGCAAAAATAAATGTGTTCTATTGGTATTGAGAAAGCAAAAGATATACTCCAAATTAGAGGAAGTATATTGCTTTTCCTTTTTTAATATATCTGAAATTCCTATGCTCTGATATTTCTTAAGTAACGAGTAACAAATGTTCAGTCTATTTAGGTGCTGAATCAAATAAAGGTCAAGTCAAACATTTTTAGTTTAACTCTAAATTGGCTGTAAACTTAATCTGAGAAGAATTGTACAGAGTGGATTTTTTTTCCTCTCAGAATAATTCAACATGATTTTATAAAAGCCCTCTTGGCTCTCAGTGAGTTAGATAAAAGAACTTCTGATCCTCATTGTAAAGTGTACTTTAAAAAATCATGAGTAATAATTGTACATATTTATGGGTAAACTTTCAACAAATAATTTTGATTTTGCCTTGTGTCTGTTTTTGCTCTCAGCCTACTGCAAACAGTCACTTTACTCCATATTCCTATTTCTTCCTCGCTGTGGTTACCTTCTCTTTGCTGGGGAGGTGACCAGTTTTTGGAAGTGGCTAGAAGGGCTCTTCTGTCAGTAAGGGCTGGTGGAAGCATCTTCCTGAAAAGAATTTGAACTCAAACTTGAATCCTTTTGGGCTAATGGAGCAGAGCTACAAACAGGGAGAGAATAAAATATTTTGAAATAATTTGAATTTTTTTTTTTTTTTTTTTTGTGGTACTGTGGATCAAACTTGGGACCTTGTGCTTGCAAGGCAGGCAGCAGAACCTCTGAGCTAAATCCCCGGCCTAAGAATTTGAAATTTTGCTACTATAGTTTTGGTAAAAATATTTTAATCAAGATTCTTTCAAAGTAAATAGAATAAACTAGACAATAATATAAATTTATTCTCTAAAGGCAATGCATTAACTATTTACGGGAATAGAAATGAAACAGCACTTAAAGTGACACGGATATCTAAGCAGGGAAAAGTTATACAAAACAACGTTGTGTAAGGGTCCTGGGTAGTAATTAAACAGGATAACATGCTTCTGGCCTGAACTCAGTTCTGAGACTGTGGGCATTTGCACCGATGCGGCAACACTGTTAGACCAATGGACAAAACACTCCCAGCTAAACAGCAAAATACATCAAGTGCTGTCGTTAGCCTCTTACCTCTCACCTCTCGCTCTGGTGACCATTCGTATTTAGAGAATGGAAAAATTCATTGGATGCTGAGGTCTGGAATGTGTCATTTGGATTTCAGGGATAAAAGAAAGCTCATTCTTTTACTTTCTCCTAAGTACAGGATCCACTCACTCTTTCTCCCTGCCCCCACCACACCATTTATTTATTTATTTATATTTATTTATGTCGAGGCAGTGTCTCCCTTTGTAGGTCAGGCTGGCCTTGGGCTCACCATGTAGCCCATGATGGGCTCAAACTCGAAGCTATCCTCCTGCCTCAGGCTCCCGAGTGCTGGGATCCCAGGCATGCGCCATCACGCCTGGCTTCTTATTTATTTTTTAAGTTTTAGATGGCGCATATGAGATGGCTCACACAAATATATGCAAGCAAAGTACTGCTGAAACACCTCCCTGTAAAGGCTTCTCCAAGGCAATATAGAATAAGGTCTTAATGTCACAGAGTTAAAAGGCAAAGTTCTTGCAAACGGAAAAATACGGAAATAGAGATTTTGTATATGGGGAGGGGAAGGGGACAAAAAAAAGAGTTAAGCTGTGTTATGTACTGTACACATCCTCCACAGTGAATGTGATCATTATGTACTGCAAACATGTAGGAAGAAAAATAAATAAAAATTTTTTTGAAAAATAAATAATTTTTTTAAAGAAAGATAAATGGCATCTTCAGGAACCAGGAAGACCTGCTGTAGTGCCTGTCTGGTTGCAGAGAGAACACTTAATGTTTGGGTATCAGATGACCTTGAAATAGAATGGTGATCTCTCTCCTAATTGTTGCATCTGTCCTAATTGTAGCGGTCCATTTGTGACCAGGGCACACCCTTGGTCTTTCTCCTTCCCCCTCTCCTTCTCTGGCCGAGCTCTGTTAATGTCTGAGGGATTCCTCCATCACTGTCCTAGTTCTGGACTTCTGATAGATTCTGCAGTGTCAGTTCTTAAAGAAGTAGGGACCTGTCTCTCATTGGCTTCTCTCCTTTAAAAATCTAGATGGGCTTTTTATCTTACTTAAGAAGACCAAATTTGGTAACGCTCAAGAAATGAAAATTTTTTAGCTGATTTGTGCTAGTTAGTATAAAGTTGTGTTTGATTTATAATAAGTTAGAAATCAAAACATAGTATCTAGATTAAATACAGTCATAAGGATTTTATATGTAAGATACAAAAAAGAATATGTAACTTTCATGGGATAGAAAGTTATATTTCTGTATTAAGTCCAGGTTCATATATATGAATATGTATGAGTGTGAATATATGTATGTATTTTTTCTTTGTCTACTTGACTCATCAGTTTAAGAGCAATAGTTGACACAGTACTTTAGAGCACATTTCTCATACAGACGTTTTTCTCTGTATACTTGTTGTGGGGCCATCGTGGAATTTGCAAGGTGTTTAGCAGCATCCTGACCTTTACTCACTAGATGTAGTAGCATGACCTTCATGCTCCCCACGTTGTGATAACCAAAAATGTCTCTAGACACTGCCAAATGTCTCATGGGGGATAAAATTGTCTGAGGTTTAGAACTACTAGTCTGTAGTGATTGCAGTTATAGCATGTTATCCAGGTACAGACCTGGGTTAATTACCAAGTTCTGTTCCTGTGACTAGGTCATTAAATGAATTGGTCACTAGATGAGGAATTGTATGTAGTAGGTACATTACAATATTCAGAACAAAGAGATGATCAAAGGAAACTCCAGCTTGATGACTTTGCTTTTGTTTGCATAATTTATATGCAGTACTGTAATGTATAACAGACCATAAAACTACAGTATTATACTGGGCGGTACAATCAAGAAAAATTACAAGACTATATACAAGGTTTACTGTACATAAAAAGACACTGAGCTTCTATAAGCAAGAAGTACATAACTGTACAAAAAAGAGATGGGTCGTAAATCTGAGCGGCAGGTGGTAAGTCTGAACCACGTTCCTCAGTTGTAAATTGAACAGTGGTTAAACTTGTAGGTCATTAACTGAGGAATATCTGTATCCTAAGAGTTTTTGTTGTATATATTTACTACTACTTTTAGTGCCTAAAGGCTCACGACTATCTTTTTCATGGCTTTTAAAAAATCATTACCGAATAATCTTCTGACTTTTCTATTAAATGCCAAATATCTTTTATTAATAGTTATTCTTTATTTTGTTTGTACTTTCCTGATGAATTATTTCCCATCCCTTTGTTTTCAGTCCCTTTTTACTGTGGCTATTTCAACTTTTCCACAACTACCACACATAACTCAGAATTCTGCTGATCTAGTAAACCTGAGTCTGCCTTCCTAATACTTTTTTCCTCAGCAAAAGGAGTGTTATGTTAATAGAGAGGGCTGCGTCTTAGTTTTGGCTCCCATATCAAAATACCATACATTGACTAGGTGGCTTATAATGAAAAGAAATGTATTTTTCACAGTTCTGAAGGCTGGAAGTGAGATCAGGTTGGCAGCACGGTCAGGTTCTGGAGAGATGCCTTTCCTGGTGACAGATGACCACCTGGGGAGAGAAAGCCCAGGAGAGCCCGGGGTTCTCT
This sequence comes from Heterocephalus glaber, assembly GCF_053883595.1. NCBI lineage: Eukaryota > Metazoa > Chordata > Mammalia > Rodentia > Bathyergidae > Heterocephalus > Heterocephalus glaber. Next base: position 10,634,226 of record NW_028258142.1, on the reverse strand, counting down.
TCATGAGGACACTAATCTCACCCTCATGACCTAATAACCACCCAAAGGCTCCACTTCCTAATACCATAATATTGGGGGTCAGGGCTTACACAGATGAAGAGTGGGTACAAGCATTCTGCCCATAACACCCCACTGTATTTGTGTATTGAACTTATTCCTAAAAAATTGAGAATCATTTTTTATTATTACATGTTTTCAGTACATAATGATTACATTTACCTTGAGGAGTTAAAAAAGTTGATAATCTTGTATCCCACAATTATTTGCACATAAGCAATGTACTTGTTGGACTTTCAGAACACATTAAATATAGCATTCTTTCCAACTGATCCTTTGATGCTGCCAAAGAGAAAACAAATTCTTCCTAATGCAAGCTACTCGGACACTTGGTTTTTGAATCACTTTTCAGAGGACCAGGTGGGCCTGATGTGACCCATGCAGGTACAACATGTCACTTTTATTGCTTCTTATTCTGGGCTCATGGCTCAAAGCCTCCAAGAATTTAGGCTCTAGAGAGGAGCCCAGCTTCCTTGCACTGAAAATACTTTTCAGAAGCTCCTTTTGTTTCTCAAATGTGTCAGATGGAGTGTTCTTTATAAACAAACATTCAGTATCCCTGAGAAAAGACATGAGGTTACAGTTTAACATCTACTATCTCTAATATGAGGGACAAATTCCTAAGGCAGAATTGCACAGCAGACTTGAAATTTAAAGAGAATGACAAATGTTTGAGTAATTTTGTACTGGGTATTACTTTGGAGGTGCTTTTCCTGGTCCCACCCAAAGGGTCCACCCCTTCTGCCAGCGTTGGCTGCCGCCCACTAATCTGTCATCTTGCTCAGTTGTCACCTACACAAAGCCTTTCTTTCTTCTCTGCAGGCAATGTGGATGGCTTTCCCCTCATGATCCCCTAGCCCTTTGTGTGTACTATATTTAGAGCCAAATAAATAGTTCTGTAATGATTTGTTTATATATCTGTCTCTCGCAGTAGGTGATGAGCTCCTTGGAGCCAGGGTCCTGCCTTCTCTTCATTTTCATACACCCATCTCCTTCTGTTTAATACATCTTTGAGTCTATTTTCACATTGTTCTGAACTCCTTGCAGTGATTCCCACTGTCAGTAGCAAACTTCTCTTTTGTACATTGGCATGCCAGCCAGATGCTTATAAGCTCTCTTTGTAAGTTGGGCTCTCTGCCTACTTTCTTCCTTTGTTGCTAATGTTCCTTTCACTTGAAATACATCTCCCGAATACCAAACCACCCCCCTTTCCTGTTCTGGGATAACTTTTTCTCATTGTCAAGGCACATGCCCTTAGATGTTTCTAAAGTATCCCATGCATTTCCCAGCGTATCATTTAGCATACACTATTGTGATTGCCAACTTGCTTGACTGCTTTACCCTGTAGACTGAATGAGGCCTGAGCTGACTCTATGCAATTTCCCTTCCCCCTAGCAGTGGGCTGCTACTCAGTAAATGTTGAATTATGGTTCTTATTAAATACATGTGACATAGTATAAAAATTTGTGATAAAGTAGAAAGAGTACATAATCAGAAATACACATTTTTCAGTTTTTATTCAGGTTTTACTATTTATAGATGAGAGGAAAATATAGAAGTTTGCCTAAGCTTAAGAATATTTTAGGAAAAAAAAAAGAATATTTTAGGAAAAAAGTAGACATAAGTGAAGAAAAACAGACTCCTGCTAAGAAGCAGGATCCAGAGTGCAAAGACAGTGAGAAAAGTAGGCAAGTCAGCTTAGCAACAACCAGAGGGGACACAGTGGGAAGAGAGAACAGAAAGGGACACTGGCTCTTCATTACAGGGACTTGATCATGCAGGAGCCAGGACAGGTCTCTGTCAGGGAGGTGGGTGACACCAGGATTGCCACAGGAAAGAAAAGGCAGAAAAAACTGGTTTCTGGTTTGAATAAAGAGAGGACATCAAATACTGTTTTTGTTTTTATGCCCTATGCAGTATGGCATCAGCTGTGCTGCCTGACTACTTGGAAGAGAGATGGCGAAATTCATGCTTTCGCAATGCTGTGACATGATGGGAATGTGAGAGCTGCCTGGATTGCTCATGCTAAGTGTTGTCTTCCCTGACTTCCTATCTAAAAAGCAGCAGATCATTTTAAAGTCCTCAAGTCTCAAGTTTGAGGTATAGACTATGTTTGTTTCTGTGGCTCTTGTGGAGAAACTGTCTTTAAGCCCTTTCCAGCTTCGTGAGGCTGCCCTGTTTCTTGAGTTGTGAGCTCTTCCTCTACTTGGGTTGTGACCATTGCATCTTTTTGTGTCTTTTTTCCTGAACTCAGGTCTCCCCTCTTGGAAGAGTAGACTCCCCAGGCTACTCTGTCTCTTGCTTTCATTTTTAAAAGATGTTAAGGATGAGTGGCCCAGCTGGATAATCCAACAGTCTTCCTATTTTAACTCAGCTGATTGGCATCCTTAATTCATCTGCAGCCATATGTGAATTCTCTCGTGTGAATACTTACAGTTTTCAATTGATAACTCTATCATAGCATTTATGCATTATATGGAAGCAATCTGTTTAAGAATCTATCTCACTAATACATATGCTTCTATAGGGAATATGTCACATTCATCTTTATATTTTCTGAACATAGCCCAATTGCCAATGTGAAACAGATACTTGATAAAATGATATGAGATGGAACACAATGAACTTGATTTTGCAACATTTTTTTTGTATCATCCCTTTTTTAAACTTTCACAAATACCTTCCAACATCCAACTTGGTTTCCTTATATATAACAGTTTGTCATCTTACATATATTGAGAACTACGTGATTTCTTTTATTTGGATAAATGGAAATTCAAACAAATAATGCAAAAATATTAAAATAATAGAATTATTTTCAGGTTTTTAAAAGGAGAATAAAGATCTGGGAAGTTCATAATATTAGTATCTAGGTTTTATTTCACACTCAAAAGGGAATTGGACATTATTTTCCTGGGAAACTTTGATTCTACTAACAGTAAAGCATTGATTTGTAAGATGTATAATCCATGAGTATAAATCAGTTGTTGTTCATTCTGTGACATTGTTATTTGCATCACTACAAATAATTTGATTTTAGTTGACATAGAGTAGTATTTTATTGCTATATTTTGTGAATTTGCTATATGTAAACGATGTTCCGGGGAGTACCTGCTGCTTCAGTTTCTTATTCTTTTTTTTTTTTTTGTACTGGGGATCAAACTCAGGACCTTGCACTTGCGAGGCAGGAGGCGGAACCACTAAGCTAAATCCCCAGCCTCAGTTTCTTTACTTTGTCTTTATTTTCTCTTCAGCATATTCATCAGGGTACAGAGAAGTTAACATTATCCTTTGACAATTGTCAGAGCATTAATTAAAACTGATTTTTTTTTCGGGCAAGCTATAGAGATGATCATCTAATTAGCCCACTCACCACATACTTTTTAGATGTGATACTTTTCAGTAAGAGCGTTTTCCTTTCTTTGTACTCATACTTTCTCTTCTGTTGTTTTTTTCATTGATTTTTCTGCTCCTAAAAATCAACAGTCTTTATTCTCACATTCCCTGCCAAGGTAGCATTCCCTCTCTTTGGGGAAGAGCAGGCACAGACCTGCCTCTAAATCAAAGGCTTTGAGTACCTCAGGGAACCTAACAGCTTTCTGTGGGCCCGGTGAAAACACAGAGTCATTACTGCAAATTGAATTCCATTCTTAGAAGAAAGATTTACCTATTCCCTGGGATGTGCTTCTGGTGATACCAGTCTGCGTGCAGTGACTTGATATGAGCTAAAACCGGTCAATAGGATCTCTCTGTAAAATGAGTGTTCTTCATGGGTCAATAATTCTTAGTAATATTATCATTCTTAGTAATATTACAATTTTGAGAAAAATTGCAGTAACTATTAGCACTTTGTTTCCTCTGAAGTTAAAAAGAAAGAGAATGTAGGAAAATATTTATTTTTTTAAGCTATGAATTCATTCTCCTGTATTTATTTCAAAAGTAGTCTATGAAAATACTGATTAAAAGAAATATATATCAATAATAACACCAACTAGAGGTGAGAGTGAATATTTTAGTGGCTACTACTTCCAATTTTTATATAAATGTGATGTGTATGCACAGGCTTCTGTAAAGCATATCCTGTTATTTTTAAATAACAAAATGGCACCATGTACTTATTCTGTCCTGCAATGAAGTCACTTTGGGGACAGGGACTATCATTGAATAATGTCTAGTATGCTGTCCACTCTCAGTAAGCAAATGATTGCTAATTGCTTTTATGACTGAACAATTGAGGTATGAACATTTTTAAGGCTTTTGATACCAGCTAATAAATCTACTAGAAAGTTTAGATAAATTACATTCCGCTAGCAGTGTATGACAATGACACCTACCATCTTGCCATCACCAAGAATTAATATTTGTGGATTTGTTTTTAATTTTGATCAATTTGTTGGGAAGAAAAATATTGTTATCACTTTCATATTTGCAATACATTGATAGCTAGTAAGGTTCAATATATTTTTGTACATCAAGAACATTTATCTTTCCTTGGTTGCTAATTTTCTATTATGGTCCTATGCCAATCTTTCTTTTTGAAGGTTGCAAATCAGTCAAAAGACAGCCTTGTTGTATCTGTTTTAACTTTTTATTTTGTTTTATTTTGTTTTTGGTACTGGGGATTGAACTTGGGTCCTTGTGCTTGTGAGGTAGGCGGCAGAACCAGTGAGCTAAATCCCTGGCCCTTTTTAAACTTTTTATAATATTCTTGGTCTGTATTTTTACTTTGTCCATTTTTAATGTAGGAAGTATTTTAAATGTAGATAAATATATTTTATGGTTAAATCTATAAAATTTTCAGTCTTATTTTGTATATAAATATTGCATGTGGAGGTCTGCATGTAAAGTCTTTCTCTACCCCTTGAGGGTGCAAACATCTACCTAAATTTTTTTGTAATTCTTTTTTAACTAAATAGCTTTCTAATTTTTTTTTTATAAAAGATTATGACAGATTTGGAATTTATTTTATCACCGGAAGGTAGGAGAGAAGCAGGGAGCAGATTCCCTGTTGGAGCCTCCAGGAGGAATCAACCCAGACAGCACCCTGATTTCAGATGTCTTCCCTCTGGAACTGTGAGAGAATATATTTCTGTTCTTTTAAGCCACCTAGTTTTTGATCATTTGTAATGGCAAACATAAGAATCTAATACAGCTGGGTTCACAGTGTTATAAAAATATTTGACATGGTTGTGACCAATTAAAAATTGGGACATTTGATATAGAAATTCAGATTCCTCCTAAAGCTTCCAGAATGATGAGCTCTCACCTTATTGTGGTCCAAGGCTGAACCCCATACCTGTTTCTTCTACATGGAACAAGTAGCTGTGTTTCCCTTTCCTGTGAGATAAATAGGGACAGCTACATTTTATATGTTTTCTATTAGTTTCTTTTTTAAAAAATTAATTTTATTGGTACATTTTAGGTATACAATATAATGACATTCATCATTGGAAATTTGCACCTTTATATAATCTCTCTTGGTTCTTATTTTTTCCCCATTCCCCCACCCTCCCTATTTACAAAGACTTTGTTTTCATTTTTTCATTTTCTCATATTAATTCCATTCCCTTCTTTCCTTTTCCCTACCCCTCCCACGTCCCCTTCCCCTTTGCCCCTTTTCTTCCTAGTTCATATTATCTATTATACCTTTTAGACCTTATTTACGCTTCCAGTTTTGCACACTAGAGAAACTATTCAGTATTTACACATGTGTGTCCTATTTATTTCACTTAAGAGCATAGCCTCAATGTGCATCCATTTAGTAATAAATGTCTCTAATTTCTCATTTTTTATGGCTGAGTAATACTCCATTTTAGAAAAAAACCCCACATTTTCTTTATCCAGTCTCCAGTTGTTGGGCATTTGGGCTGTTTCCAAGTTTTAGCTGTTACAAACTGTGCTGCTATGAGCATCGGTGCACATATATCACTGTGGTATGATTCTTTTAATTCTTTGGGGAAGATACCGAGCAGGGGAATAGCTGGGTCAAATGGGACTTCCAGTCCTAGTTCTTTGAGGTATCTCCATACTGATTTCCACAGATGTTGCACCAGTCTACACTCCCACCAGCAGTGGAGCAGGGTTCTTCTTTCCCCACAGCCCTGCTAGCATTTGTTATTGGTTGATTTCTTGATAGCAGCCATTCTTTCTGGGGTGAGGTGGAATCTCAGCATTGTTTTCATTTGCATCTCTCCAATGACCAGTGATGTTGAATAGTTTTTCATATGTTTATTTGCCATTACTGCTTCTTTATGTGAGAAATGTCTGTTCATTTCAGATGCCCATTTTTGGATTGGGTCTTTAAATGTGGGAGGTCTGATTTTTTTTAAGTTCTCTATTGATTCTAGATAGAAGACCTTTGTCTAAGGAACAGCAGGTGAAAATTTTTTTCCCACATTGTGGATTGTCTCTTCACACTGCTGGTGGTTTCTCTTGCTGTGCAGAAACTTTTTAGCAAGAAGAGATCCCATTTGTTGATTGTTTATGCTAGTTCACAGACAACTGAGGTTTTGTTCATGAAATCTTTTCCTACACCAATGTCTTCAAGGGTTCTTCCTAAACTCTCTTCCAGCCTGTTCAGCATTTCTGTTTTAATATTTAGATCTTTAATCCATTTTGATTTTAGTTTAGTGCATAGTGAGAGACATAGGTCTTGTTTAAATCTTTGGCAAGTTGAAACCCAATTTTTCCAGCACCATTTGTTAAAGAGGCTATGTTTCCTCTAGTGAGGGTATTTTGCTCCTTTGTTGAAGATGAGGTAGCTGAGTGTGTCGAGTTGTTTCTGCATCTTCTAATCTGTTCCACTTGTCCTCAGGTCTGTTTCTTTGCCAGTACCATGCTGTTTTTACCACAGTAACTTTGTAGTATAGTTTCAAGTTGGGGATTGTGATAGCCCCTGCCATGTCTCTTTCGCCTAGGATCGCTTTTTCTATTCTAAGTCTCTTCTTGTTTCAAATGAATTTTTGGATTGTTTTCTCAAGATCCCTGAAGTATGCTGCCGGGATTTCAATTGGGATTGCATTGAATCTATATAGCAGTTTTGGAAGTATGGCCTTTTTCACTATATTGATTCTTCCTACCCAGGAGCAGGGGATGTCTTTCTATTTTCTGATATCATCTTCAATCTCTCTTTTCAGAGTGCTATACTTTTCAGGAAGAGATCTTTGATTTCTTTCATTAGGTTGATTCCTAGGTATTTCAGTTTTTTGGATGCTATTGTGAAAGGAATTGTTTGCCCTATTTCTCTCTCAGTGAGTCTGTTGTTCGTGTAGAGGAAACCTATTGATTTTTGTGTGTTGACCTTGTATCCAGCTATTCTACTGAATTTGTTTGTTAAGTCTAAAGACTTTTCATGGCATTCTTGTGGTCTTCTATATAGAGTATCATGTCATCTACAAATAATGACTATTTGACTTCTTCGTTTCCTATCTTTATTCCTTTCTCTTTTCTAATTGCCATGGGTAATGTTTCCAAGACTATACTGAACAGGAGTGGTGATAGTGGACATCTTTGTCTTGTTCCTGATTTTAGTTTGAAGGATTTCAGTTTTTTACCATTTAGTATGATATTGGCTGTTGGTTTTTCATAAATGGCTTTTATCAGATTTTATCAGATTGAGGTAGAGACCATCTATTCCAATTTTGTGTAGAGATTTTATCATAAATGCGTGTTGGATTTTGTCAAATGCTTTTTCTGTGTCTAGTGAGATAATCATATTTTTTTGTCCTTGGCTCTATTGATATAGTGTATTGCATTGATTGATTTGCATATGTTGAACAATCCCTGCATCCCTGGGATGAATCCCACTTGGTCAGGGTATATGATCTTCTTGACGATCTTCTGCATTCTAGTTGTCAGTATCTTAAGGATTTTTGCATTTATGTCCATTAGTGAGTTTGGCCTATAGTTCTCCTTTATGGTTGGGTCTTTCTCTGTTTTGAGGATCAAGGTGATGTTTTCTTCCAAGAATGAATTCGGAAGTATTGCTTCCTTTTCAATTTCATTGAAGAGTTTAAACAGTAGAGGTAGTAGTTCCTTTCTAAATGTCTTGTAGAATTCAGCAGTGAAGCCATCACAACCTGTGCTTTTCTTTGTTGGTAAGTTATTAATTATGTTTTCAATTTCATTGATTGATATTGGGTTGTTTAGTATTTTTAGGTCTTCTTAGTTCAACTTTGATAATTCATACATATCTAGGAATCTGTCATTTCTTCTGTGCTTTCCTTCTTACTGGCGCATAGGTTCTCAAAGTAGATATTTATGATCCTCTGGATTTCTGCTGGGTCTGTTATAATTTCTCCTTTTTCATTTCTAATTGCATGGATTTGGGCCTTTTCTTTCCTTTTTTTGATAAGGTTGGCTAAGGGTTTGTCAATTTTGTTGATTCTTTCGAAGAACCAACTCTTGGCCTCATTGATTTTTTTGTATTGTTCTCTTAGTCTCCATTGCATTGATTTCTGCTCTGATCGTTATAATTTCCTCCCTTGTATGAGCTTATGGTTTGTCCTGATCTTCTTTTTCTAGAAGGTTGAGGTTCAGTATCACATTGTTTAATTGGGCTTACTCTGTTTTCCTAATATGAGCATTCCCTGCTATGAATTTCCCTCATAAGACTACTTTCATTGTGTCCCATAGATTCCGATATGTTGTATTGTCTTTTTTTTTGGTACCGGGGATCGAACTTGGGTCCTTGCACTTGTGCAGCAGGCGATGAAACCACTGAGCCCAATCCCTGGCCCCATATGTTGTATTGTCATTGTCATTTAATTGAAGGAGCTGTCTGATTTCTTCTTTAATTTCCTCTGTGACCCATTGGTGATTCAGAAGTGTGTTGTTCAATTTCCATGTGTTTATGAAATTCTTGGGATTTCTTTTGCTATAGATCTCCAGTTTCTTCATACTATGGTCTGATAATATACAGGGGATAACTTCAATTCCTTTGCACTTACTTAACCATGTTCTATGAGAGAGTATGTTGTCTATTTTGGAGAATAATCTGTGTGCAGCTGAAAAGAATGTGTATTCTGATTTTGTGGGGGTGGACCCCTGTGTAAACACCTGTTAAGTTCATTTGTTCAAGAGTTTGATTGCATTCTAATATTCCATTCCTTATTTTTTGTCTAGTTGATCTATTTGTGACAGTGGGGTATTGAGGTCCCCCACTACTATTGTATTAGTGCATATTTGGTTTTTCATGTCCATTAGTATTTGTTTTGTATAGTTGGGTGCACTAGTGTTTGGTGCATATGTTTATGATCATCATCTCTTTCCCTTGGATTGTTCCCTTTACAAGGATGTAGTGTCCTTTTTTTGGTACCAGGGATTGAACTCAGGACTAGTGTCCTTCCTTGTCTCTCTTAATCAGTGTTGGCTTGAAATCCACTTGACCTGCAAAGAGGCTAGCTACTTCTGCCTTTTTTTGGGTTGCTGTCACATGGAGTATTGTTTTCCCCCCTTTAACTTTCATTCTATGAGTTTATTTTTGAATTAAGTGTGTTTCTTGTATGCAGCATATTGTTGGATCATGCATCTTGTTCCATTCTACCAATCTATTTCTTTTAATTGGTGAATTGAGCCTGTTAACATTGATGGTTATAACTGATATGTATTGAGTTATCATTGTGACTTTTTCTTTCTGTTGTATTCTCCCCCTTTTTCTTGTCATGCCAGACAGATTCATTCTGCTGGGCTTTCTGGCTTTGTGATCCTTCTTGTTTTTTCCTACAATACTGTCTAAAATGTTTTGGAATGCTGGTTTGGTATTCATGAAGTTTCTAAGGTGCTCTTTGTCATGAAAGTATCTTATTTATCCGTCAATTTTGAAAGATAGTGTTGCAGGGTTCACCAATCCAGGTTGGAGGCTATTATTCTTTAGGGGTTGGAATATGTCACTCCAAGCTCTTCTTGACTTGAAGGTTTGTGTTGAGAAGTCTGCTGTGATTCTGATGGGTTTTCTTTTGTATGTGATTTGTTTCTTTTCTCTAACTGCTTTTAGAACTTTATTCTTCTGTTGGGTTTCTGGAATCTTAACAATTATATGCCTATGTGTAGATTTTTTTTGATCAAGGCTAGTTGGAGTCCTGCATGCCTCACTTATCTGTATGTGAAGTTCTTTTCCCCTGCTTGGGACGTGCTCTGCCACCCGTTCTGTGAACAGCTTTTTTATGTTGTCTGCACTCTCCTATTTGTTTCTTCATTGATTCCAATCAGTCTTATGTTATTCTTCTTTGCATTGTCTACTAGCTGCTGGTTTGATTTCTCATGGTCCCTTATTATTTTAAAGAAATTTTTCTTTTCCTGGTCACTAATTGCAATATCTTCTATACCTGAAATTCTGTCCTCACATTGGCTCATTCTGGTGCATAAATTTTCAATGGAGTTTTTAATCTCCTGGAAATATGTTTGCATCTGTTTTATGAATTCCATGTGTTTCCTATGTTGGGATTCCATCATCTTCCTCAGTGCCTCTATTTTTTTAATCTGTATCCTCTCTAGACTTATTAATCATGTCTTGCAGTATGATCACAATCTCTGCTGTTATCTGAGAAATTATTTCTGATATCATTTTTTCCAGATCCTCTTTTGTGGCCAGTTGAGGGAGTCCATGTGATTGAGAATCAGCATTCCATCTCATTTCCCTTTGGGGTTACTTTAGGTGATCTGGAAGTCTGGTTTTGAGACTTGTTTATGTTTCTTCTCATTTCATTGGGGATGGGGTGAGGGAGAGGGATGTGTGCTTCTGGCATCCCTGAGGCTCACCTCCTCAGGGCTGGGGGTGGTAGTATGGTGCCCCAGATGGTTCACCTCCTCTGCGTTGGGGGTAGCTCTGCTCCTCAGTGCTGGGGGAGGTGGTATGGTGGCCCAGAAGGTTCACCTTCTCTGCCTTCTTTTTGTTTATTAATGGTAAACTTGTCCCATCACCACTTACTAAGCAAACCAGTGAATCTCTACAGTATGAAATGCTACTTTTATCATGTTTATATGCTCATCTAACATTTGAGTCTATGTTGGGGCTTTTCTGTTCTTTGAGATTAGTCTCATATCTTCTACTTTGTGGAAGTTTAAAAATATCATGTTAAATCTTACTGGACAAATGAGTAAGCATAGTTTTTCTAGCATAAAAGTTCTATCAGAGTAAATTTAAAAGAAGTAAATACAGATTCTTCTTAATAGATGTAGAAAGGTAACTTCAACCCTTACATAGGCCTTCTCACTGAAAATGCCAGCTATTAGTTTCTGACCTCATTGCTTTCCAACTACCAATTTCTTTTGTAAAAAATAAATAAACAAAAATAATTCAAGTAAGATCCAACCTCATTATCATTGCATTTGTGAATACTATTTGTTAGCTGAAAAATATATGTGGGATTAGACAATGGAAGGTATTTGTCAGTCTTGTAAGCTTCATTAAAATGTATGTGAAAGTCTTTCTTCCTTTAGCAAAGTGTCACCTTCTTAAATTTTATTTGTATAAAATGTGAATAGAAAAAGGAATATCTGAGAGTCATGTCTTTAGAATACTTAAAGGTGTGCTTAAAATGTTTTATTATAACATTAAGAAAAGCCTTTTAATAAATTTTTTTAAATTTTTAAATTTTGAAAAAATTGTGGATTCACAGGAAGTTTTGTAAAGAAATATGTAGGCAGGTCCTGTGCCTACTCCCCCAGCCTCTCCCAGTGTGAACATTTTAGGTACTCAGTATAGTACAGTACCTATACCAAGAAATGAACTTTATGGCAATCCATTTGGTTTAGGTAGATTTTACCATTATATATGCATTCATTTCTCCATTTGTGATAGATGGTTTTAGGCATCAACCTGACTGGGTTAAGGACTGTCAGAGAGCTGGCACAGCAGTATCACACCACCATGGCAGTTAGGCCACTTACTGGCACTATCATCACAGGGCTCCCTTGATGGCCACACCCATCCTTTCTCCCCATTCCTAACCCCTGGTAATAGCTAATCTATTCTGTGCTTACATAATTTTGTCCTTTCCAGAATTTATAAATTGTATCATACAGTAAATAACCTTTAGGACTGGCTGTTTTCACCCAAAATCAGTTCCTGAGGTTCTTTCAGAGAGTGTTCATTCCTTTTTATGCTGAGTAGCATCCCATGGTGTGGCTGTACCACAGTTTGTTTAATCATTCACCCATTGAAACCCACTTGGGTATTTTCCATTTCTGGGTTATTACAGATAAAGCTGTTAGGAACCTTCACATTCAAGTTGTTGTGTGAAAATATGACCTTATTTTTCAGGGATAAATATTTAAGATTGCATTTTTTGGGTTGTATAGTAAGAACATCATTAGTTTTGAAACAAACTGCCAAGCTATCCTCCAGAGTAGCTTACTGAAAAGTTATTTATTTAAAGTAATCTTATCTTATGTTTCCATCTCCTTAAAGGATTTTCAATTGTTCTGCTTAACCAGTGAATTATGTCTAAGAGCTAAGATAAGTACAGACTAATAATATTCTGTTATACGACTTCTTTGAACTTCTATCTTCATTTCCTCTTTCCCAGTTTATAGTTCTTAGCATTAACTTTATCCATTATTGTTTATTCTTTGTTTAAAATCATGACTTGTCATCGCTTAAAAAATCAGGTACCAAACAATAGAGCTTGAGGTGGAGATTCTCATGCATGTGATTTCTTAATGTTTAGCCATTATAGATAAAGCTGCAGTGAACAAGTCTTTATGGACATATGCTTTTTATCTTGGGTAAATGCCTCTCAGTGGAACTGCCAGGGCTTATGTTGTGTACATTTAACTTTATAGGAAATAACAAATTGCTTTCCATAGTAGCATTCTCATCATTTTGCAATCCTCACCAGCAATGTAGGAGAGTGTCAGTTGTTCCGCATCCTTGTCAATACTTGGAATTATACTTGTCAGCACTTGTTTTTATCTCCATGGTCTCATAGATGTGTAGTGATATCGTATAGTGGTTATTTACTTATTTTTGTACCAGGGATGGAACTAGGGACCTTTCACTTTCGAGGCAGGCAGTGGCTCCACTGAGCTAAATCCCTGGCCCTCATAGTGGTTTTAATTGGCATTTCCCTAGTGGCTAATGTGAACCTTTTTTCCATGTACTTACCATTATTCATGTACTCTTTGAACCTAGGGCCTTTGCACAGACCTACATTCTTTTTAATTTTGATACAAGGCCTCACTACATCGCTGAGTTGCCTAGGCTTAGATCAAACTTGAAATCTTCACATAGAATCTCTAATCTTAGCGTGACTATGGAGACAGGATTTTTAGAGAAGTCATTAAAGTCAAATGAGGTCATGAGGGCTGGGCCCTAAACTGATTCTCTGTTTCTTCTCTTTCTGTGTGAGAGCACAGAATGAAGGCCAAGAGAGGATACAGGGAGAAAGCAGCTATCTGTAAGGCAGGAAAAGAGACCTCTCCAGCAACCAACACTTCTGGTATCTTGATCTGGGATTTCCAAGTCTCCAGATGTGTGAGAAAATGCATGTTTGTGCTAAGGCCACCCAGTCTGCGGGATTTTGTTGTGGCAGCCAGAGTAGTCTACAAAACTTGAAACTCTTGTTGCCAGGAGGATCAGTAATCCAGCATCACTCACTTTTGTCCCTTTTTCTTAGAACCGAGGCCTTAGGGCAGTGTTTTCTGGATTGTGGCATCATAATTACTGAGCTTGAAGGGAAGAGAGTGAGCAGGAAGTAGGTGATGACACAGGACAGGAACAGAATATTGATACTTAGATTTCTTTGGATTTCTTAGATTGAAGAAGAAATGAGTTTAAGTTAATGTGAAGGACAAAAGGAAACTTTTGTTTATTTTGGACATGTGAAGAGGGACTCAGCCATTCATGGACATACTGTTCTGTGCCTGCTTTTCTGTCAGTCTCCACAATCTGTAACAGTGGGAAGTCTCATAGGTGAAAGATTGGCTGCAACTCTTCTGTGTGGATGGCTTTTCTGATTACCTTGTAACACGCACACAGATTCATCTTCAGCACTAGCCTTCTGCTTAGAAGATCAGTAATAAGCTATTCTTAACAGTAAACTTAGCTTAAAATTTTACAACCCAAGGCAAAGAGAGTATTTTGGGCATGTTTTCTTGAAAGAGCATAAAATTTATCTCCTTTTACACTGGGAAGGGTCTAGAAAACAGGAAATGTGTGGGTGAAAATGAAGAGGTTGATGCCAGTAAAATGGAACAGGGAACAGAAAGTGGAGGCCAGGGGGTGGGGACAGGAGCCATTTCTGGAAATAAATCCCCTGCTTTAAGACTCTGTCTAGGCCTGCACATGTAAATCTATTGGATCTTTAACACATAAACATGGTACAATACGTGTGTCCCATTCTTCTTAGGCATGAACTGCAGCATCTTAGACGGGGGAGGAGAGGAAGAGGAAGAGGAGGGAGAAGGAGAACGAGGAGGAGAAGCGGGCTGATTTGTTTTTTGGTTCTCCTGGATTTGGCCGGTGGTTTTCCCAAAGGTACACTCCCAGGGCCTTGGACACATAGCAAAATCAGGCGTTTGAGGTCATTCACTGCCCGATGGACAGAACTTGGGCTCTAATTCAGTTTTGCAAGATCCTCTTCCTCTCTCCCAGATCTCAACCTCTTTTACTCTTCTTAGCTTTAGGCTTTGTTTGCTCTGACTTTAAAAAATGCTAAGGCATCATCTAAAAAAATATGAAGTGAATTGGTCATAAATATATATATTTTAATTAATGATGAGGAAAAAGAGACTTAACAGTGCAAGTGGGGAATGAGGAATGGATACTATAAAATTCTGTTGGAAAGGAATCACTTACACCTCCTTCTGTAGGCACCCAGGATTGTTTCTGGTTTTTCATACTTAGGCCCACCAAGGGCTTAAGTTACTCACCATGGTAGGATTGTTCTGGATTAGGTGCAGATTGCCTTAGAGATGTGGGAACCAAGAAATGTTCCAAAGGCTACTGGTGTTTGGCATTAGTCTTGCACCATCCTCTGCTTTGGGTTCTCTTCAGTCCAGTAAGACTGGGCCCCATAGCTGTCTGGCACAGCAAGGGTTATGCTAGCATTGATATGAGGATGCTTGGGTGGCTGCTGCCCAGTGTCTCATGGCTGATTTCTTCACAGAAATATTAAACACAGGCTGCTCAGGGCTACCCTCCTCAACAACTGCAGGGTTGGAAAACCTTTTTTCTTGTAGTTACTAGGAAGCAAACTCAGCATTTCTTTTTCATTTAACATTTCCATACCAGGTTTAGCTTTGTTCTGAGCCCACGCTTTGAATAGAAATAGCATACTTACTGGTCCTCAGCAAACCATCTCAGCCAGGCCCAGGAGGTGGATCTTTCTGTGGCTGGGACATCCATCTGGTGAAGGATGTGCCTAGGAAGCACTCCCCAGGGAGGCAGGCAGGGTGTGGGGACAGTGTAAAACTGCGTGTTGTTCCACTTGTGGATGAGGCTGTGTTTCACAGGTGGTGCTGTTGAACCAAAGGTATAAACGGTTTTACAATCAGCATTGCTAGGGCCCCAAACAATGTAGGGAGGTGATGAGGGAGGCAGGCAGTGGTGCCAGGGCTCAGGGAGGGCCCAAACAGCAGGAAGACACAGGTGTGGACCAAATGCGATTTTAAAAAAACAGACAAGAGGCATTTATAGGTATGTCCTTCTAGTGTTACTCAGTGCAAGGTAGATGTGTGGGAACAGGAAGCCCAGTAAGCAGCTCAATGCACATCTCAGAGGTTCCCATTTGTCATTTCTCCTCACTTTCTATTCATTTCAGCCAGAATTCAGCTGTGTACTCACCATAAGGCTGTGATGGCCCAGACTTGATACAGCCATCCTGGTGGTAAGTATCTTCTTGATTATTTTATTCAACTAATGTTTGCTGAGCATTCATCAGTGCATGGCATTGTGGCCTAGGTATTGACAATACACAGGCAATACACACTGAGAAATGTTCAAAGGTGGCTTTAAATAGAACAATGAATGAGGAAGTTTTCAAGCTGTGAACATTACTTTTGCTGATTGCAAAACAATATGTATACTCTGACAAAAAATATACTTCCTGAAAGAAATTCAAATGATACAAAATAAAAAGTGGAACCACTCCATAATAACTCCCCTCAGATATATCTACAGCTAAGAGACTATATCTTTAAAGCCTTTTTTACGTACAGTGCATAAGCAACTCAGATTTTTTAAATTAATTAAGAAAACATTAAAAATTTAGAGGGCGTGAAAGCCTTGGCATTTCAATTAAAGAAAATCTCAAAATCCTTCTTCAATTTGATTTTATTATTTCACGAGAAATGATCTTATTTACCAGCATCACTACTAGTTAAATCACAGAATGAGATTTGTATGGGAAGGTGTCTCCTGGGGAGTCAGAGGTGTTGCCTGGAGCCCAGCTGGGTTAAGTGTGTGCCTGGCCCACCACCTTCATGCTGAGCAGGTTTAGTGCAGCACCATGTGGTTTATTTTTCTAGAACACCACTCCATCCAGTACCCTCAAGCTTTAAACTGAAGGACTAATTTTCCCCAGGCCAATAAAGCAAACACTTGATGTGATAGCATCTGGTTTCCTGAAGGTCTGAGAGATGGATTGCAATGCTGCAATCTAAGTGGAGAGCACTTATCTGAGGAGGAAATATGTTCACTCATCTGGCAAAACAATGTTCAAGATACAATGAGCTTTCACTCACTCTCTATTCTAGCTGAATAATTATCTCTTGGAAACAAAAGCCTTAGGGCTTGGGATGTAGCTCCAGTGGTAGAACACTTGCTTGGCATGTACGAGAACTGTATTTAATTTCCATCACCAGAAACAGACAAGCAAAAAACTGAGAAATAAATACACGGGAATTCATTCCTCCAGGAATATTTTTTGTTTGAATGCTGACAGCAATAAACATGTTAAATTACCATCTGTAGTAACAACTTCAGGGATCCATATATACCATTATTGGTGGATAGAATATTTCTCAGGCCAAAAGAGCAATGTGGATTTTACTGCTGACTAGGTGTTGAATGTTTAAGTATATATCGGAGGATGATTGCAGAATAGCTGCATGTCTTTAAAACAATTTAATGGTAATAGGCAAAATGGTAGAGAACACAAGAAACAAAAACAGAGATAATATTGGTCAGACATCTTTGTTGGAATGGTTCTGCAATAGAAGTTAGAGTCACACATATGGTTGCCAGATTTACCAAATAAAAAAAAAACAGGTAGATTTGCGTTTCAGATAAGCAACATTCACTCCTATTTCCCCCTCAGAATTAATTGTCCCTCCAAGGCCCTCCTTGTGCCTCTCTGTTCATAGAGCTCATCATATTGACTACATTCTTATCTCCAGTGCACTTTACTGTGCCTGGCTTAATTCAGACATTTAGCTGATGTTTGTTGAATGAATCAATGAAAGAATGAGTGACATAGAAAACATACTCTTACTTGAAAACACAGCAATGTGTGAAGTTGATTGTGGATGGCACCGAAGGACAAAACTGGAACATTAGGTAGGACCAAAATACAAGTAAAAGACCTTAAAGACAAGTCCAGATTTCATCTTTAGTCAGTAGATAACAGTGTTGGTTTCTGAGCACAGGAGCTACATGTTAACCTTTGTGTTTCAGAATGAATATTATAAATGTGAAGGGAAGCTTATGGAGAGGTGAGATTGGAGGCAACTGGAACAAGAGACATCAAGAAAAAAGGAGTATAATTTGTGCCTTATAACCTGAGTGGGAAATGTGGGTGTTTCATGTCAGTGGTCTGTAGGTTTCAAGATTAGTTATGTTCTGTGATTGAAGGTAACAGTGATTCAGAACAGAGTTAGCACTAACATCTCCCCGATACTTCCCCACCCAGGAGCAATGCTGCCCCTGACTGTCATGACCAGCGTCAGAGGAGGAGGAAGATGCCACAGGGTCTCAGTGAGACCAGGTCTGTGTTAGGAGTGGCACAGAAGGCAACTGTGCTGTAGCAGTTATTGGTTAAAAGACAACACCCAGTGCTACTTTAAAATATAAATCATGCATGGTCGTGTGAACAGCTAATAAGATGGAGGGCAAACTCTCTGTGAAAGAGGAGGAAACGAGGACTGGCCTATGAGCCAATGTCAAGAGAAAGGCGCCAAGAGAGCGTGGCTGACAGATAGCCCACAGGCTCTGATTTCTTCCCACTTCCCCAACTCCCAACCCACTCCCCACCCCCTCCCTCAAGAAAAAGACCTGCAGAATTAGCTGATGTCTGCAGTTCCTTTCATGGGAAGCCAAGCCTTTGATTGGAGAAGTTTGCTCTGGAAAAATCTGGATGCGGAGATTTGAAAACAACTCCAATCAAAATGTGGCCAGTAAATATATCTTTGTCCTATGGAGATAAATTGTCATCAACAAATCCAACTGCAAGGCACCTGGTTCTCAGTCCTCAAGGAAAAGTGTAAGGATCAGATCATATGTTTGCTTTCAATGAACACAATGGCACAGGCCCAGGGTATGAAGAGAAATTGGGACTATTGTCTTCTGTACCTGACAGCACAAACATTCCTGCTACAACAAACTTCCTTAGTTCTTCAGACTCCTCATAAGGAAATGAAAATGTCTTGCTCAATCTCTAAAAACACTTAAAAACTTGAAGAGTCCAAAAGAATTAGGGGACTGTGAATGAAGATGAAGGAAAGGGGAAAGGTACACTGATGGCGATGGTTTGGCCAGAAATTAGGTAGTTATGGTTTTAAGCACTACTGTTATGAGGACAGAAAGTCCTGATTGGTGTATATTAGGATTACCTAATAAAATATAGGACACCCAGTTAAATGTGAGTTTCAATGAAACTCCCAGTGGTGCAGGATATGTGCATGTGTTTCACAGAATTAAAACATTCTCTTCCAGGAGAGAGTGATGTTTTACCATGGGGTTTAGCAAATACAAACCACAGGCCAAATCCTACCCTCCTCCTACTTCTGTAAATAAAGTTATATTGCCAAACAGCATGATTCTTCATTTGGATATTGTGTATGGCCGTTTTTATACCGTGACAGTCATGGATAGTTGTGAGAGAGATTAGGCAGTTTGTGAAGATCAAAGTATAGTAATTATTTTCTGATCTAATAGAAAAGTAGAAGTCTAGAAGAAGAATATTCTTAACTTTGAGGAATATATATAATTTTCCCTGCAGGAGTGTAAAAATATTTACAGCATTGTTTGGCTGCATCAGTTGAATGCTTCCAAAGAGACAATTTCTACACTAGTGTCTAGAAAATAGGAGATCCATGACCCCTACATCTTTCAGTGTTTGCTGCTGTCATTTATACCTACTTGTTCATACTGCTGAGTAATAGAGCAAGTCTTCTGTGCTTTATTATTGCCTTTGCCTTTCTTTCTTATGATTAAAAATTCACTGGTCAAACTAAATGTCACTTATCTTCTCCTTTGTTTATTTCCTTCTTCCAGTTGTGCAATCATCCATTCTATTTTTGTCTTGGGGAGACAGGATTAATGTTCCTACCTGCAAGATGTTTTGTTTTACCTTTGCATAAATATTTCTTTGAGCAAGGATCATTCTTTTTAGCTTTATTTACAATTCAGTAACACCTGAACATCTATTTTACATATGTGCCAAGGAATTCTGTATTGAGGTCCATATTTAGTGACCAAACATGACATTTAACTTGAAATAGCCCATGCTTCAAACCTGAAATTTTACATGAGGACACTGAGATCTGAGCAGAAATTGTGTATAATAGCTGGTGTTCATGGCTGTCCATAAATGCACCATTTAGCAAGTTGAAATTTTCTCTCTTTAAAAGGTGTCAACTAAGGTCTTTCTGTCTCTCACTCTTGGTTCCTGGTTGTTCATCAGGCAGCCATCAGTTTTATAATTATTGCTTTATATGGAGACAGAAGTAGTAAGTCTTGTTCCAGCCCTATGATTCATTTCATTATGTGTGAGGAAAGAACAGCAGGTTACAAACAACATGTATAACTTCTTCAGAGTTCTGTTCAGCATCCCCTTGTGTAGAGAAGGGGTCGCAACCTGTGCCCCCTTGTCCTAAAAGAGCTCTGGAGGGGCAATGAGTCATTAATTCCCTAATGTCTTTTCCAACTCTTCATAAAGATCATGGTTAATTAAATGACTAGGCAAGATATGGAATGAAAATTGCCATGGTCTAGGGAAAAAAGTACATTTCCTTTTCCAAAGTAAAATATTTATTTTAATTGGTTTGCAAAAAATAGCAGTGGTAACTATAACTTCAAAGTGCCCTTTGAAGAATATGCATAGTATAGAAAAGAAACATAAAGGAGGGCTCAGAGATGGAAAATCTTACATAAATTCGTATAGCTAATGACTTACACTGATTTTATAAGATTATAAAATTTGTAGAGTTAGTACCTCTGAGGAGCAGATTATAATCACAGAATTTTAGGGATGGAAGGTACTTTACAAAATAACTGAGTCAACCCCCTTATGTTGCAGATAAGAAATGTGAAGTCACAGCCAATAAATGTATGAAAAAATGCTTAATATCTTTAGCCATTAGGGAAATGCAAATCAACTACATTGAAATCCCATCTCACTCCAGTAAGAATAGGTGGCATCAAGAACACAAAAAACAATAAATGTGGTCAAGGCTGTACAGGGGAAAGGAACCCTTCTTTACTGCTGGTGCAAATGTAAATTAGTACAGCCACTGTGAAGATCAGTATGGGGTTCTTAAAAAATAGAATTACCATATGATCCAGCTATACGACTTCTTCATATATACTTGAAGGAATTAAATTCAGCATACTCTATAGAGATATCTGCAAACCCATGTTTATTGCAGCACAGTTCAAATAGCCAAGAGATGGAACCAGCCTAGGTACCCCCATCAACTGATAATGAATAAGGAAATTATGGTATATATACATAATGAAGTATTATTTATCATAAAAGAGAATTAAATTATATCATTTGCAGGAAAATGGAAGGAATGGGAGATCATCATGTTAAGCAAAATAAGCAAGACTAATACATTTTCCCTAATATGTAGAATCTAAAACAAAATGACATGAATGTTGAAGAGAGAGAACTATTAGACAAGAAGAAGGAAATAAGGGGACGGGGGAAGAGCAGAGAAGGGTAATAGAGAGAAGGGAAAAAAGTTATTAATTATATCATTAATAAATCATGATGTTGACATGAATTTACAGAGGTGAAAATGTGTACACTGCACTCCATTAAGTGAAAACAGCAGGTTACAAAGCAGCATATACAATTTATTTTTAAAAATTCAATAATATACAGAGATAGCAAGAAAGTATCTGAAATGGTGTTCACCTAATGTTTTGATCTTTCTCTGGGAGCTAGATACTTAGCACAATTCTCTTTTTGCCTAAGAGTCAGGTAGAGTCCAGTCGGGCTGGACAACTAACTGGATAGAATGTGTCGCAGATCATAAAAATCCATGGCTAAAAGGCTGAGTGAGATGTTTCCTAAAAAGAGAAGTCATGCACAGAACGCAGGATCCAAAATGACATCAGGCTTATGGCTGAACACTGTGGGCCAATCAGAAAAGTGCTGTTTTCACTTGATTCTCACTTGAATCTAGTGTTGTCGACAGGACCTATCAGAAAAGTGCTATTTTCAGTCCTTTCATTTGAATGTGGTGCTCTCCACAGGACCAATGAGAGGATGCTTTTTTTAATTCTTCATTTACATCTGGCAGGGTGCCAAGACGGTCTTTTGACAGGACAGTTTAAATCTGGTGTGAAGGCAAGTGAGTTTTTGGTAAGACAAATGTCCCAAAGCCTTATTTGCATGAAGGAGAAGCCAACCTGGGGAGTCTGAATACAAAAGACCCCAACCCCTTATCTTCCAGGCTGCTGTAAGCCTTTGCACTGGGCAGCTCTCCTCCTGAAAGCATAAGTCTTATTTGCCTTCAATAAATGTTCACCTTTACTGCTTTTTGCTGTGTGTCTTGTCCAGTTCTTTATTCAGGACATCAAAGATATGGAAAGAAATCCCAAATCTTGTAGAAGAGTAGTTTTGACTTGTGCTATTATGAAATGTTTCTAAGCAGAGGAAATTAAGAATTACTAAAAGTATGTGAGGTGATAGATATACTAATTATGTTGTATCTTAGATACTATCTAGTTGCTGGATCAAAATACCCAAAGCCTATAAGTTAAAGGAGAGGTTTATTTTGGTTCATGGGTTGTAGAGGTTTCAGTACATTGGTAGTTGGTTCCAAGGCAGGTGGCATGTCAGAGGAGAAGAAGTTCCTAGCATGACAGACAAGAAGCAGCAAGGGCTCAAGGGAGGAAGAGGGATATAGACCCTACCATGCCACACCCACAGTGACCCACCTCTTCCTACCAGGCTTCAATTTACAACATCACAACCAGATATAAACCCATCAGTGGACTAATCCAGTGCTGAGTTTCATACACCCATAACCCACTCACCTTCCAAAAGCCCCACCAATGAGTGCATGAGGCTTTGGAGGGACATCTAGATATAAACCACAACGTTCCACTCCTGATCTCCAAAAGACTCATGCACATCCCTTTAATGCACATGCATTTAGTTCATCTCTTGGAGTTGCCAAAATCCTAATAGTTTATGCTTTGGTGACAAGTCTAAGTCCAACGTTTAAGTCCTACGATTTAAGGCAAACTCTTAGCTGTGAGTTCCTATAAAAACAAAAAGAAAGTTAAACATTTCCAACATAAATGACACAGGATAAATATCCTCATTCCAAAAGGTAGAAATAAGAGGACAGAAAAGAATGGGGCCAAACCAAGACAGAAATTCAGCAGGGTAAACATTACATTTGTAGTTCCTGGTCCAGCACGTGGGACAATCTCTGGCAAGATGTGAACTCCAAAGGGCTTGAGTGTCCCTACCTTTACAGGACTGCTGGTGGTTGTAGCTCTCATGGGCTCTCTCTTGGGTCAGCTTTGCTGATTCCTTGCAGCTTTCCTCAGATGATCCATGTTCCTGACTTTTGAATCTTTTTGGGGTCTCCATTCTACTCAGCTTCACACTTACAGCTTCACACACTGCCCCTAAGGGAAGCACTGCCTGGCCTCCCAGATCTTCTGCAATCTGAGTGGAAGCCTTTCTGACCGCAGAACTCTTGCATTCTACATGCACCTAAAACCAGCACCATGTGGATGAAGTCAAGGCCTACCACCAGCTGGAGCAGTAGCTTAGCCCTTTTGCAACTGTTTGATAGTTGCAGAGGCCTCTGTATGCCTGGATTGCTCAACATGGTGACCTGAATCCTGGCAAATCAATTTTCATTCTCTAGGCATACACCATTCTGGACCATGGTTCCCTGGGGCTTGTTTCTCAAAGCAGAGCAATTTTGAGCCTGCAAAGGGTGGAGTCCTGCTGGTTCTTCTTAGGCTCTCAGGCCATCTTTTCTATTGTCCTCTTCCAAAATAATTGACTTTTTATTGACATTTTTTTTCAGCAGCCAAGTTCTCTTCTGCTCCACCTTTGCAGGCCTCAGCTTTACCAGAGCTTCCTTTCTGGCCAAACTGAAGACTCTTTAAATCATTCTACTGGGCTGTTTGCTCTTAAGGTACAGCTGGCTGAAAGCCCCTACAGTACCCATGCCACTGCCTTAACATTAGACTGCCTTGAAATGTCTTCAGCCAGATTAATCTGTCTTCCACCTTTAACCTCAGTCTCCTGCAAAGTCTCTGGGGATGGGAAAAATGCAGACAAATTTTCGCCCAAGCAAAACACATATGGTCTGGAGTCCAACTACCGATAGAGTTCTTCCCAATTAAAACCTCTTGAGCCTGCACTCAAGCTGAATTGGAGTCAATATTCTAGTCTTCTGAGCTCTGACCAGAATCTCCCATCAAGCTTGCCTCACAGCATTCCAGGGCTCCTTCTCCAGCTGGCATTTCCAAACCTTTCCAAACTCCTCCCACAAGCCAGTTCCAAAGGCTACAGAATGAGACTGTCAGGTAGTGTTAAGCAACAACCCCAATTCTTTGGTACCAAAATCTGTCCTAGTTACTCTCTCACTACTGGGACAAAACACCTAACACTCAGAAGAGGAGAGGTTCATTATGGCTCACAGGTTATAGAGATTTCATTGCATAGTCAGCTGGTTCTAAGGCAGGGTGGTAAGAGGAGAGTAGCAGAGGAGAAGCTGTTCATGGTATGGCAGACAAGAAGCAGCAAGGGATCAAGGGAGGAAGAGGGATATAGACCCTACCATGCCACACCCACAGTGACCCACCTCTTCCTACCAGGCTTCAACTTACAACATCACAACCAGATATAAACCCATCAGTGGACTGATTCGGTGCTGAATATCATACACCTATAATCCAATCATCTTCTAAAAGCCCCACCTATAAACACATAAAGTTTCTGGAGGACATCTAGATACAAACCATAACAGCTTCATTGTAGTGATCATTTAATACCTAATCCGTATCTCAAACCTTGATGTTGTACACCTTAAATATATGAAGTATGATCAGAATATATGGTGAATATTTACACTGAAAGTTAATACAGTAAAAGACACATTGTCCTTAATCCTCCTCATAAGACTTTCCTTCATGTTGAACACACTTATCTCATTGTTCTTGCCACTTTCTGAAGCAGCTATGCATGTCCTCTTTCATGTGGGTCTGTAGTTACGTTGTCACTGCTGCCTTGATTCAAAATGTTTATCTTTTCTGGTCAGTTTGAATTTGAGGAAAATCCAGAAATCACATGGTGCCAGAACAGGTGAGTAAGGTGGATGAAAACATATCATAATAGTTTTACAAGCCTGCCTTTCTACTGAACAGTGTTCATGGCAGTATTCACTGCATTTTTTTAATCACACCTCTTTCAGCCTCTCATGAAGGAGTACTTCCAGAATTGCCCCAAAAAGAGGCAAAAATGATGAGATAAATGTAGTCAAAGTGTTGGGGAGTATTTTGAAAGACGATGTGTCTCTTACTGTAATTTTTTAAAAAAATGTAAATATTCATTGCGTATTTTAATCACATATATGATTTTATCTATTAAAAATTTTATCATTTAAAAACAAGTTTAAAAAGAAAAGAAATATAAGGCCACAGATAGTCCAAGAATAGAACCAGCTTCCCAATTCCTTTGGGAATTCTCCTTTGAAATGTTTTAGGTGAATCACAAATCTTTATTGCCACAGGCCTCTAGAATTATCTAAATATAGTGAATTCTCTGTGACATCTGGGCTTGGCCCATGTTCCCAGGGTACCCAAGGTAGGGTAAGGAGACCACCCTCCTTGACATGTGTTACAGTTCCAACAGCCCACCAAATCTACTAGGATAATTCTCTCCAAAGGTAGTGAGATCCATTGCTCTCTGTGTCTCTCACTTAAAATTTTCAGCTCATTTAGGGTGTCCCAGGGCTCTGAAGATGCTCTGGGAATTTAAAATGCAGTATAGGGGTGATGTTTAAGATGAATACTTCTAAAGCATAAAAGCAGTACCCTTCTGCTTAAATGTCTTTAAAATTCATTCATTATCAGTAGCAAATGTTTTAAAGTGTTATTGTTATTCAATATGATGAAACCAATGGATCAACAGGTGATTGCTACTGAAAAGACAGTTTATTGCTAACAGTACCTAAGAGGAAGGGACACGCCATGCCTGCAGGACTGCAGGAGGGTGCACTTGGGTGGCTGAGACAGGAGAATGAATGAGGAGAAAGCAAGGGTTCCTGCAGGAAAAGCAAAGCAAGGCAGCTTAAGCAGGCAGCAGAGCAGTATTCTACACTGCTGTGTAGAATCATTCCAGTGGGTTTTGGGGAATAGAGGCTATCTCTAGTTGCCTGACACCTAGCTCTAGGATGGTGAGGGCAGAGGAATACTGCATCTCTGGGTATGTGCACCACACACAGGATGTGGGAGGTTGTGTGGGCTCTGGAGCGGTTAGTTTTCATATTAAAGATGGGTTGTTTTCTCTAAGGATTAATTGGCTTACCCTGAAAGGGCCACTGTCTCCTCCATCAGCCTGGACCCAGAAGCCAAAGCATCAAGAAGACAGAAAATAGTGAATACTACCAGCCTTTGCAAAAATGTGTACCTATGAACACTTCTCCTGTGTGCTCTGGGGTGCAAGGATGCTGTCCTCTGCTGTCGCACCTGCAGCCAGTGGTGCCCTTTGGTGGCATGTTAGTAGGTTAGGTGTGTTGGGAGATCTTGCTTTAAAGGACACTGTATTTAGCACTGTTCTCCAAGATTGTTTTGAAACACATAACAGGTAATATGTAAGATGTCTTGAATATGTTGTTTTAGAAGTAGAATCCAGACTACTTTGTTTAAAACTGGCACCCACCCTTCCCATTAATCCAGGAAGGACCATCCGCAGCAGGCAGGCTGGTTTAATTAGGGTCAACATAACAAGCTTTTTTCATCCCTTCCTCCAAGCTCTGCTCAAACCGGTTTCAGCATTATTCAAAACTGCGCCCTGTGCTCCTTACCTAATCAAGTCTTTTTAGCACCACCTGCTCTGTGAAGTCTGAGCCAGCTTCCCTGGCCTACAAAATAGATGCAGTGTACCATGTGCTGAACTCTTTTTTTAAGCACTTTAGAAATAGTAATGTGATTATCACAGTAGCCGTATCAGCCAGGTACTATTTGTATCCTGATTTTACAGATGAGTAACCTGAGATGCAGAGATGTTGAATGTGGTCCAAAGTCACAAAACTGAATGGTGATCAGGATGTCATAGGCATTCAATTAAATGCTACTTGAGTAAATGAAAATAACCATGGGGATTAGCCATGTACCATCTAATAAATGTGTGTGCACATGCATGTGTATGAATATGTACTTTAAAACAGAAGTTTCTTTCTGTCTCAGCATCCCACAACTTTATTAAGATTCCATTATTCAGAATTTGTCCAGAGTAATTCAATTGGGATTGAAATTTAGAGTTTACATTGGGTTATCAAGATGATTTTCTGAGTTACTCTTCTGCGAGAGTGTAAGTTCACAGGTAAACAAGAATGCAAGGGAAATTTTAAAACCAATTAAATGTAGGGATTGTAATATCTGGTTTTATATATTTACAAGATATTATTAACTCTTTATTTCACATTAACTACAGATAATATTTTAGAACTTTATTAATCAGGATTCCACCACAGGAACAGAACCATCAGGAGAGGGATTGTGAGGAGCAGAGTTAGGCTGGTCAGGCAAGTCTAAGCTCTGAAGAACAGTCTGGGAGTCTCTGCAATGGGGTGGAGCCTTTGTCCATGGGCAGAATTCTTCAGGGCAGTCTCAGGTCTGCTCTTAAGGTCTTTCAGTGCCTAGAATCAGGCTTTCCAGAATTAGCTAGACAACCTCACTTATTCCAGACTACAATCACCTGCAAAGTGTCCTCACAGTAACATCTCCATTAGTGTTGGAATAACTGTGGACTACATCACAAGAACATTTACTACTTGTCATGTTATTAGTATCTTTTATGTTTCTGCATATGAAAAGAAAAAGTATTAAAAATATCATATTGAATAAATAGGAAGTTTTAACCATTTGAGTGGGCTTCCTTCAATTGGTGTTGAGGAGATGTGACACAATTTACTGATATTCTCCTGCTTTTCTGTCATTTTCTGTGTTGGGGTTCCCAGGGGAGCAGAACAAATAGGATATATATGTGATTATAAGAGGAGACTTATTACATTGGCTGACATGATCTGAGGGTGGATAGTCCCACAATAGCTGTCTGGAGGCCAGAGAGCTAGATAAATCACTAGCTACTTAGTCCATGTAAATGGAAACTTTGAACAAGTGGGACCAATGATGTCACCCCAGTCTGAGGTTAAAAGCCTGGAAGCTCCCAGGAGAGTCTCTGGTGCAAATCCACATTCAAATGCTAAAGACTCTGTAGTTTGATATCCACAGGCATTGGCGGCATCAAAAATCAAACAACAAAAACCAAACAAACAGAAAAGAGGAAAAACCAAAACTGTACCTGCTCAAGAAGAGACTAGTATGGATATGTGTGTGGCTTCCCCCTTCTCTTTTTGTTCTATCTGGGTCACTAGTACCCAGATTGTCATCAGTTGACAACCAAGATTTCCCAATCATGTCTTCTCATTCCTTTCTGGCTCTGTTTGCTTCTCTCTACTCCTTTGTGTTTCAAATGTAAACATCACTGGTTCACCTTAACCTTGGACCTCCATCACCATATCTGAAAGGAGGCATAATTATAGCACTGAATCCTGAGGCTGATCAGTAGATTAATGGAATTAGCAAGAGGATTTAGATGAGCATGAGGCACACCCTGAGCAATACACTCAGTAGATGATCTCCTCTGGCCCTGAACACGTCCAGTAGTGATGGATTCTTTGTAGGAGACTTTCAGAGATTGCCACAACACGTATTAAGAAAATTAACATTTACCAATTGCCTTCTAACTTAATAAGAGTCATCTTTCCTGTTTCCCATCACCTTTCTGAGGTACTGGAGATTCATGTCCTTTCCAGGGAGTCTGCTGACCTGGCTTTGGAATATTAATGGTCACTTTGCCACCAACCTGGATATATGGCATTTCACAAAGCTTGACTTGCCCACACTGCCCCTAAACACCAATGTTCAACAACCCTTAAGATGTGATATATGTATGTAACTATTCCCCAAGATGAATGCAATTATCATGTATCACAAACACAGTTATAAGATAACTATAACATAGATGAACTCGTTCTTCTTTCTGAGTGGGTATCAGCACCTGTCATAAGTGAGGGGTGGGGAAAATTCTGATTTTCTTCCTAGATTCTTTATTTCTGGCTTTTCTGGTAGTGGCAGAAAGCCAAATTTCATTTGCTAGCAGTGATGTTTTCCTGATTTGCTTTTAGAAGAAAGAATACAGAGACCCTTCTTCTGGGGAAGAGTAACAGGCCCTGCTGTGTAAACAAGAGGGAAATGCTTGCTATACTCCCAGGGTCACCTCTGTGCAGAAATTCTCTGAGCTGCTTGTTCATGGCATGCAGGGAAGAAAGAGCAATGAGGAATGAGGAGGGTGTTTTCTTTACACATTCACCTCCATAAGTTGTCCATGGCCATTGGGTAGAAATTATATATGTCATTTTCCCACACACAGGAAGAACTATCTCTTATGTTATGAAGTCTTGATGGTGAATTCACGCCTCAGGCATGTGGACTGTGTATGTGGAATCAGCATTGCAGGATGGCCCCTTTCCTTTATGCATGTCTTTCTCCAACTTGTGTTTCTGCCTCACCTATGAGGCTGCTCAGTGTCCACACGTGAGAACTCAGTATCGCCCTGAGACAAGGGCTCAAGGTATTACAGGTGCTGGGAAAATGTTAGTGGACTAACTGAATTAGAGGATCTACTGAAATGTTTCTAGGTTTACCCAAAGGAAGAAAATTTTAAAAGTTTCTTAGGATTCCAAGGTACTAGGAACAAGAATTCAGAAATAGTTGCTGCAGTTGAAGTGTACAACAACGGAAGAATATTTCTGATTTAGAAGAGGATTCAGTTGTGGATCAAGTATCTACAAAGAACATTTATTTTGTAAGAGGAAGCCACTTCTCTTTTGGTAGTAGAATTTTGGTAACATCACAACTGAATGGTTCATGTATTGAGATATATCATGCAGGTATATCATCCTTCTTTTCAGGCTATTACATAGGTTAATGACAATCTCAACCAGGGAGGTAGAACTAAGAATGTAGCTCAATATTCAGCAAGTGTTGGTGATGGTGCCACAAGAGAGTGTCATGAAACTGCATTTAAAAAAGTTACTCTGTGTAGTTCTGATCTGAAAAACCAATGCATTAAATCATCTCAATAATTTCTTTATGTCAACAAAGATTTTGGCCATTTCCTGAATCTAATTCAGAGAATTTCAGGTAGGTATTTGAGACCAGAGATAGGGAGTTAGAGGCAATATTTCACCCTCTGTAGGACTTTGGTCTTGAATCGCAGCACTCGGGTGTGTCCATGGTGTCTGAAAGTCAAAGTGAAACCACCTTACTTGTGTGTAACTAGTTCTTGAATGGGAGAAATGGCTTATTTTTCTTGTTCTTCTCTTTCCCTTCTGCTTCCCCTTCTCTTTCCTTTCCTTCCTCTCCCCTTCCCTTCCCTACCTCATCCTTCCTTTCCCCTTCCCCTTCCTTTTCCCTTTCCTC
The DNA here is from genome assembly GCF_053883595.1 of Heterocephalus glaber. NCBI lineage: Eukaryota > Metazoa > Chordata > Mammalia > Rodentia > Bathyergidae > Heterocephalus > Heterocephalus glaber. The sequence continues at coordinate 10,604,042 of NW_028258142.1, read as the reverse complement.
CCTTCTTCTCTCCCCTCTCCCTTCCTATCTTTTCCTTTTCCTGACAGATCAAATATTCAATAGGCTTTATAAAGTATCCTGTTTATTCATTTCGTTAAACTAATATTTTCTTTTTCTTTTTTTTTTTTTTTGAGACAGAGTCTCACTGTGTAGTTCAGGCTGGCTTGGAACTCCCTGTGTAGCCGCGGCTGGCTTCAAACTCACAGTGATCCTCCTGCCCAGCCTACTGAGTGCTGGGATTAAAGGCATGTGCCACATCCCAGCTAAACTAATATTTTCTGCCCACCTCTCTAAGCATTACATGTGTATTGACTTATTTAAGTCTTGCAACAGTCTATGAGGAAGTCGTTATCATTGTTTATTTTAAGATAAGGAGACATAAGTGGAGGGAAGTGACCACATAGCTGGTGGGTGGCTGAGCTGGGGGTGCCCAGGCTGCCTGACTCCAGCATCCACATCAGCCACTGATTTCCGCTAGTGACAATTCTAGGGAAATTATGAAAACCAAAGTTAAGTGACATTCAGCTATTAATGAGGTATCATCTACAAATGGAAAATTGAGGCAGTATTGACTTCACCATTTGAAATCTACTTACAAAATTATTAGAATATTCAAAATGAGAGTGGATTCTGAAGCAAAACCTCTAAAAGCAGAGAAACAGGATTTATCAGAACTCCTGGTGTTCTCTTACAGCAGCAATGAACTTTGAGGTGCCGAGAGGTGGGGATTCAGGCTGTCCAGAGGGCTCCAATGTAGTCCAACTGAGTTACAGTGGAAGCTCAGTCTCTATCTGGGATGCAGACATTTTGGAATCTTTTCATAGTTTTTCAAATTTAGCCAGTCATTATTTTTATAAAATGAAGTGTTCCAAGTAGTATTCTTTGCATATTCTGATAACATTAAAATTTAAAGGGACAGTGTTATTTTTGTATCTATCTGTTATATTTATAATATTATCATATAGTACATATGGAAATATGCTAATGATGTAGTGTTTTCTTATTAGCATATGCTTGTGATGCATAATAATTACACTCATTTCGGGAAATTGGTACATATACATATCACATCTAAATGATTTTTACTTCTCCTTCCCCTTCCTCCCCAGTCCTCCCACCTCCTCTCATCCCAGATATTATAGACATTTTTCTGGAAATTTGCACAACAATCTTTTATTTGTGTTAACACTGAGATGTATTCCAAATGAGAAATCTCTCTGCTTTGTTTTTCACTTCTGAGTCTCCTCCTGTCTCAGGCCACAGTCTTTCTCCATTTTTAGATAAGTGGGCTGCAAAAGAAATCAAATCATCAAAAATGACATGGATATATCAGCCACATGTGTGCTGACACCCTGAGCTTCCTGAAGAGACTCTGTGTTGGTTACACTCAGTCTCTACCGTGTTGCAAGAACTCTCTGACTCAGGAGTTTTCTGTGGAAGGTAAGGAAGAACAATGAACAAAGGGTATGAACTAATGATGACAAATGTAAATAGAAGAACAGCTCCTAAAATGAGTGTTGATTATAATATTCTGGGCCATGTTCTTACCAATGCAGACAATTGGCACCAGGAGTTCTCTGTAGGTTCAGAAATAGAATCCTAAGATCATTCTTCAAAAATGCTCACACAGAAACACACTAGTAGAAGATTTAAGGGTGTAAAGCACACGTGGAGAAAGAGGAAGAGTCTCTTTGGGAGAGATTGCTACTCAAGATTAACTGGAGCCTTGGAATTGCTCCAAAAGTTTTGGAGTTTTGGCCACCTGGTACCAAATGGTTTTCACTGCCTGTGTGACTGTAGGATTCAGAAATTGTGTCACATCTGGAGAGAACAGCCTCCCAGGATGCTGCATTGCAGGAGGAAAGTGAGAACAGCACAGGTGAAGATTCAAGCCAAGGCTTGCAGTAGCAGTGAAGATCCCTGCCACAAGGTCTTTTTCCCAGCTTGTCGATTCCACTGAGCACTTAACAAAGGCCCACGAATCGTTGGTATAGGCACTGTAGAAAGGAAGAACCATGGGTGGCCAACATGAGACATTAAAAAGGCTTAACTTGTTAGCAACAAACAAAAAAAGAGGTCAAAATGTAAATTTCTATTTGCCAGTTTGCTAACAATTAAAAAGAAAAGATGATAATAGTCTGTATCTATAAGGGTATCAGGAAATGAGTACCAGAAAACTGGTGCAATCTATCATTCATTGACCTCTTAGAAAAGTTAACATAGCAACATAAATAGAAGTATTTGTAGTACAAGTCATTGTTTTTATTACCAAGAAATTGCAAAAGAAAGTAACTTAAAATCTTCATAGTAGGAAAATGTTGCAATGAATTATGGTTTATCCACACAGCAAAAATGTACTGTAGCTATTGAAGAGGCTGGTACAGGTAGAATATTTAAGTACTAGAAGGATACTCAGAATGTTTGCGGTAGGCAGATAATACCTCTTCCTCTTCAAATGCATCCGTGGTGTCTCTTCCTGAAACCTTCAGCCGTGATCCCTTATATGGCAAATGGGAATTAAGGTTGCAAAAGGAATTAAGATTGTTAATTTGTTGATCATGTGAGGAAGAGATGGTCCTGCATGATCTAGGCAGGCCCAGTGTAACCACAAGGGTCTTTATAAAGGGAAGAGGAGATGGGAGAGTCTAAGTTGAAGTGACACAATATGAGGGGGGCTTCCTACTCGGGCTAGTCTTGAAGAGGGAAGAAGCTGGAGCCAAGGTGAGTTGGTAGCCTTTAAAAGCTGGGATAGGCAAGAGAAAGGATTTTCACCTGAAATCTCAGAAAGGATCACAGCACATCAACCCTTTGTTTTTGGTCCAGTGAGAGCCATTTGATACTTCTGATCTCCAGATTTGTTAAGATAAGAAATTTGTGTTGTTTTTTAGACCTCAAATTTGTGATAGTTTATTACAGCAATCACAGGACACTAATATAACGTTGATAGTGAAAAATGTCCAGTTTTGTAAGTTATATATTGAAAGCTGTGTTAGGAAAAATATATATTAAATGTCATATAATATAGCTAACTTAATTGTGGTTCTATCTTGGTAGTATATTACAGTTGATGTATATTGTTTTTGTTTTTATTATCTATACTTTCTGCAGCACAAAAGTGTTGCTTTGTAATAATAAAAATGTTATTTTAGAATGTAGAGATCACTCAGTTCACATTACTTCAAGCTCTATTGTAAATTAGCAATATGGATTTTTTGCAGAGAAACTTATATTTGTTATGCTAAGTTGGAGATATTGTTTTGGGGATAGTTTTCTTGCAGGATAATCTCTTTCCAAAATTTTAGATAGTTGGTCACCAGAGTCATGTAGAAGCCCAAGCAAATATCCTTCAGTGAAGGATGTTCTCAGAGAAGTTCTTAAAAATATCCAGCAGATTTTAGGGGCATACTATTCCAAGTATAGTCATATTTTGGTAATGTGCCAATCCATTATTTAAATGTTGATTGCCTTCTTCTGTGTATTGAACACAGTGTCCACTTGTTAAAACACTGCACAGCTGTATGACAGTGGTTATTATAGCTATTTGGAGGATCATAGAAGACAATCATTATGCTTTGTTTCATGAAAAAGTGTAAATAAGGACTAAAAGGTATAATAGATAATGTTAAATAGGAAGAAAAGGGGCAAAGGGGAAGGGAAAGTGAGAGGGGTAGGGGAAAGGAAAGAAGGGCATGGAATGAATATGAGAAAATGAAAAAATGGAAACGAAGTCTGTATAAATAGGGAGGGATGGAGGAGTTGAAGGGAGGGCAGGGGAAGGGGGAAAAATAAGAACCAAGAGAGATTATGTAAAGGTGCAAATTTCCAATGATGAATGCCATTATATTGTATACCTAAAATGTACCAATAAAATTAATTAAAAAAAAAACCAATAGACTCAACCCAGCAAGCTAATCCTCATAGATGTTTTTCTTGACCTTGTTTGGTGCTTTTAGCATTAAAATAAATTAACTAAACAAATGCTTTATTATTAAAAAAAAGAAGTAGAATGGAAAGTTCCACAAACTTCTAATTTCCACTCTATAAAAAATAAAACATGAGAAGATCCCTTTATTTTAGTTACACCCATCTATATTGTTTTCATGAAATGCAGGTCAGATCATAGGGATCAAGGCCTTCTGTAGGCCAATAAAAACAATAAATATTCACTTTAAATACTCTGGCTGTCTTAAAATCTCTAATGTTAAGTGCAATGGACTGAATTGTGTTCCCCTAAATTCATATATTGAAGCCTCTCCCCTCACCATATGACTATATTTGGAGACATGTCTTGTTAAGAAGTTAATTGAGGTTAATGAGGTCATAAGGGTGGGGTTCCTGCTTAGTCAGGGATAGTTAACACTAGAGAGCCACCCACTCTCCCCCAGCATGGGCACAAAGAAAAGATCATTGTGCACACAGAGAGAAGACAGCTCTTTATAGGTCAGGATAAGAGGTCTCAAAACAAAACCAGTGGTGCTGGCACCTTGATCTTGGATTTCTAGCCTACAGAACTGTGAGAATATACATTGTTTATTCTTTAAACCACCCAGTCTAAGATGTTTTGTTAGAGCAACTTGAGCTAAGACAGTAAAATATATTGAGTGCTTAGGTATTATTTTGTGATGCTTATCTCAATCTCTTGAGAGTATCTACTATTACCATCCCAGTGTTGTAAACTGAAGCTTACAGAACTAAACTGGTCAGTGCCACGCAGCTAATTACAGGAAGGACTAGATCTCAAAGTAAAGCTTTCAGATTCAAAAGCCTACACTGCTAGGGCTGGGGATTTAGCTTAGCGGTGTCACTGCCTGCCTCACAAGCACAAGGTCCTGAGTTTGATCCCTGGTACCACAAAAAACAAACAAACAAACAAAAAACCAAAAGCCTACACTACTATCAGAGATTAGTTTAGTGTTTAAAAAAGATTGTATTTTATAATTGAACCACCTACATAATTATACAGTAGCTCCCTGGTCTTCTTATCACCTGAAATACTGTATTTCAGGGGCAGGGGTGAGGGTGAAGAGATCACTGTTAAGCAGAAACATAGACAAATGAAAATAGATTAGGAAAAGCTACCATAGCTTTACTTTTGCCATTCATTTTTTAAATATCAATAATATTTCAGTGAGTTGTTGTATTTGGCCGTCTGTAGAAAGAACAATAATTCCAATATTCAAATTTATAGAGTACCAGTGGCCAAGAATAACAATGGTCTCCATAATCGATGGCTGAGGTGACTCCCCAAAAAGGATATTGGGGAAATTAGTGCTATTTGAGGAGATCTTGCTAATGATTCTGCTATTATCAGACCCTGCTCCCAAAGAGAAACACATTCCACCCATCAACTTGGTGATGCTACATTTTCTTGGGAAAGGCAGCCTGTTTTCTAAGAAGCCAAGAATACTCATTATTTTAAAGATAAAACACAATTTAAAGACTTACCAGAAAAGTTTTTTGCTAGAAGAATGACAACCACAAGGAGCCTTGCTGCATATTTGAGTTTGCTTCTATATTGCTGTTTCACTGCACTGACATTTGGAGATCATATTGTCGTTTTTACAGCAATAACGTCCTTAATGGGAAAAAAAGCATCTAAAACAAGCAAAATGGTGGAAATGAAAGGCCATAAATTTCCAGAAATAAGTTAGGAAACACAAAGGGTTCTGACTTAGTGCTGATCTGAAGATACTGAGAGGCGGTGACCAGCGTGATGGATATTTAATACCATTTAACACCAGCTTGTAGACAGGCTGGGCAAGGACTGGTAGAAACTAACTCCCCCAGACTTTGTGACCGAGTCAAGGGAGAGAGCATCTTTGCACTGTTTATTGGGAGAAGCTGTGTGATATTTCCTAATTATAGAAAGTTACAGAGAAGATCATGAGCAACAGATGTGTGCCCACCCCTCAGCCGTTTCAAGTCTTAACATCTTGCCACATTTGCTCTAGAAGATTGAAAATGAGGACACATTATGGATACATTTGACTCTTCTGTAACATCTTCCTCTCTTGTTCCCCTACTCCATCCTCCTTTTCCAGAGGAGAGTTTGTTACTTATCATTCCACTTTGTTAGAAATATTTTATTGGGGCCAAGGGATGTATTCAATGGTACAGTGCTTGTTTAATAGGCACAAGGACCTAAGTTTAATCCCCAGCACCAGAAAGAAAATTATCTCCTATATATGTATCTGTAAATTATTGATAATATTTTCAGAAGGTTGAATAGTGGTCCTCAAAAGGCAGCTCACCATAATAACCCTGGAACCCATGAATGTGGCCTTATTTACTTTGCCAGTGTAAAAGAACACACAGTCCTGGATTATTCAGCAGGGCCTCAATCCAATGACAAGCGTCCTTTGAGAGAAAGCAAGTAGGCCGTGTGAAGTCAGAGGCATAAGTTAGAGTGACACAGCCACAAGCTGAACCAAGGAACTCCTGGAGCCTCCAGAAGCTACAAAAGGCCAGAAGAACTGTGCACTAAGCAACATACCCAGTTCTTTCTTAATTTTTTGTTTTGAGACAGTCTCACTAAATTCCCAGGCTGAGCTTGAACTTGAGATAAGTGGATCTATTACACGTCTATATATGATGTGAATAAGATGTCCATTTCTCCTGTTCATTGGGAATGCAAGCCTGGGTCTGGGCTCTGAGACCTGAGCTGCTCACTTACTCCTGCAAACAACCCACTCTCCTAACTGACGATGGTGTGGTAATCATTCTCAGAATCGTACAGGCAAGGTCTTATTCTCCTCCTACTTTTTGTCTTCAAAAACTTTTTAGTGTTGTTTTCAGTTGCATCTCTCTAATGACCAGTGATGTTGAACATTTTTTCATATGTTTATTTGCCATTTCTACTTCTTTGTGTGAGAAATGTCTGTTCATTTCAGATGCCCATTTTTGGATTGGGTCTTTAAATTTGGGAGGTCTGATTTTTTAAAGTTCTTTATACATGCTAGATAGTAGACTTTTGTCTGAGGAACAGCTGGAGAAAATTTTTTCCCACATTGTGGGTTGTCTCTTCACACTGCTGGTGGTTTCTCTTGCTGTGCAAAAGCTTTTTAGTAAGAAGAGATCCCACTTATTGATTGTTTGTGCTAGTTCACATGCACCTGAGGTTTTGTTCATGAAATCTTTTCCTACACCAATGTCTTCAAGAATTCTACCTAACCTCTCTTCTAGCCAGTTTAGTGTTTCTGTTTTAATATTTAGATCTTTAATCCATTTACATTTTAATTTAGTGCATGGTGAGAGATATAGGTCTAGTTTTAATCTTTGGCAAGTCGAAACCCAATTTTTCCAGCACCATTTATTAAAGGGGCTCTCTTTCCTCCAGTGAGGGTGTTTGGCTCCTTTGTTGAAGATGAGATGGCTGAGTGTGTCTGGAGTTGTTTCTGCATCTTCTAAAAACAAAACTGAGATTCCACCTCACCCCAGAAAGAATGGCTGCTATCAAGAAATCAACCAATAACAAATGCTGGCAGGTCCATGGGGAACAAGGAACCCTTCTCCACTGTTGGTGGGAATGTAGACTGGTGCAACCCCTGTGGAAATCAGTATGGAGATACCTCAGAAAACTAGGATTAGAGGTCCCATTTGACACAGTTATTTCCTTGCAGGGTATCTTCCCAAAAGAATTAAAAGAATCATACCACAGTGATACATGCACACCCATGTTCATAATGGCATGGTTTGTAATAGCTAAAACTTGGAAACAGCCCAATTGCCCCTCAACTGAGACTGGATAAAAAAAATGTGGTTTTTTAAATAAAATGGAGTACTGCTCACCCATAGAGAATGAGAAAATAAAGACATTTATAGCTAAATGGATGCACATTGAGCCCATACTCTTAAGTGAAATAAATAGGACACACATGTGTAAATACCGAATAGTTTCTCTGGTGTGAGAAACTGAAAGTGAAAAGAATGTCTAAAAGGTATAATAGATAATGTGAAATAGGAAGGAAAGATCCAAAGGGAAAAGGGAAGGAAAAGGAGTAGGGGAAAGGAAAGAAGAGAAAGGCATAAATATGAGAAAAGAAAAGAAAAAAAGGAAACAAAAGTCTTTGTAAATAGGGAAGGGTGGAGGGGTTGAAAGGAGGGCAGGGGAAGGGGGAAAAAATAAGAACCAAGGTGGATTATGTAAAGGTGCAAATTCCCAATGATGAATCAGCATATTGTATACCTGAAAATGTATCAGCAAAATTAATGAATAAAAAAAGTCTTAGCTATTCTTGGGTCTTTGCTTTTCTATATGAATTATGGAATACACTTGTCTGGTTAAAAAATTGTTATTTTTTTTAAACTGGAGTTTCATTGATTGTTTAGAAAAATCCTGATGTGTTTATGAATCTTCCAGAAATGGTGGTCAGTGTTCCTGAATTTGGAGAAAGGAAAATGAGGAGAGCCTATCTAGGGGGAGGTGATATTGGACCTGCTGAGGCTTCCTAGCTGAAAAGAACTCGGGAATGCTCCCGGGACCTTGCTTCTCTCTTTTGGCCTTGTGTTAGAGGAAACACAGAGGACGAGGTTATGCCTGTGAGAGGTAAATGGTACTCAAAGCTTTTCCTTTACATTTTACACTGTGACTTTGGATCTTAAATAAAACCTTGAAAAGCTGAAGTCAATGTAACTTTTCAAACTTCACAATGAACATCTTTTACAAAGTGCTGAGCTAAGTCAATATAATTATACTATTTATAATAAATTTATTCTTTTTCAAGAATGGCCATATAATACAGGTAAAGTTTAATTCAAGCTATAATTTAAGTAGATTTTATTTTATTTTATTTTTTTATTTATTAGCTACTGAATATTTAATAACATTTTGACTTACAGAGGTTTTGGGACTACATGGTATAAAACTTTGTACTTCCCCACCCCCACTGGAGAGAGTATCATGGGTGTATCAGGCAATCCATAGAAAGTTTGGGGTTAAATTAAGTTGGTCAAAATAGAAAGAAAGAGGAAATGAAAGCCATATGACCAGCATTGTATATTTTATTTCTCACTTTTCATTTTAAAGACATCAGCAGGTGTATCTGGAGCCGAGACACCGAGGTCTCTGATGTACCGGGGCCTAATGATTCTTGTGCTACCCCATCACTGGAAAGAATCGTAGAGCCACTGTGGCATCACCAAGGAGCCTTTGAACTCTGCTTTTTTTAAATTTTACTATAGGAGACATCAGTGGGTCAGTTGGGAAAATTGGTATAAGAGCTATTGGATTGATACTAGCAGTGTATCAACGTTAATTTCTGATTTTATCATTATATATAAGTATATATATATATATATGAGTAGTAAGACTGAAATGCTTTAGAATAGGGAGGCAATATGTCTGCAAATTAATTCTCAACTGTTGAGAAAAACTTGCCTATTAAGACAGAGAATGATAGGGTCGGGGATTTAGCCCAGTGGTTCCGTCACCTGCCTCGCAAGCACAAGGACCCGAGTTCGATCCCCGGTACCAAAAAAAAACAAACCCAAAAACAAAAAAACAGAGAATGATAGAGCAAATGTGATGAAATGTCAATATTTGGGAATCTGCCCGAAGACTACAGTGGTATTCTTTGTACTATTTTTGCAACTTTTAAAGTCTGAAATTATCTCAAACTAAGGAATCTTTTCAAAAGGTGTTCAAGAGCACATGTTTGCATTTTTTTGACTTATAGCTAGCTGACTTGAATTATCAGGCCAAAATAAACTCTTTCTCCCCCTAAATTAGGAATAAATTTGTATGCATTTCACAGCCAGTAAATGATGCTAATTACATAATGGAGTAAGGCTGATACAGAACTATAGAGACAGCCAGTCAGAGGCAATTTTGATCCTTATCTGCATTAGAAGCCTCCCTGACTCTGCATCATGGGATATTATACCAGTGTTTGCTTCTTCTACATAAATCAGGAATAAAGGCAGAGACTTGCTTGACCAGTAAGGTCTGACACAGTATATTGCAGAGCCAGGAGACAAGGTCTGCTTGGGAAAGATCAGTTTTGACAAAGGCAGCATTATTGACAAGCTTTCTACATAGACTACCATAGTGGTCAGAATTTTAAAAACCTATAGCAAAATTGTCCCTGGGTGGAAGAAGGAGGAGAAAAGAGTAACATCACAGATTTATCATATTTTCATGAAGAATAAAAGATAAATATTGAAAGAGCTCCTGTACATATGAAGGGTTAAAGTATGTATTTAATTGTAAATAAAATGAGTATTTCCATAATTTTTCCTAGAATATGCCAGATTTGTCAGATTTTCCTCTCATGCAAATGAAAGACTCTGGGAATGTGATTCATAGGGGCAGGATTTCTGCCTGAACCTAAGGTGAGATCAAACTAGAAATCAAGCATCCTGCTAGCCCTGTGGGAAAAGTCTTTTCTAAGGAGCAGTCTGTAAGGTAGGAGAGAGAAGAGCTGACCTGGATGGGATGGAAATGCTACAGGATTGCAAAGAAGTTTGAGAGGACCTGCCAGTTGTCACCCAGCGGTATCCCACAGCTGCCTGCCTTCCTTAATTAGAGGAATTAAGGTTCTCAAATCTGGGGACTAAAAGCAGAAAAAAATTCATTTTTTTCCCATTAAGTTTATTGGTACATTTTAGGTGTAAAATACAGTTACATTCATCATTGGGAACTTGTACCATTATATGAGTATCTTGGTTCTTATTTTTTCCCCATTCCCCCTGCCCTCCCTTCACCCCCTCCACCCTTCACTATTTGCAAAGACTTTGTTTCCACTTTTTTCCTTTTCTCATATTTTTTCTTTTCCCTTCTTTCCTTTCCCCTACCCCTCCCACTTCCCCTGCTCCTTTAGATCTTTTCTTCCTATTACTCAATATCAATTGTACATTTTTAAAATTACAATATCAAGATCTAGGAGACATTATCACAGATTTTACAGAATTTAAAAGGATACAGAAAGCATATTACAACAATCTTTTTTAAAATAAATTTGACAACTTCTAAGAAGTACCTTGGAGGACAAATTAATGAAATTAACTCTGGAGGAAATATAAAATTTGAATAACACCTATTAAAGAAAGTATATTCCTAGCTTGAAAACCTACCTATATGACAACAACAGGCCCGTATACATTTCAACTGATAAATTATATCAAACATTTAAAGCAGAAAAAAGAAGGAACACTTCTCCCCTCATTTTAGGAAATCAACATTGTGCTAATCCTAAAACTGGATAAAGATAATAGAAGAAAAAAGTATGAACATAGATAGAAATTTGTTTAACAAAACAAACTATTATAAGTCAGATCTGGCAGTATGTAGAAAGTGGTTTTGTTATAGGGATAGCAGTGTTGGTTCAGCACTGGAGGATCCACCCCCAAAAGTCATCATTTTAACAGAGGAAAGGAAGAAGTCATATGATCCTGTCACTAGTTGGAGAAAAGGTATTGGACGAAATTCTATAGCTGTTCATGGTAAAAGCTGTCAGGAGACTAGAAGTAGAACAGAACCTTCTCAACAGATTAAAGACATGTACTTATTCTTCCAGTGAGAATGCCTTATATGAATGGAGAAGATACAATGGTTTCTCCTTAAGGTGGGGAACAAGGGCAGATATGCTTACTCTTTACCTGTCGATTAAACTTTGAAACCTAGGCCCAACCAAATTAGTCTGGCAATAAAATGACACAATTAGGATAGGATTGGCAAGGTAGAAGCAAAATCTTTATATGTAGATGAAATGATCATCTACAGAGAAAATACTAAGAAATCTCTAGGAGCCCCTAGAACTTGTATTTGAATTTAGTAGGATTAGAAAACACAAGGTATATATAAGAATTCAGGTCTGTGTATACTTGCTATAAATGAAGAATTGGATATTGAAATTTAAAAGTTATGTAGGAGTACAAAGGACCTAGAAAAGTAAAAAGAAGAAGAGGAAAAAAAAAGTGTTGGAAGACATTTAGCACCTAATTTTAAGACTTCTTCTAAAGCTATATTAATCAAGGCAGTTTTGGTGTAAGGAAAGACATATAGATCATTAGAATAAAACAGAGAATCTAGAAATAGAACCACACATATATGGTCCACTGAGTTTTGAAAGATTATTTAACATTAATATTCTATAGACTATAAACTCAATTCAAGATCCGAGGAAAAGATAGCGTTTTCAGCAAATGGCACTAGAACACCTGATATCCGTATATAAAAAATTAACCTCAACCCTTTATTTCCATACATGAAAATAACTTGAAAGGATATATGAACCTAAATATGAAAGCCTGAAAGTATAAAACTTTAAGAAGAAATTATAAGGGCAAATGTTTATGAATTTAGGGTAGGCAAGAACTACCTAGGATACAAAAAACATGATGTATGAAAGGAAAAAATTGATAAATGAGATTCCATCAAAATTTAGAACTTTATATGACATCATTAAAATGAAAAGTAGCCCTTAAACAGACCATATTTACAATGCATATAACCTATGACCAGAATATACAAAGAACTCTTACAGCTCATTAATAGACAACCCAATTAAAAAGTAGACACAAGAAGATAATAAATAGCCAGTACAGCACAAGGAATGGTGTGCAACTCTAGAATCAGAAAAATACTAATCAGTACAATAACAAGATTGAATCATACACTCATCAGGGAGATGAAGTTAAAAGTTTTAAAAGCCTTGTCATGACTTTTTCTTTTTGTTGGATTCTGCCCCTTTGCATTTAATTTGTCATGCTCAATGGATTAATTCTGCTGGATTTCCTGGGGTTGTGATCCTCACTGTCTTTTCCTAGGATATTGTCTAAAATTTTTTGGAGTGCTGATTTGGTATTCATGAAGTTCCTAAGGTGCTCTTTATCCTGAAAGTATCTTATTTCTCCATCCATTTTGAAAGATAGTTTTGCAGGGTACATCACTCTGGGTTGGAGGCTGTTTTCCTTTAGGGCTTGAAATATGTCACCCCAAGCTCTTCTTGCCTTAAGGGTTTGCATTGAGAAGTCTGCTGTGATTCTGATGGGTTTTCCTTTGTATGTGATTTGTTTCTTTTCTCTCACTGCTTTTGAATTTTGTTCTTCTGTTGGGTTTCTGGAATCCTAACTATATGCCTATGTGTAGATTTTTTTTTTTGATCAAGGCTATTTGGAGTCCTATATGCCTCACTTATCTCTATGCCAAGTTCTTTTCCCCTCCTTGGGAAGTTTTCTGCCATCACTTCTGTGAACAGTTTTTTTTATGTCATCTGCACCTCTCCTGTTTCTTCATTGACTCCAGTTGGTCTTATGTTATTCTTCTTTGCATCACCTAGCAGCTGCTGGATTGATTTCTCATGGTCCCTTACAATTTTAAAGCAATTTTTCTTTTCCTGGTCTCTAATTGCAATCTTATCTTCTGTATGTGAAATTCTATCCTCACGTTGGTTCATTCTGCTGAGTAGACTTTCGATGGAGTTTTTAATCTCCTGGAAATCTGTTTGCATCTGTTTTATGGATTCCATTTGTTTGCTATGTTGGGATTCCATCATGTTCCTCAGATCCTCTATTTTTTATCTGTGTTCTCTCTAGATTTATTAATCATTTCTGGCACTATGAGCACAATCTTTGCTGTTATCTGAGAAATTATTTCTGATTTCATTTTTCCCAGATCCTCTTTTGTTGCCAGTTCAGGGAGTCCAGGTTGTTGAGTATCAGAGTGTTCCATCTCATTTCCCTTTGGGGTTGCTGTAGGTGATCTGGAAGTCTGTTTTTGAGGCTTGTTTATGTGTCTTCTCTTTCCACGGCAGGGTGGGGGGTGCTTCTGGCACCCACGTGGCTCACCTTCTCTGCCCTAGGAGTGTGGAATGGTGGCCAGAAAAGCTTCATTTTGCAAAACCTGGGAGAGGCACTGGGAACATGGGGAAGCATTTGGGGAGACAATACAGAAGCATGACCTAGAGGAACCCTGCGTGTACCTGACCGTAGGGATTCTCCCCACATCACTGGATACCTCGGCATACCCTAGCTCCCGTTGCTCCAGGGCCAGCATGCTGAGATCTCAAAGTGTTGGCCTCAGCACAATGACACAATCCTGACCAGTCCAGGGCTCAGTGCAAGGCAGCATTGGCCCTGGGACTCATTTGGCCTGGAGAGAGGAGGGCACCAGTGGCAGCAGAGGCATTCGAAAGAATTCAGAAGCCAGGAAGTAGCAGGGTGGCTTCAGGATTATGTTCTTGATTACCTGTGAGGCGCCTTCTGGAGATTTCCAGCTTTAAAGGAGAACAGAGATGAAATTGTACTGAGTGGTGGGAGAACCAGTGAAATAGTCTAGAAAGTGGAATAATTTTTTAAAAATCCAAGGGAGGCGTAGATTTAATTGGAAGACTATTTGTATTTCTTAGCTGCTAATTTATAAGAATTATTATTTTGAAAATCTTAAATTATACACTTAAAATACCATTGTATTCTTCCCAAAGAGCCATCAAAGTAATGCAGACTCTGAAACTGGGGTACATGTTATAATCACCTCAGGAGTTGTAATGGAACATATGTCTGCATCTCATCTTTAGAAAGTTAGATGTAAGAATTGGGGATGAAGCCAAATTTAAAAAGCAAATCCTATAAGGAGATTTTAGTATTCATTTCTTTGTTGAGAACAATTTGTTTAATGTAATAAACAATTTCACACACTTATATAATGTAAATATTGTAATTATGATACTTATGCTTTATTTAATTAAGGTCTTTAGCCATAATAAAATGTAAAATAAAATGAATCATAAAAGAAAAATCATAGTTATAACATTGCCTTCTATTTTTATTGCATTTTCTATTTTTTTCAAAGCACTTTACAGCTTTTGTCCTGATTTGCTCCTACAATAATTATGGATGAGAAGAGTGAAGAATTCTTGAGCCATTGCTTAGACATGGTGATGGGGACCATCAGGGCATCATCAAGGTGCAGGCACAGGAGGAATTTTATGGGAACAGATATAGGCAGTATTTGCTTACTGTGATCAGAAGCAGAGTGATTCTATACATGCCCTTGGTATTTAATGGAGTTTGTCCAGTGCTCTAGTTCTGTTTGTGCCAAATTCTTTTATAGGAAATCTGTAGCCCTTGCAATTAACTGCAATTAAGTTCAATAATCTAAAAATATTTCCAAACCCTTCCACATGTATAGTCTCCACCTGGCACCTACCTGAAAACCCTTTTGAAATCTATTCATTTCAGATTCTATTCACAAGAGTTGATAATCCGCTTCTACCACATGGAGACTAGCTTGCCTGCCCAGGTAAACTCCTTTTTTATTAGAAGGTCCACAACTAGTTTAGGTTAGTAGCTTTGCTCATTGAGAGTATTTTAGTTCTTGTACAATAAATATGATTTAGAAATATCCAGAGACCTACCATTTCTTCTATTAGTTGCACAGCTGAGGTAAATATACTTATCACATTGCTTGCATGTTGTTGAAATGCTCCTGTATAATGTAAATTAAATTTAGCTATAATTTATAGATTTAGGATTC
The DNA here is from genome assembly GCF_053883595.1 of Heterocephalus glaber. Lineage (NCBI taxonomy): Eukaryota > Metazoa > Chordata > Mammalia > Rodentia > Bathyergidae > Heterocephalus > Heterocephalus glaber. The sequence continues at coordinate 10,588,570 of NW_028258142.1, read as the reverse complement.
AATATATTGATGAGTTTTGGATTCAATATATTAATTTGCTATGAATAATTGAAGAGATAAAATCAAAAGAGAGTTTGAGCAATGGGTATAAAAATCAGAATGTCAAGGAAATAATAATCTTTTAATCTGTTCTTTATTAAACTTTAATTTTGAAAGCACTGACTGAATATAGTTTTGCTTTCATCATCATTAAAAAGTCACAGAATTTCATTGGTATTATTTTGTGTACATACATCAATACAATCAATGATTTATTATTATTTGATACTTCTTTGTATAGACAGTGATCATTTAATAAATATCCTTTTTTTTTTCCTGGTACCAGGGATTGAACTCAGGATCTTGCGCTTGCTAGGCAGGTGCGGGGCCACTGTGCTAAATCCTAGGCCCCATAAATATACTTTTAAGAGGAAAGATTAGTATGTTTTTGTGGAAATTAGATTTCAGGAGTGGATACTTACACACACACACACACACACACACACACCCACACACACAGACTAAGCATAAATACCGACTCCTGTCTGTTTGCCCATCAGACCTGCTGGTTCTTCCTCTAAATGCCTTCATACACCATCCTTCTGGATAAACATGCTTATGTCACAGCCACATTTGAGTTTTCCTTCTTTGTTCTTGGTCTACTTCCTCTCATTCATTTACACAGCAGCCAAACTTTGTTTTAGTTGTTGTTCAATGTAAATTAGATCCCTTGAACCCAATTTCATCCAGTGATTTCCCACTGTGCTCAGGATAACATCCAAACTGCTTGGGGCTCAGAATTCAATTTCCATCTTACTCACTGTATCAGTCACGTTGGTATTGGAGTGCCAGGACCTGAAGTACTGACCCACATTTTGTGGCCAGAATGGTTCTCACATCTCAGTGTAAACGTCACTTGGAGAAGCCTTCCCTGGTCACTCAGCCTTTCAGTTTCAGAGCTTTTTGCACAAGAGGTAATAGCATATTTAGAAACTGGGTTGCTCATGTGACACAGCTCTATGAGGGCTGAGTTTGGTCTGTCTTTTCCCATTACTTTGTTCCAGCAATGACAAGGAATACTGGAATGTGTCAAATAACTTAGAACTGGTGGTTCTAAATTAACATATCAAAGAACTGGCCCAAATTATCCCAATAGTGTTTTTAAACAGGTTAACTGTAATTTATTACCTTGTGTTCAGGTTGGTCCCAGTCTTCCTCCCTTCATCATATCTTTGCTTCTCAGTTCTCCTGATCACGGATTGAAGACTTTACAAATGATCCGCAGTACTAACTAATCTCTACCATTACTGACTACAGTAAAACATTTACTTTTGTGTCTTTACCAAAGGTGTCATATGTGTCTGCCTTCTTCAGTTACAAAGTAACTGAAGATATGATTTTTACTTTTCCCTTGCTTTGAGATCTGAGTTTAAATCAAACACATACTCTCTCTCTGTATATATGCTATATATATATGTACATATTCTACATATACTATATTTTAATATATAAATACAATGTAATTTATATAAATATATAACCCTAAATACATATATAAATTCATAAAATAAATTATATATGTAAAATTTGATGTATATACAATTTCCCCCTCTTTAATTACAAGTATTGGCTTTGGAATTCAAAAGATTCAAGTTCATTTTTGCAGGAAAGTATACTTTTAACAAGTTAGTTTTTAGCAAGTTGATATTTTTTCATATGCTATAACCATCTGTCACTCAGTAGAATCTAAAAAGCAGACACTGTATACCAGAAACTAATTTTTAAAATTGTTATACCCCTGCCAGAGGGGTTTAGGGTCATTTTGCTTTGAGGCAACACTGACCTCCTGTGGCCAGAAGAGTCTTTAAAAACTATTTTTTCTTTTTATCAAGAGTTTTCCTTCCAATGGTTTCTTTATCATGGTAAAACTTATCTTCAGTTTGCAAAGTTAAATTGTTATAATTTAATAATGGAGATACATCTAGTTTATAATGCTAGCAACCAAGGGAACATGTAGGAAAAGACCCTCTTGTTCTTTGTCGATTTTGTGGTGGCAGAGAAACACAAACTGATGTAGTAAATCTTCCAAGTACAGAAATTGCCAAATTTGGAGTGTGACCACTCTAATATTTGGTTATTTTTCTCCAGTATTGAACATTTATCACACTCCTCTCATTTCTATAAATGCCATCATTTTATTTGCTTTAAGAAGGCCTTGGAGTCAGCTGATTCTTATTTCACAATTGTTCATTATTTATACTTTCTATCAATTTACTTTTCAGAATACTCTGTGTGATTTTCCCCATCCTTTGCATTTTCACCATCCTCGTCTTCTGCTTTTCTTGAGGTGACAGTGGCTTTCTAGTGCTCCTGGGATTTTGCTCCTCCCTTGTTCTTTACATCCATCCTCTCTTTCAAAGTGTCCCCTCTCCAAGTGTTATCCACTGACCAGCTGTTTTTCATGGCAGAAATTGAGACTGAGTTTAAAAATCTTTATGAAAATTTGAGCTAGTAAGTTTTTGCATATTTAAATCTAAAAATGAAATGTTGGGCTGGTATTTCTGTAGTTGGTGTCTTAAGCATTTTGCATTCGAGAAGTTTATTTCTGTTGTCTATCACAGTAGACTGGTCAGTGAATGTTTGGAAGTAAACTCATCCTTCACCCCAGAAGGAGCATGGCTATTCTACCCCACTGAATTAATTTGTTCTGAATACCCTCTTTTGGAGACTTTTTCCGTTACTCACCCTTCTTGTTTGATTTAATGCCTCTTGTTTGACATAATATGTTGTCTCATCTCTCCACAGGGTTTCTACTAAACTGTCAGTTTGGGTCAGTGGTAAAGTTCACTTCCCGGTAAGCGTGTCCAGGTTATCCCAAACCTTACTGATTGCCACCCAGTTCCCAGGCCAGTCGCCATAACAACAGGTTGGCATCTGCAGCTTCCATCCATAAGGGGCCAGGCACTGCTTTCTGCCTGTCTTCCCTGGGCAGTGTCTCCTGTATTTCTCACACTAGTGCCAGGAAGTAGCTACTGTTTTATCCCCATTTTATGGATGAGGAGACAGACACAAGGTGTTCAGTCTGACGTCCATGGTCACATATGTTGTAAGAAGTAGAGAGTGGATAAGGCCATCCAAATTGTTTTTCAATTTTTTTGTGAAGCAAATATGATGCATTCTGGTTTAGAATATGTGAAGTTTCCTGTGTTGAGCCACAGTGCTGGGGAAAAATTGATTTGAACGCACATGTCAGCTACATGGGTTTCCTTGGGCTACCGTAACACACGGCTGCAACCTGAGTGACTTCAAACAACAGATTTATTATTGCAGGGTGCTGGAGGCCAGAAGTTTAGAATTAAGGTGTCAGTGGGTTGATTCCACCTGAGACCTCGCAGAGAGAAGTCTGTCCTATGCTTCTCCCCAGCTTTCTGGAGGTTGCTGGTGATCTGTAGTGTTCCTTGACTTGTTTGTGCCCCTTTCACTCCAGTCTCTGCCTGTGTCTTCACATGGCTTTCTCTGTTTGTGTCAAATGTCCTTCTGGTTCTTTTATAAGGACATCAGCCTCTGTTTTCAGAGTTCTCTCAAAATCAAGGATGATCTCATCCTAAGATTCTTTTCTTTTCTATTTATTTTTTTAATGTTTTCCTTAGATTCTTTTATTGGTACATTTTAGGTATACAATACATTTACATTTCTCATGGGGAACCTGTACCTTTACATGATGAATCTTGGTTCTTATTTTTCCCCATTCCTTGTCCTCCCGTCACCCCCTCCACCCCTCCCTATTTACAAAGACTTTGTTTCCATTTTTTCCCTTTCTCATAATTTTTCCTTTCCCTTCTTTCCTTTCCCCTATCCCTCCCACTTCCCCTACCCTTTTGGACCTTTTCTTCCTATTTCCCATTATCAATTATTCATTTTAATCATTATTTACACTTTCAGTTTCTCATACCAGAGAAATGATTCAGTATTTACACGTGTGTCCTATTTATTTCACTGAAGAGTATGTCCTCAATATTCACTAAACTTGCTGAAAGATAAGGTAGGTAGAACTCTTGAAGACATTGGCATAGGAAAAGGCTTTATGAACAAAACCTCAGTAGCATGAGAACTAGCACAAAGAATGAACAACTGGGATCTCATCTTATTAAAAAGCTTCTGCACTGCAAGAGAAACCACCAATAGAGCTAAGAGACAACCTACAATGTGGGGAAAAATTTTTAGCAGCTGTACCTCTGACAAAGGACTACTATCTAGAATATATAAAGAACTGAAAAAAATCAGACCCCCCAAATTTAAAGACCCAATTCAAAAATGGGCATCTGAAATGAACAGACATTTCTCAGACAAAGAAGTAGAAATAGCAAATAAACATGAAAAAATGTTCAACATCCCTGGTCATTCAAGAGATGCAGATGAAAACAATTCTGAGATTCTACCTCACCCCAGAAAGAATGGCTGCTATCAAGAAATCAACCAATAACAAATGCTGGCGGGGGTGTGGAGAGAAAGGAACCCTTCTCCATTGTTGGTGGGAGTGCAGACTAGTGCAACCACTGTGGAAATCAGTATGAAGATACCTCAAAGAACTAGAACTAGAGGTCCCATTTGACCCAGTTATTCCCCTGCTGGGTATCCTCCCAAAAGAATTAAAAGAATCAACCACAGTGATATATGTGCACCCATGTTTATAGTGGCACAGACTGTAAGAGCGAAAGCTTGGAAACAGCCCAAGTGTCCATCAACTGACACTGGATAAAGAAGATGTGTTTTTTTATAAAATGGAGTACTACTCAGCCATAAAGAATGAGAAACGAGAGACATTTATAGCTAAATGGATGCATTATTAAGGACATACTCTTATTCTTCATTGTATCTGATAAGATCCTGTTTCAAATCAGATCACATTCATAGCTACTGGGGGGAGGGTTAGAACTTGGATCTATCTTTCTGAGGTGACACTTCAATTCACTGCAACAAGGTTAATTACAAAGTATGCATCCTGCCCTGCCACAGTGTGTCATGCTAATCACTCTCTGTGCCATACAATTTAGTATTTATTCACATATTTTCCAGGTGTAAGCTCAGTGTCTCTTTGTCTTAGATTTAATTTAAACTGCTGTGGTTAAGGTCCATGCTTATACATCATCGGCAGCCCCTCAGAGCCTTAAACAGCAGAGCACATAAAATAAGAACTGTCCAAGAGTGAATGCTGGGTATCACTGTGGTGAGTCAGCGAGAGAGGAGAACCTTCTGGAATTCCACTTCACAGCTGTAAACAGTTAGCTGACATCATCTATGGACAAACCATTATTCTGTGTAAGCGAAGGAAAAGCTCCACATATGAAAAGGAAGCACATTGGAAGTACTGGGGAGGACTGAGTCATTATTCAGCTTCTGCTACCTAACAGATCCTGCCACCCATTTTACAAATTCTTATCTAATTTATGAATTGTCCATTAAAGTTCAGAACAGCAGGGAAAAACATGAAATGCCCAAAATAGTTAAACTGCGGGTAATTTGGGCTAGCAGGACGGAAGAAAACAACTTTTTAATTCATTTTGAAAGTAATAATTGAAAAATAATTGAGTCTCAAGGTAAGGCAGTCTTATCAATTGGATTTAATTCTTTATCGAAAAGACAAAAGCCGAGTGCTATGAGAAAAGTTTTGTTTAAAAATTGTCACTCATATGAGAAAGTTTTTAAGCTAAATAATAAAACTGCTTATACTGTAACTTTTAGTCCTAAAGTTTCAATGATTCTTTGGTGACTTCACTTGAGGGGAGTTAAAAATAGTGGAATTAATTCTCAGCACAACAAAGGCTGATTTAGAATTTCAAAACCCGATTTGCATTTTAAACATTCAGGAGTAAGGGCTTTTGTTTGCTTGGTGTTGTTTTCCTCTTAGCCCTTGAGAATGTGATGTTAAAAGGCAGTGCTTTTCACTGAAATGGTGTGCCAGTGTAATAGGAGGCTGACTGGGAGGTGGTGGGGGGTCTTTGTGAAAGAATCCTCTAGAATACTAAGCTTTTGAGCTGTTTTTAAGTGCATGGTTCCCAAAAGAGAATGAAGAGTGGATATATCTCAAGTTTAATACTCTCTTGAAAAGAGGCAAACACTGCTTTTTAAAATGAATAAATCTGTGATGGGAAAATAAGATAAGGCAAAGAAAAGTCCTAGTATTTCCTTCTGTTTGCCCTGATGACTTGCTTTTATGTCTGATGCTCTGTTTATGGATAGGTGCTCTTGAACATACTCTTATTTTAAAATCTGTCCTCTCCTGTTGTGAATTGTCTGAGTGCATCCGGATAATCTAGCAGGCTAAAAACTGGAAGCTCCTTTAGCTATATGTTGTCAGTGGCAAAGCAAGGGCTGTTGTTGGTTTACCAGCAGCACCCCCTTGTGGCAATTCTATGCATTTCAAAATTCTGAATACTTTAAAAAAAAATTCAAGGACAGGCTAAATCTGATTAATAAATAATATTTTCCCCCTATTTTTCAGGTTTTCAATTTAATTTCTTTTCTCTTTCACCATATCTTTTAGTTCAGCCAAAAATCCGTTCTTCAAATTTTAAGTTTTAGGGATGTAGTTTATGGCTTGGAACACACCAATTCAGATTTATGTAAAGATTGAAGGCATTTTAATAACTCTGAATACAAAGTCATTGCCAAAAATCGGTGCCAAATTGTTGTACTTGACTTGTTTTCAAACACTTGAATATTTAACCCTAAAATACACTTCTCTAAAGACTCAAGTTTATTTATTTAGGCAGCACTGAGGATAAAACGCAGAGCTTCACTCATGTAAGGCCAGTTCTCTACCACGGAGCTACATTCACAACCCAGTACTGAAGTATTATCAATCACTGGTGTCATTGCTTCATGGTATAGTGTTCTGTTTCTCTTTACTTAAACTCAGAATATATGTCCTCAAAAGTTTCTCATTCCCCTAAACATATATCTTGTATAACACCGTATAAGCTCACATTCAACTTAAATTATGGGGGAAATTAATTTGCTTGAATAAAAATTTTATATATGAGTGGCATAGATTTCTCAGAGCAAATAAGAGCTACAAGGGCTTTAAATTTTCTTTAAAAACCCTCCATGTTTCAAAGCAAAGAATTGAAATTCATTATTAATATATTTCATAGGAGCCAAGCATCTGGTTTTAAGCTAACTCTAGGTTAGCTTCTTCTCTAGGTTAAAATGCTTCTTGATGACGTTTTACCCTTTGGTCACCAGTTTCCTACCCCTGTAACCACTTTTCCATCTGTTCCTCAAAGTTTTGCCTTGCCTAAGTAATGCAGTTTTGCTCAGCTTGTATTACATATACTTTTGCAGGACACTAAATGAATACTTAATTGTAGAAATAATCAGATCTAGGGAAACTGGTTTCAAGGCCCAGGGCTTTGTGCTTTTTGGACCTCAAATACTGTGAGGATCAGGGCAGTGACTCAATAAGGCAGGAAGAAATGAAAGGAGTTAGGTGATATTAACCAGCTAATTTGCATTATGATCACTCTATTGGACTCTATTGTTCTCCATGCAAAGCAAATTTATTATATGCCACTGATGAATATATGGCAACTATTTTCCTTTATCAGGGTCGATTTTGTTGATTTTTAAAAAGTCCAGTTTTTTTGCTGTTTTCAAAACTCTTAAGAGCCTGTTTGTCAAAGAACTTCCTAAGAAGTGTCTGGGGGAAAAAGTCTATTTATGTAAGAGACCTTATTAGAGACACGAGATCTGATGAAATAACAGGTAGCTTTTATTACATAGAAGAGAAAGGTATCAGTACAGGGTCTCAGTTTGTCCAAATATATTTATAAATGGCTGGAGGTTATTGTTTATTTTCAACCTGGAGAACAGATTATCTTTTTTTAAAATTTTATTTTATTGGTACACTTTAGGTATACAATATAACAACATTCATCATTGGAAATTTGCACCTTTACATAATCTCTCTTGGTTCTTATTTTTCCCCCTTCTCCTGCCCTCCCTTCAACCCCTCCATTCCTCCTTATTTACAAAGACTTTGTTTCCATTTTTTCATTTTCTCATATTAATTCCATTCCCTTCTTTCCTTTCCCCACCCCTCCCACTTCCCCTTTCCCTTTGCCCCTTTTCTTCCTATTTTGCATATCTATTACACCTTTTAGTCTTTATTTACACTTGCAGTTTCTCACACTAGAGAAACTATTTGGTATTCACACCTGTGTCCTAATTATGTCACTTGAGAGTATCGTCGCAATGTGCATCCATTTTTTAGCTATAAATGCCTCTAATTTCTCATTTTTTATGACTGAGTAATACTCCATTTTATAAAAAAACAACATTATTTTATCCAGTCTCCAGTTGATGAGCATTTGGGCTGTTTCCAAGTTTTAGCTATCACAAACTGTGCTGCTATGAACATGGGTGCACATGTGTCACTGTGGTATGATTCTTTTAATTCTTTGGGGGAAGATACCCAGCAGGGGAAAAGCTGGGTCAAATGGGGCTTCCAGTCCTAGTGCTTTGAGGTATCTCCACAGTGGTTGCACCAGTCTACACTCCCACCAGCAGTGGAGCAGGGTTCCTCTTTCCCCACAGCCCTCCCAGCATTTGTTATTGGTTGATTTCATTATAGCAGCCATTCTTTCTGGGGTGAGGTGGAATCTCAGCGTTGTTTTCATTTGCATCTCTCGAATGACCAGTGATGTTGAACATTTTTTCATGTATTTTTTTGCTATTTCTACTTTGTCTGAGAAATGTCTATTCATTTCAGATGCCCATTTTTGGATTGGGTCTTTAAATTTGGGAGATCTGATCTTTTTAAGTTCTTTATAGATTCCAGATAGTAGACCTTTGTCTGAGGAAGAGCAGGTGAAGATTTTTTCCCACATTGTGGATTGTCTCTTTACACTCCTGGTGGTTTCTCTTGCTGTGCAGAAGCTTTTGAATAAGAAGAGATCCCATTTGTTGATTGTTTGTGCTAGTTCATGGGCAATTGAGGATTTGTTCATAAAATCTTTTCCTACACTGATGTCTTCAAGGGTTCTACCTAACCTCTGTTCCAACTGGTTCAGAGTTTCTATTTTAATATTTGGATCTTTAATCCATTTTGATTTTAGTTTAGTGCATGGTGAGAGATACAGGTCTAGTTTTAATCTTTGGGAAGTTGAAACCCAATTTTTCCAGCACCATTTATTAAAGAGGCTATCTTTCCTCCAGTGAGGGTGGTTGGCTCCTTTGTCGAAGATGAGATGGCTGAGTGTGTCTGGTGTTGTTTCTGCATCTTCTAATGTGTTCCACTGGTCCTCAAGCCTGTTTCTTTGCCAGTACCATGCTGTTTTTTATCACAGAAGCTTTGTAGTAGAGTTGCAGGTTGGGGATTGTGATACCCCCTGCCATGTCTCTGTTACCTAGAATTGCTTTTGCTCTTCTGGGTCTCTTCCTATTCCAAATGAATTTTTGGATTGTTTCCTCGAGGTCTATGAAGTATGCTGCTGGGATCTCAATTGGAATTGCATTAAATCTATATAGCAGTTTTGGAAGTATGACCATTTTCGCTATATTAATTCTTCCTACCCAGGAGCAGGGGATGTCTGTCCATTTTCTGATATCATCTTCAATCTCTCTTTTCAGAGTGCTATAGTTTTCAGAGAAGAGGTCTTTGATTTTTTTCGTTAGGATGATTCCTAGGTATTTCAGTTTTTTGGATGCTATTTTGAAAGGAATTATTTGCCCTATTTCTCTCTCAGTGAGTCTGTCATTGGTGTAGAGGAAAGCTATTGATTTTTGTGTGTTGCCCTTGTAACCAGTTACTTGACTGAATTTGGTTATTAAGTCTAGACTTTTGGTGGAGTTCTTGGGGTCTTCTATATAGAGTATCATGTCATTGGCAAATAATGGCAATTTGACTTCTTCATTTCCTATCTTTATTCCTTTTATTTCTTTCTCTTGTCTAATTGCCGTGGCTAATGTTTCCAGAACTATATTGAACAAGAGTGGGGATAGTGGACATCCTTGTCTTGTTCCTGATTTTAGTGTGAAGGATTTCAGTTTTTGACCATTTAGTATGATATTGGCTGTTGGTTTTTCATAGATGGCTTCTATCAGTTTGAGGTAGAGACCATCTATTCCAATTTTTTGTAGGGTTTTTATCATAAATGCATGTTGGATTTTTTCAAATGCTTTTCTGTGTCTATGGAGATAATCATATGGTTTTTGTCCTTGGCTCTATTGACATAGTGTACTACATTAATTGATTTTCATATATTGAACCATCCCTGCATCCCTGGGATGAATCCCACTTGATCAGGGTGTATGATCTTCTTGATGATCCTCTGCATTCTGTTTGCCATAATCTTATTAAGGATTTTTGCATCTATGTTCTTTAGTGAGATTGGCCTATAGTTCTGTTTTTCAGTTGGGTCTTTCTCTGCTTTGGGGATCAAGGTGATGCTTGCTTCCAGGAATGAATTTGGGAGTATCGCTTCCCTTTCAATTTCATTGAAGAGTTTAAACAGTAGTGGCAGCAGTTCCCCTCTAAATGTCTTGTAGATTTCAGCAGTGAAGCCATCAGGTCCCGGGCTTTTCTTAGGTGATAAGTTTTTAATTAAGTTTTCAATTTCATTGGTTGATATTGGGTTGTTCAGAATTTTTAGGTCTTCTTCTTTCAACTTTGGTAATTCATATGTGTCTAGGAATCTGTCCATTTCTTCTGTGTTGTCCATCTTATTGGCGTATAGGTTCTGGAAGTAGGTATTGATGATCATCTGGATTTCTGCTGGGTCTGTTGTAGTTTCACCCTTTTCATTCCTAATTGCATGGATTTGGGCCTTTTCTTTCCTTTTTCTGACAAGGTTGACTAAAGATTTATCAATTTTGTTGATTCTTTCAAAGAACCAACTCTTGGCTTCATTGATTTTTTTGTATCATTCTCTTAATCTCCATTGCATTGATTTCTCCTCTGATCTTTATAATTTCTTCCCTTGTATGACCTTTGGGGTTGTCCTGCTCTTCTTTTTCTAGAAGCTTGAAGTTCAGCATCAGGTTGTTTAATTGGGCTCGTTCTGTTTTCCTAATATGTGCATTCACTGCTATGAATTTCCCTCCTAAGACTGCTTTCATTGTGTCCCATAGATTCCGATATGTTGTATTGTCATTGTCATTTAATTGAAGGAACTGTCTGATTTCTTCTTTAATTTCCTCTGTGACCCATTGGTTATTCAGAAGTGTGTTGTTCAATTTCCACATGGTTATGAAATTTTTTGAGTTTCTTTTGCTATGGATTGCCAATTTCATCACACTGTGGTCTGATAATATACAGGGGATAACTTCGATTCCTTGGCACTTACTTAAACATGTTCTATGTGTGAGTATGTGGTCTATTTTGGAGAATGACCCATGTGCAGCTGAGAACAATGTGTATTCTGATTTTGTGGGGTGGAAGACTCTGTGAACATCTGTTAAGTTCATTTGTTCAAGAGTTCGATTGAGTTCTAGTATTTCATTACTTATTTTTAGTCTAGTTGATCTATCTATTTGTGACAGTGGGGTGTTGAGGTCCCCCACTACAATTGTATTAATGCATATATAGCTTTTCATGTCTGTTAGTATTTGTTTTATATAGTTGGGTGCACTAGTGTTTGGTGCATAGATATTCATGATTGTCATCTCTTCCTCTTGGATTCTTCCCTTTACAAGGATGTAGTGTCCTTCTTCATCTCTCTTAATTAGTGTTGGTTTGAAATCTACTTGACCTGCCAAGAGGATAGCTACTCCTGCTTTTTTTCGAGTTCCTGTCACATGCAGTATTGTTTTCCACCCTTTAACTTTCAGTCTATGAGTTTCCTTTTGAATTAAGTGTGTTTCTTGTATGCAGCATATTGTTGGATTTTGCTTCTTGACCCATTCTGCCAGTCTATTTCTTTTGATTGGTGAATTGAGACCATTAACGTTGATGGTCATAACTGAAACGTATTGACTTGTCATTGCCATGACTTTTTCTTTTTGTTGGGTTCTCCCCCTTTACATTTAATTTCTTGTCATGCCAGATGGGTTCATTCTGCTTTGCTTCCTGGGGTTGTGATCCTCAATGTCTGTTCCTAGGGTATTGTGTAAAATTCTTTGGAGTGCTGGTTTGGTATTCACGAAGTTCCTAAGGTGCTCTTTGTCATGAAAGTATCTTATTTCTCCATTAATTTTGAAAGATAGTTTTGCAGGGTACATCAGTCTGGGTTGGAGGCTGTTTTCTTTTAGGGCTTGGAATGTGTCACTCCAAGCTCTTCTTGCCTTGATGGTTTGTGTTGAGAAGTCTGCTGTGATTCTGATGGGCTTTCCTTTGTATGTGATTTGTTTCTTTTCTCTGACTGCTTCTAGAACTTTGTTCTTCTGTTGAGTTTCTGGAATCTTAACAATTATATGCCTATATGTAGATTTTTTTTGATCAAGGCTATTTGGAGTCCTATATGCCTCACTTATCTGTATGTCAAGCTCTTTTCCCCTGCTTGGGAAGTTTTCTGCCATTATTTCTGTGAAGAGATTTTTTATGTCATCTGCACTCTCTCCTGTTTCTTCCTTGAGCCCACTCAGTCTTACGTTATTCTTTTTTACATCATCTAGCAGCTGCTGGATTGATTTCTCATGTTCCCTTATAATTTTGAAGCAATTTTTCTTTTCCTGGTCACTAATTGCAATCTTTTCTTCTATATGTGAAATTCTGTCCTCACACTGGCTCATTCTGCTGTGTAGACTTTCAATGGAGTTTTTCATCTCCTGGAAATCTATTTGCATCTGTTTTATGGATTCCATTTGTTTCCTATGTTGGGATTCCATCATGTTCCTCAGCTCCTCTCTAGATTTATTAATCATGTCTTGCAGTAGGGGCACAATTTCTCCTGTTATCTGAGAAATTATTTCTGATTTCATTTTTTCCAGATCCCCTTTTGTTGCCAGTTTAGTGGGTCCAGGTGATTGAGTATCAGAGGGTTCCATCTCATTTCCCTTTGAGGTTGCTGTAGGTGATCTGGAAGTCTGGTTTTGAGACTTCTTTATGTGTTTTCTCATTTCAACTGGGGTGAGGGGCTGTTAGCGCCTGCACGGATTACCTCCTCTGAGCTGGGTGAGGTGGGACAGGGGCCTGGAGCAGCGGTAGGGATGGTGACCCAAAAGCCCTTTCCTGTGGGCTGGGAGCAGCCGGAGGGATGGTGACCGGGAAGCCCCTTCCTCTGTACCAGGAGCAGTGGGACGACAGCTCAGAAGCCCCTACCTCTGGGCCGGGAACAGTGGGACTCAGTACCTTGGTCTGGTGGTCTGTTGTCCTCTGCGCCTTGGTAATGTGGAATCAGGTGGCTGCCTGTCTGCAGTGGGGTGATTCGGTGTCTTCCGTGTGACTCAGGACCTCGGTAGGGCGTGTGCAGACCTGTCTGTCTGCAGCGTGCTGATTCCCCCACTTGTTGATTGCTTGTGCTAGTTCACAAAACTGAGGTTTTGTTCATAAAATCCTTTCCTATATCAATGTCTTCATGAGTTCTTCCTAAACTCTCTTCTAGCCAGTTTAGTGTTTCTGTTTTAATATTTAGATCTTTAATCCATTTCAATATTGGCATAGTGCATGGTGAGAGATATAGGTCTCATTTAAATCTTTGGCAAGTTGAAACCCAATTTTTGCAGCACCATTTATTAAAGAGGCTATCTTTCCTCCAGTGAGGGCAGTTTGCTCCTTTGTTGAAGATGAGGTGCCTGAGTGTGTCTGGTGTTGTTTCTGCATCTTCTAATCTCTTCCACTGGTCCTCAGGTCTGTTTCTTTGCCAGTACCATGCTGTTTGTATCACAGTAGCTTTGTAGTAGAGTTACAAGTTAGGGGTTGTAATACCCCCTGCCATGTCTGTATTACCTAGAATTACTTTTACTATTCTGGGTCTCTTCTTGTTCCAAATGAATTTTTGGATTGTTTTGTCAAGGTCCATGAAGAGTGCTGCTAGGATTTCAATGGGAATTGCACTGAATCTATATAGCAGTTTTGGAAGTATGGCCATTTTCACTATCTTGATCCTTCCTACCCAGGAGTAAGGAACGTCTTTCCATTTTCTGATATCATCTTCCATCTCTCTTTTCAGAGTGCTATAGTTTACATAGAAGAGGTATTTGATTTCTTTTGTTAGGTTGATTCCTAGGTATTTCAGTTTTTTGGGTGCTATTTTGAAAGGAATTGTTTGCCCTATTTCTCTCAGTGAGTCTATTGTTCATGTAGAGGAAAGCTATTGATTTTTGTGTGTTGACCTTGTATCCAGCTGCTTGACTGAATTTGGTTATTAAGATTAGAAGACTTTTGGTGGAGTTCTTGAGGTCTTCTATATAGAGTATCATGTCATCTTCAAATAATGACAATTTGAACCCTTCATTTCCTATCTTTGTTCCTTTTATTTCTTTCTCTTGTCTAATTGCCATGGCTAATGTTTCCAAAACTATGTTGAACAAGAGTGGTCATAATGGACATCTTTGCCTTGTTCCTGATTTTGGTGTGAAGGAGTTCAGTTTTTGACCATTTAATATGGTATTGGCTGTTGTTTTTTTATAGATGGCTTTTATCAGATTGAGGTAGAGACCACCTATTCCAATTTTGTGTAGGGTTTTTATCATAAATGCATGTTGGGTTTTCTGCATCTATAGAGATAATCATATGTTTTTTGTCCTTGGCTCTATTGATATAGTGTATTACGTAGATTGATTTGCATATGTTGAACCATCCCTGCATCCCTGGGATGAATCCCAATTGGTCAGGGTGTATGATCTTCTTGATGATCCTCTGCATTCTATTTGCCACTATCTTATGGATTCTTGCATCTATTTGCATTAGTAAGATTGGCCTATACTTCTCTTTTTCAGTTGGGTTTTTCTCTGCTTTGGGGATCAAAGTGATGTTTGCTTCCAGGAATGAATTCTGGAGTATTGCATCCCTTTCAATTTCATTGAAGAGTTTAAAGAGTAGTGGCAGTAGTTCCTCTCTAGATGTCTTGTAGAATTCAGCAGTGAAGCCATCAGGACCCGGGCTTTTCTTAGTCGGTAAGTTTTTAGTTACATTTTCAATTTCATTGATTGATATTGGGTCATTTAGAATTTTTAGGTCTTCTTTGTTCAACTTTGGTAATTCATATGTATCTAAGAATCTGTCCATTTCTTCTCTGTTTCCCATCTTATTGGTGTATAGGTTCTGAAAGTAGGTATTGATGATCATCTGGATTTCTGCTCGGTCTGTTGTAATTTCATCCTTTTCATTCCTAATTGCATGGATTTGGGCCTTTTCTTTCCTTTTTCTGTTAAGATTGGCTAAATGTTTGTCATTTTTGTTTTTTCTTTTGAAAAACCAACTCTTCATTGATTTTTTTGTATTGTTTTCTTAATCTCCATTGCATTGATTTTTCCTCTGATCTTTATAATTTCCTCCCTTGTATGAGCTTTGGGGTTGTCCTGCTCTTCTTTTTCTAGAAGCTTGAGGTTCACCATCAGGTTGTTATTTGGGCTCACACTGTTTTCCTAATATATGTATTCACTGCTATGAATTTCCCTCGTAAGACTGCTTTCATTGTGTCCTATAGATTCTGATATGTTGTATTGTCACTGTCATTTAATTGAAGGAACTGTCTGATTTCTTCTTTAATTTCCTCTGTGACCCATTGGTTGTTCAGAAGTGTGTTGTTCAGTTTCCTTGTGTTTATGAAATATTTGAAGTTTCTTTTGCTATTGATCTCCAATTTCATGGCAGTGTGGTCTGATGAGATTCAGGGGATAAATTCAATTCCTTTGCACTTACTGAAACATGTTCTATGAGCATATATGTGGTCTATTTTGAAGAATGACTCATGTGCAGCTGAGAAGAACATGTATTCTGATTTTGTGGGGT
The DNA here is from genome assembly GCF_053883595.1 of Heterocephalus glaber. Lineage (NCBI taxonomy): Eukaryota > Metazoa > Chordata > Mammalia > Rodentia > Bathyergidae > Heterocephalus > Heterocephalus glaber. The sequence goes on along the minus strand of NW_028258142.1, from coordinate 10,572,699 downwards.
GGAACACTTTGTAAACATCTGTTAAGTTCATTTGTTCAAGAGTTCGACTGAGTTCTAGTATTTCATTACTTATTTTTTGCCTAGTTGATCTATCTGTTTGTGATAGAGGGGTATTGAAGTCCCCCACTACTATTGTATTAGTGTATATATGACTTTTTGTGTCCATTAGTATTTGTTTTATATAGTTGTGCGCACTAGTGTTTGGTGCATATATATTTATGATTGTCATCTCCTCCTGTTGGATTGTTCTCTTTACAAGGATGTAGTGTCCTTCTTTGTCTCTGTTAATCAGTGTTGGTTTGAAATCCACTTGATCTGCAAAGAGGATAGCTACTCCTGCTTTTTTTGGGTTCCTGTTGCATGGAGTATTGTTTTCCACCCTTTAACTTTCAGTCTCTGAGTTTCATTTTGAATTAATTGTGTTTCTTATATTCAGCATATTGTTGGATTTTGCTTCTTGACCCATTCTGCCAGTTTATTTCTTTCAACTGGTGAATTGAGACCATTAACATTGATGGTTATAACTGATATGTATTGACCTATCATTGTCATGACCTTTTCTTTCTGTTGGATTCTTCCCCTTTGCATTTAATTTCTTTTCATGCCTGATGGATTCATTCTACTGGGCTTCCTGGGGTTGTGATCTTCATTATCTGTACCTAGGATATTATCTAAAATTTTTGGAGTGGTGGTTTTGTATTTATGAAGTTCCTAAGGTGCTCTTTGTCAAGAAAATATCATATTTCATCATCCATTTTGAAAGACAGTTTTGTAGCATATATCAATCTGAGTTGGAGGCTATTTTCCTTTAGGGCTTGGAATACATCACTTCAAGTTCTTCTTGCCTTGATTGTTTGCATTGAGAATTCTCCTGTGGTTCTGATGGGCTTTTCTTTGTATGTGATTTGTTTCTTTTCTCTCACTGCTTATAGAACTTTGTTCTTCTGTTTGGTTTCTGGAATCTTAAAAATTATATGTGTATGTGTAGATTTTTTTGATCAAAGCTTTTTGGAGTTCTATATGCCTCACTTATCTCTATGTCAAGTTCTTTTACCCTGCTTGGGAAGTTTTCTCTCATTACTTCTGTGAACAATTTTTTTTATGTCATCTGCACTCTCTCCTGTTTCTTCGTTGACTCCAATCAGTCTTATGTCATTTTTCTTTGCATCGTCTAGCAGCTGCTGGATTGTTTTCTTGTGGTCCCTTACAATTTTGCAGTAATTTTTCTTTTCCTGGTCACTAATTGCCATCTTATCTTCTATATCTGAAATTCTGTCCTCACATTGGCTCATTCTGTTGTGTAGACTTTCAGTGGAGTTTTTAATCTCCTGGAAATCTGTTTGTTTCTGTTTTATGGATTCCATTTGTTTACTATGATGAGATTCCATCATGTTCCTCAGCTCCTCTTTTTTTTTTATCTGTGTCCGCTCTAAATTTTTAATTATGTTTTGCACTATGTGCACAATCTCTGTTGCTATCTGAGAAATTATTTCTGATTTCATTTTTTCCAGAACATCTTTTGTTGCCAGTTCAGGGAGTCCAGGTTGTTGAGTATCAGAGTGCTCCATCTCATTTCCCTTTGGGGTTCCTGCAGGTTATCTGGAACTCTTGTTTTGAGACTTGTTTATGTGTCTTCTCATTTTGTCAGGGTGTGGGGGGTGCTATTGACACCTGTGCGGCTCACCTCCTCTGGGCTGGGAGCAGTGGAATTGTGGCCCGGAAGCCCTTACTTCTGGGCCAGGAGTGGTGGAATGGTGGCCTGGAAGCCCCTTCCTCTGGGCTGGGAGTGGTGGAATGGCGGCCTGGAAGCCCCTTCCTCCTGCCTGGGAGTGGTGGAATGGTGGCCCAGAAGCCCCTTCCTCCTGGCTGGAAGTGGTGGAAAGGAGGCATGGAAACCTCTTCCTCTGTGCTGGGAGTGGTGGAAAGGCGACCCTGAAGCCCCTGCCTCTGGGGTGGGAGAGGTGCAACAGCCCCTGTATTTTAATTTTTATTTCATAGCTATTAGCGCCTTCTTGCATACCACCTATTACACTTATTTTTGTATTATTTACTTATTTCTAGTCTACTTATTTATTTATTTATTTATTTTTTACTATTGTTTAGCTCTGCCCTCTGGAATATAAGCTCTAGGAAGCCCAGGATTTATTCACTCCATTTTGAGCAATAATGTATCTTATTTAAGTTCCTGAATATGGTGGAATTTAAGGCCATAGTCAATAAATATTTGTTAAGTGATTAAATAGACACATAGACAGGACAAATTGTATGGCATCAGTGAAGTGCTTTGATAAAAGAAATCCTAATCTTCTTAGTAGTTTCAGTATTAACTGGAACAGGGAATTCCATGTCTTCTGTCTCACTTGCCCTAAAACAATAACCCTAAACAATAAATGCCGCAGTGCTCTTGAGAACTGGGAGACTTTCTGGTGGGAAAACAGCAATAACTGGGTAGGTAAGTCCTGCTTCCTGTTCACCAAGGCTGGCTCTGTAACAATGGACACATTAAGGGGAGGCAGTGGAAAGTTGACAGCAGGGAGAAAGTTGATGGGAAAACAAGAAACAGATTGGTTTTTATTGATTTAAGAACTAGAATTATTGAATAAATGTACAGGACAGCATGAAAAGCAAGCTGCTTGATACTGCTCATTTAAAAAGAAGGGTAAATTACTTCATTCAAAAAAAGTGCTTTAAATATTGAGAGAATTCCAGCAAATTGAATAGAGCTTTTTTTCCTTCATATTGGGAAAGGTCACAATGGTTCTAATTCCAATGTCCAATTACCAGACACAATCAGCACAGCAAAAGGAGCATCAGCTCAATTTCAATTGCAGGCATTTGCCTCACCTTTAACTAGCTCTGGAATGACTCACAGCAATTTTCTCATCAAAAAGCTAATTTTAGGAGCAAAATGCCAAGAAAAGATGAAAAAGAAGAACCTGCTTTTTCAGAGGCTGGATTTAAAAAAAAAATTGGGCTGCATTCCTAAGCTACCTGTCAAATTGTTCACCCACTGTGTCCTCTATAATGTTTTGCTATGATCCAAGGGAATGTAAAACAAGACAGAATGACAAATATATTTCTCTCATTCTCGAATATCAAATGTAGTTTGATGTATTTTTCCAAGTGGTTCCTATATTTTGACCTATCCTGATGGTGATTTTTAAAAAAAAAATTTCTATTTTTTTTTTTTTTTGTACTGGGGATTGAACACAGAACCTTTTGCTTTTGAGGCAGGTGGTTGAATCACTGAGCTAAATCCCGGCTAAAATGTTTCTATTGATGTGAGCAGACCACACTGATTATGGTGGCTCCTGAAATGTTTGTTTTTGTCCTATAAGAAAAGAAATATCTTTTTAAGTGAAACCTATTAAGAGAGGAAAAATAGATTTTAATTCTCTAAGCTGATATTTAAAAAAGAATAAAACCAAAACTCAGCTTTTGTGAAACTGTGCACTTCTTTTTCATCTTTTCTTGCAAAAAGGGGAAAATGTTTTTCATTTCCTGGATGATTATAATAACACCATTGGGAAATTCTTTCATCACACAGGGCATGTAGGTCTCCAGTGTGGGGCAATCACCCAAAGGCTCTTTGTCGCTGTGTTCTGGAATCTCGGTCACATTCACATTCTAGAACATTGTTTGAGTGTCAAATCTAAATTCTGCCAGCACAATTCTATAAAATCTTGTTGAATCAACATGAAAATTACAAAACTGTTATCCAATCACCTTTGGTAGTCTTGGAAAGTCAGGCTTCAAATCTAGAAACCATAGAGAATGGCAAATAAAAACAAAGACCAACATTTGATTTTTAAGGCATTTGGAAACTTTCAAATTGGTGTTGTTTCTTCAGCAAAGTCTTCCTTTTGTGAAGACGCCCCAAGCTTAAGACCTGGTCAGCGGTGATCTTATTCATCCCTTTCTTCCAAGAGGAGCTCTGTTCTTTGCTGGAGTAGATGTGTGCTGATTTCAGGGCTGGTGTGTGGGAATGGACGACTGGGGCTTTTTGCCTCCCGAATTTCTCTGCAGTGTAAGACGATGACCAGGAAAAAGGATTCACCACAGGTCTTGGTCTTTCTGTTCATCTTGGAAGAATATAAATTAAAATCTTGTGAACTTTTTTGTCCCTTCAGGAGAAGAGATGCAACCCTGCACTGGTCACGAGGCCTTTGATATTTGAGTACTTTTTACTGCCATGAAATAAGGTTAAAATAATAATAATAATAATAATAATAATAATAATAATAATAATGAAGATGTCTGTGAAGAGATGAAATCTATACCAATTTAAAGAAAAAATACTGAACTTTGGAAGCTTTAAATCCTGATTGTTACACATTTTCTTACAGGTCTTGGACAGTTTCATTTTGAAATGAAAAATTATATAACACCCACTGTCCCCCAAAATTTCTTCCCAGAATCCTTTATCATAATGCATTAATTATGATGACATGGGTGAAAAATGACTGCCATTCACACTGATTAAAGTTCAAATTGCTTCAGGAAAAAAATGTCAAGGTCAGAGCTGTTCCCTGTGGAAGAAAATCTGGAAGAATGCTAAGTTGCTTTGCCAGTTCTATGCCTGGATTCATTTGTGTTTTATGAATTCAAGTATCTTTTGAATTGGAAACATAATAAAACAAACATGAGGGTAATATACCAAATGAATTAAAATATCAAACAAAAAATGAGAATGCATTTGACATACTTTTAGTAGACCAAGTGTTGAAGAAGTTATATAAATTGACTGAAATTTTGCCTTAGTCTTTTTGCCCTTTGTAAAATAATAAATCACATAATTGGACTCAGTAGCTCATTTTTATTTCTCTAGTACTGGATGGTTTTATAGATGAGTAAACTCAGACCCTGAGGGTTTTCTCGTCATTACCAGATTAATTAGTGGCTGTTTAGAGGACTCTCAGGCATGTGACTGCATGGTGCCATTGTCTTCTAAGCCTGGCCACTGCCCTCCCTGGCCATGCATCCTCTCTTGCTCATGGGGGAAATGCCACTGTCATAGTTCCTTCAGCTGATCACGACTTTCACGAACTGCAGCTACTAGATGGTTGGTAGTTTTGTGCGAGGGTTTGTATAAGTGAGTTTATGAAACCAAGGATCTTTCAAAGTATTAGCATGGTGGCTCTGAGTAGGGCTAAATATGAAAAGGGGGAGAACCATGTAAAAAATGAGAATAGAAAGAAGAATTATTGCCATTAATGACTTTGACCATAAATGGGACTTACACTGTTATTTTAGTGGCAAGTCATGTTTAAAATGTCACAATTTCTTATGAAGAAAAAAAAACCTAGATAAATATTTTTTATCCTCAGAAAGGTTAAAAGTGTGACGATTCAGATAGATTAATTTCAGTTTTTTTCAATCCATTCATAAAATAAAATGAGGACTTCTTCCTATGGTAGTATGGGAAATCTATTTAATAAATTGGAGGATTGGTGTATTATTCCTAGTTAACAAATTACGTGATTCTGAACATATGAACACTCATAATTTGTCCTAATGAATTTTCAAGTGGTTTTTGGAAGGACTAAGAGCTCACAAACAAAGAATTATCAGACTGTTGTCTGGGAAGGTTTTACTTTAATGAACAGACACAACTCAGAGTGTCTATTATTAGCAAACTAACACTGTTAGGTTCTTCTTTTTATTTTTTAAAATGCCATCATTTACAAAAGTTTAATGTTTTAATATGAAAATTCCACATTAAATTTTCATCAGCATTAATAAATCTGTGTATCTGTTAATACCTGGCAAGGCATTGAGGAAATGCAGCAAATAAGAGTTATAAGATTTTTTCTTCTTTTTTGTGCCTTTGGAAAACATGTATGAAAAATATATTCAAGATAAAATGTTATACATGGGCATGGCACTTTTTAGTAACCCAAATGTTGGTGTTATCTCCTTAGTGACATCGTATGCTTTCCAGGGAGAGAGATTATATCATTTTGCAGAGGAGGATCTAAGCAAGGGTACATGAGTAGTAAATGAAAATTAAGGGTTTGCATGAAGGTGTTTTATAGGTTCGGATTCTGCATTTTTCCCATAATAGGAAGGTGATGTTCTTGTGCTTTAAATGATAAACGCTCTGTATTTGTTCACAAAATATCCATGGTGTTGGTCTTTTTGCCATTGGTGCTTGCTTGGGCCACAGACCCCATGAGTATAAACAGTGGTACACACATTGTTGTGTTGTCTCTGTCTCTGTGTTCAAGGCAGTTAATAAATCACTGTGCATTGGTAGTACTGCTGATCTTATCTGGGATATTTTTACAGTACTGTGAACCTGTGAAGAAAGTGAAATAAAAAAAAAAGATTACAGTCTGATAAAGTTTTGTTTTATCTGTGTGTCTTCCATAAAAAGTGTACGTTGGTTTCTGATATTCCTCTTTCCTTGGAATGAGCAATTTGTATAGTTTTAGTTTTTGTGGAGGTGACTATTTCCCTTTAGCAAGAGCCCAGTCTATTTATTTTGGCAAATGGTTTGGGGATGGTGTTTTGCTGGCAGCATACCACGGCAGGAGAAAGACACAGGCTACTGAGTGGCCTGCATGAGTGGCCTGCTTCTTCTGGAGCTGGCTAAGCCTAGTGCCAGTCAAAGGCAAGCTCACCTTCCAATTGCTCTGTAACCAAGACTATGACCAGCCAGGAGGATGATGTTTTCTCAAAGTGCTAAACTCTTTCCTTAGCTTGGCATACAGCCCTGGTCTTCGATGGTCAGTGCTGGTGCTAATCTGCTCGAGCTTTCATTAGCAGCACAGTCATAGCAGGACTAAAGTGGGGAGAGAGAAGATGTATCCATGAAGCAGTGAGCACAGCTGCAGACAGAGGGAAGCCTCAAGACAGCAGGGGGGAAGCCCAGTCATGGTGTTCTACATCAGCTTTTTATAGGCCTAGTAGGAGAATTTAACATTTTCTTTGTAGTTAGTCTGACTTCCTTCAGTACCTTGGGGGAAAGTGACTGGATTTGGATTTGTCTACTAATGCACAAGGCTCTGTGGTGGGGAGGAGATGAGGGAAAGATCAAACTAGAGAGTGGAACAGTGTCTTAGTCCATTCTGGATAGCTATAACAAGATACCCAAGGCTGCACAATTTATAAAGAAAAGGAGCTTACTTAGCTCACAGTTCTCAGTGTCCAAGTGCATGGGGCAGGCTTTTGCTTGGCTTATGGTAAGGATCCCATGATGGATGGCTTCGCATAGTGGAAGGATGTGGGAGAGAGGACAGCAGACACACTCAGAGGAAGCAGAATAACAGAGGTAATCTTGCTTTTTACCAGTTGCTCTCCTGATAACTAATACACAGTGACACCTGTGAGATCAAACCCAGTCTTTCCAGAAAGACACTAATCCAGGTTCCACTGCTCCCAGCCCAGAGGAAGAGGCTTCAGAGCCTTCTGGTTGAAGGGAATGCAGGGGAGTGGGGAAAAAATAAGAACCAAGATGGATTATGTAAAGGTGCAAATTTCCAATGATGAATGTCATTATATCTTATACCTAAAATGTACCAATAAAACAAAATTTAAAGAAAACAAACACTTAACTTATTGGAAGATAAGGTAGGTAAACTCTTGAAGCCACAAGTACAGGCAAGGACTTTCTGAACAGAACAAGAAATAATATCAAAAGTCAACAAAAGAGATTATATCAAACTAAATACTTCTGTACAGCAAAGACAACAACTGACAGAGTAAAGAGACAACCTACAGAATGGGAAAATTTTTTTGCCAGCTACACCTAGGTCAGAGGCCTAATATGTATAATATATGAAGAACTCAAAAAAATGAGACCCCCTCAAATAAAAAATAAAAAATGGACAGCTGAAATGAATAGTCACTTTGCAGAAGAAATATAAATGGGCCATAAATATATAACAATGCTCAAAACCTATGACCATTAAAGAAATGCAAATTAAAGCAATATTGAGATTTTCTTGTTTTCTGGAAAGAATGACAAACATCAAGAGATCAAATAATATCAAATTCTGGTGAGGCTGTGGTGAAAAGGGAGCCCTTCTACATTATTTGTAGGATTGCAATCTAGTACAAACATTATGGAAATTAGTATGAAGATTCCTTTAAAACTTAAAATATAAAGTCCATTCAACCCAGCTATTCCCCTTCTAGATATCTTCCCCCAAAAGAGGGAGTTATAAACATCATATTACAGATACATGCAAACCAATGTTTATAGCAGCATAGTTCATAATAGCCAAATCTTGGAAGCAACCTGTTTGTCCATCAGCAAACCAACAGACAATGAAAATGTGGTATTTATACACAATGGAATATGACTCTGTTATAAAGAAGAATGAATTTGAACCATTTATAGGAAAATGGATGGACCTGAGAAACATAATGCACAGTGAAATAAATGTTATGTAGTTTCTCTCATATGAGGAAACCAAAATATAAAGAAAGTAAAGAGCAAAATAAAAAAAGAAAATGTGGCATTTCTAGTCAATAGAGTACTACTTTGCCATAAAAAGATAAATTTGATTCATTTGTAGGAAAATGCATGCACCCTGAGAATATAATATTAAGTGAAATAAATCAGACACAGAAACTTAAATATCTCATGGTTTCTCTTATATGAGAAATACAAAGCATAAACAATTAAAAAGAAAAATAAACTGAAAATGTAAATGAGGATCTAAATGTATAATAGATAATGTGAAATAGGAAGAAAAGGTCCAAAGGGGAAGGGGAAGGGGAAGGGAGGGGTAGGGGAAAGGAAGAAGGAAAAGGAATAAATATGAGAAAAGAAAAAATGGAAACAAAGTCTTTGTAAATAGGGAAGGGGGAGGGGTTGAAGAGAGGACACAGGAATGGGAAAAAAATAAGAACCAAGATATATCATGTAAAGGTTACAAATTCTCAGTGATGAATGTCATCATATTGTATACGTAAAATGTTCCAATAAACTTAATGAGTTAAAAAAAAAAGAAAAGAAAAGAGAGGTAATAGGGAACAGGGAGAGAGAACTTTTGCAAAAGGGAAGGAGACCAAAAGATAGAGGGAGGTGCAAGGGAAGTTAGGGGCAGGAAATGGGATAATTAAGAAAATAATTAAGATGTATAGTGTACATGTACAAAGTCCCCACAATGAATTTAATCATTATGTGTAGTAAACATGTGCTACTAAAAACACCATTTCGATATTAAATTAAATATGCTATATTATCTGGAAAGAAAATAAAAATTCTATAAACCATTCTTTTATCAAGTATATGCATTGCAGTTATTATTATTATTATTATTATTTTTTGTACTGGTGATCGAACTCGGGTCCTTGCGCTTGCGTAGCAGGGGGAGAAACCACTGAATCCCTGGCCCTGCAATTATTTCTTAAAGTTGAAATTATTTTTAAAAATTATTTAAAAAATTATTTCTTTTCCCTTACTGAGTGCTATCTTTTGAAATAGAAAAGTTTTTAATTTCAATGAAGTACAATTATTTTTTTCTGTATGGATCATGCTTCCGATGTTGTATCTGAGAAGTTTTTGTCCAACCTAGGGACACTACAATTTTGCTTTCTTGTAGAGTTATATGGTTTTAGCTTTTACAATAAGATATATAATCCACTTTGAATTAAATTTTTGTGTATTGTGTATGATAAAGGTCTCTGTCCATTTTGTTTTGCACATGGGTAATAATTGTCTCAGTACTATTTGTTATAATGCTTTGGTATTGTTCTGAAAAATCAATTGACAATTAATGTGAAAGTTTATTTCTGGGCTTTCCATTCTGTTCCACAGGTCTATATTTCTATCTTGATGCCAATACCATTCTGTCTTGGGTTCCATAACTTTATAGTCACTGTGAAATTGGGGCATGTAAGTTCTCCGAGTTTGCTATGCTTCCCAAGGTTGTTTTTCCTGTTTTAGTTCTTTTGTATTGTAAAAAATTCATTTTAGGTTCAGCTTATCCATTTCTACAATAAAGCCTGGTTTGATGTTGATACAGATTTCATTGAATATACTTATTTTTAAGGGCATTTTCCAAGTTTCTATCATTTTGATACTTTTAACTAAGATAGATTTTTAAAATTTTAAAATTTTTCCTTCACATTTTTTATTAGTGTATATTGGCTATATAGATTAAAGAGTTTTATTTTGGCAGATTTGTACATGCTTATAACATACTTTAATCATTTCCTCATTTCCTATCCTCTTTCCTAGTTTCACATTTTTGGGGGGTAGTTTTCAATGTGTAATGTATTTGAATCATTTCCATACCCCTTACTAATCTTCCCTATTCCCCTTATACGTCCTCCTTTTCATCTTCCTCTTGTCTAATAAAGTCTCCCTTCTAATTTCCTGTCCATCTTTTTTTTTTAGGTTCTGAATATTAGGATTTAAAATAGTTTTGTTTGACTCTTAACATTTGTGTATGTGTAGATACCATTTAATCACTTTCTCATCACTGAAGCACAATACCTGACACCCACAACTTAAACAAAGAGAGATTTATTTTGGCTCACAGTTTTTAGAGGGTTCAGTCCCTAGTCAGTGTCTCCAGGGCAGGAAGGGTTTGGTGGAAGGGCTCCAGTAGAGGGCAGCTGCTCATTCTATTGCAACCAGGAAGCAGAGCCAGAGGGGAAGAGCTGGGGACAATAATATACTCTTCCAGGTCACATGCTGTGGGAAATGGTAGAATTCAGCTCTCTAGTTGTAAGAACAGATCACAAGAAGTTTGTTAACTAATAGCATTAAGTCGTTTCTGGGAAATTCCACAAGTCTGTTTGTTAAAAGAATGCCAGAAAACTTTGAGGCCCTGTAAAAGTCTCACAGGAGAAAAACAGGTTTTCCTAGTTTTCTTATTTACCATTTTCTGGGATCAGAGGAACGAGACCCAATGACTCTACCGGTGGTAAGAGAGATAGGACTCACTATGCACATCTGTGATGTTCGATGTGGGCCGGTGGGCTTGATTTGGGCTGAAATCCTCCTGCTTTCTTGATACCATCTGATAAGAAGAGGGCTGCGGTGTGCTCTTTGATGTACGGGATTGGTGAATGGAAACAGGGGACTTGTGAATTCTCCTGTAGCTTTTGTGAGTCACTTAAAGTCACTGGTTATCATCAGAGGTGAAAATCAGAAAGACGATAGCCAGAATAACTAAGCTGCTTTCCTACATGTATGAAAGTCTTGCTTCTTTCCTTTGTGATTGTCGAATAGTGCCAGAGGAAGTAAACTGCTCTTTGTCCCCCAGGCTGTCTCCTTTTCTTTCTTTAAAAGTCGATGCTCTCCGGGGTCTCCCGGTCTCCCTCTAGAGAGACCAACGACAACATGCCAAGAGATCCACCTCCATTCAGGCTCTGCCTCCTAACAACTCATTCAGCAACTGGACTCTTCAGTGGAGTAATCCACTTGTTGGTGGTCTCGGTGTGACCCTCCACCTCTCTTGGAGTCCTTGTCCTCACTCCAGCAAAGAATGGAAAGCTGGGGCTCTTAGCAAGAAATGGGGGTATCAATGGTATAGTGTAAAGTGAAAGTTTATTTCAAGTGTGGCAAATATGGAAAAAGCAGAAGAGAAGGTATCTCAGCAGCAGAATGATGCTGCAAGATAGGGGGCATTCACTCAGGATGTCCCAGTGAGTATGGAATGTGCCCATACCTACGGGGGTACAGTTGCTTTGTTGATTGGTCTGGACTAAACCAATCAGGGTCTTAGTCTTTGTTTCTGGGAAGAGGACAAAGTCAGTATGCAGTTAATGTGAGCAACACTTTCATAAAGGGTGCAATAGGATACATTTTTTTCAAGCACATAGTATATGATAAGCATGTGATGATCTTATAATCGTCAGCCACAGCTAAGCTTGTGATGATTTTACAATGTTAGTCTTCATGTTTATGTCCCTCTGTCCCTACACACTGATGAACATAGTAACCCATGATCCAATTACTTTCCACACACATGATACTTTGGGGGGCATTTTAGATCTAAAGCATAACGGGTACAATATGATGTTCTCGTTCACATATACACTGGTGAATGATCAACTAAGAGTAATTAGTATGCATTTATGAAAAGTATACTCAGATCCCTTTCTTCTAATTTTTGAGATCTAACACATTGTTAATTATATTCCACACGCTATGTCAGGGAACACTAGGACTTATACCTCCTATCTAATAATAACTCTGTAACTGGGGTACTTTTATTCTATATATATATATATATATATATATTTTTTTTTTTTTTGGTGCCAAGGATTGAATTCAGGACCTCGCACTTGCCAGGCAGGCACTGTGCAACTGAGCTAAGTCCCTGGCCCTTAACTGGGGTAGTTTTGAGGCATTTCTGGTGGGAAGAAAGAAGTTGGGATAGATTACCTTTTCATTTCCATTTTCATCTTAGAATTCACTCAAAAGTTGCCCCACGATACCTGTATTTGTAGAAAAGAAGATTAAGATTCACCTTTGCAATTGAGAAGTTCATGGCTATAAATTTGCAGTTGTTAAAACCTTACTGAGCTTTCCCTTGAAGAGCCACAGAGTAACCTAGGAGGAGTGTGTGGCTGAGGACATCCTGGAGGGTGGTGATGACAAAGATGGGTCAATCAGTGCTGGAACAATTACTTTTTATGCCTTTAAGAGTGTAGGTCAGCAGGAGGGCAGGACGATACATGCTGCATTGCTTGGCGGGCAGCAACAGCGATCAGGAAGGCATTTTCCGGACCCGAGGAGGAAGAGCACCCCTGAAATTTCCTGACAGCAAGATCTGTGGGAGGCAACACAGGCAATTGCTGATGGGCTGCTGCACATGGAGTGCAGGAATTGATTATCTGGCTCTTTTTGGGTCAAATGTGTACAACAAGGTTAGAAGCAGTGACCTTGGGAGAGTGTGTACCTAATTTAATTTTTATTGTTTCATGAAATGGAAATTGTTTTCTGCCAGTCAATAAAGCGGCAGGCATCCTGCCATATAATGGATGTGAATAGACTATTACTGTTTTTTTATATAGCCCTTTAACTGCAGGGAAGTCTTATTAGTGGGAATTTTGCAACTACAGGATTTTTACCAGCCTCAGGGCTAATCTTTATCCATGTCAGCATCAATGTTGTTACATAGAACAGGTTATGGCTACTTCAAAAAGAAAGGAAAGTTCAAAGTCTCAGAAGTTGAAAAAGCACCAGAAAGGAAAGGCCCGGAGAGACCTGGGGATATGGTCGAGGGATCTGAGCTATCTGCAGTGTCAATGGAAATGTGTCTGTGGGGTAAGCCAAGCAATCAGATGTTCCAGAAAACAATGGCAACACCACCCTAACAGGTTTTCCTTTTTTTTTTTTTGAAACATTATTAAAGAAACCAACTATATCACAGAGGAGAAGCAAATGCTTAAGGCAAAAAATTTATTAGTTTAGTGATGATAAAATGATCAACTGTTCTTCCTGCGAGTTATAAAAAAATACAAAATACCTTACATTTGCCCAATTCCCAATCACCTGTCCAAATTGAGCAGATGTCAGATTGAAGTTTATGTGAAAGAGTAGGGTGTAAAAGGAAACATAGCTTGCCCTTGGTCAGCCATAAAAACTTCATTATACCACTGTGGTATAACGTGAAGGTGATTTTGCATTCTTGATTAAGGGCCAGCTCAATGCAGAGATCCTGGCTTTAGAGGGATGGATGAGATGGTGAGGATCCCAGGTCATATTGAACAGAGGAAACAGAAAATGCACAGAATTGCTTCCTGGAAAGTGACATGCAACACTGAAGAATGCTAGGAGTAAAGAAGGCTGATAACGCTAATATCTGGAATGTGTGTGTGTGTGTGTGTGTGTGTGTGTGTGTGTGTGTGTGAGAGAGAGAGAGAGAAAGGAAGCGAGAGAGAGGTAGATAGATGAGACACAGAAATCTTTATAGCTTTATGCCTACATTTAAGTTAGGCTAGGACCAAGAACATTTATTAGAGTGAGTCCTTTTATTTTTATACAGTTCTACAGTTGAAAACATATTCCACTGTATAGTATTTTTTTTGGTGCCCAGGCTGGTAACTTTCTCCTGAGACTGTCTAGAAGACTTGGAAGTAGGTCCTCCTACATGAAATCCACATCCCTTTCCTGCTCCAACCATTTCCTTTCCTCTTCTGCCATTCTTGCTTACCTTGTTATAGTTTTTGTTTTTTTCTCTTATTTTCTTTCTTTCTTTTTTTCTTTCTTTCTTTCTTTCTTTCTTTCTTTCTTTCTTTCTTTCTTTCTTTCTTTCTTTCTCTCTTTCTTTCTTTCTCTCTCTCTCTCTCTCTCTCTCTCTCTCTCTTTCTTTCCTTCCTTCCTTCCTTCTTTCTTTTTTGTTTTTTGAGACAGGGTTTCATTATGCAGCTCATGCAGCTGACCTTGAACTCATGGCAATCCTTCTGCCTCAACCTTCCAAGTGCTGGGATTATAGGCACTTAGCACCACTCCCAGCCCTCTTTTTCTTGTTTTTTTTTGTAGTACTTACCACATTCTGCTATGCTATATAATTTATTCATTTATTATGAAGACAAGAGTCTTGTTTTGTTTTAGTCATTAATATATCTCAAGCACCAAGAACCTAGAAAAGTGTCTAGAAAAGCATGGCACTTAATGCATAATTGGTTGAAAGAATAAAGTCCAAATGGGAAAGAAAAGGAGGATCCTTAGCAAAATAGAGAAGGTTTATAAATTCTTACTCCTGAAACAAGACAGACAAGGCAGATGAAACTCTTCCAGCATTCTACAAATTTCTGGCAAAACTGAATCTTTCCTGTGTTAACCATGAAAGAAACACTCTCGCAATAGCAGATCTTAGTACAATTATAAGAACACAGTTGTGTGCAACTTTGTGATTAGACCTGAGCTTTTGTTTGTTCTGTTTTGTTTTTCTAAGGGCATATAGACATTATGGGACTGGAGGGAAGATCCAAGAAGTAATCCACCCATCCTTTTAAATATGTTGCTAAAATCCAATTATAAGTCTAATTTTCAAAATAGTATTTGCCCTTATTTCCAAACCACTGCATTTACAATGAAGTTCAGCCTGCTAGCTAGATTTATATTTAAAAACATATGGGCTTTAAGCAACTTAAGGAAAGGTCAAAATAGTAGAAAATGCAAAGTAGGTCTAAATAGTCAAAAAGAATGTTCCTGGAACACTTTAAAAATACAAGTAAGTTTTTGGTTCTGCTGCCTGCCTTGTTAGCTGAAGGACCCGAGTTCGATCCCTGGTACCAAAAACAAAAAACAAAAAAATACAAGTAAGTTTTAAAATAAGAGGTTTGCTTTATCTGAAAACCATTTTTCTGGAATTTCCTTAAAGTCACACCATTATTACAGGTTATACTAAAACATTAAAATTCTAGTTCAACGGATGCTTTTTCCCCAAAGGAGTTGTTTAAATGATAAGTGCACCCAGTATTGAAGCTCCTCTGAATATACAAGTAAAAGGGATCCTAAAGACCTACTGATAGGATTTCTTTATTTTACAGATCAAAACACATTCTTATTGTTTAGTCTGGGTTCTCCAGAGAAACAGCACCAGTAAGATATACATAGACAAATGTTCACATACAAGGCATACACATGCATACATACACACACTAAGGAACTGATTCCGTAAATTGTGGTGGCTCAGAAGTCCCACATCTGCTGTGTTCATGGCAGAGGCCCAGGGAAGCAAGCTGGTAACTTGTTCCAGCCCAAATCTGCAGGCCTCAGGACCAGGAGAGTTGATGGTATAAATTCTAGTCTGAGTAGGAAGGCAACAGAAGACTGACATCATATCTCAAAGACTGGCAGAGTGAATTCTCCTTTATTCCACTTTTTTGTTTCATTCAGGCTTTAAGGGCTGGATGGAGCCCACATGCATTGAAGAGGGCCATCTGCTTTGTTCAGTCTACTGAGTCAGATGTCATCCAGAAACCCCTTATAGACACACCCAGACACACCCGGCACATTTGGTACAGTCAAGTTGACACATAACATTAACCAAGAAAAAGATTTGTGCCTGGTTCCCAGATATCTAGGTCGTTTGATCTAGTGTCCTGGGCTTCCCTTCTCTATATGCTTATACCTTCAGATCAATGCCTAGGAAAATGCACATTTTTGTACATCTTGATTATTAATTATCACATATTCAACTCAGTTCTAGTTTCTACATATTTAAATAATTGACTTCTAACAGTCAATTATTATTATTTCTCCAGTCTTTTATGTAATTTTCCTCAAATGCTTAGAAGAAGCTAGTTAATTTACATATTTACAAGATTACAAATTAGATTTTTTTCTCAGTAAAAGTCAATGGTTCCTTATTGAAATGAAGATTTTTTTTTTACCAGAGCATTACTAGCCTGTAAATAAAATATGGAAAAAGGTGTTTTTGAGGGTGTTTGACCTGAGACAATTTAGGAAGTAACAATGAAATATTTCCTAGATTGAGACCAAGCAAAAAATGAGATGTTTTCTGTTGCTTTACTTTTGCATCTTCCTCACGAGAAAAATAGTTTGTTGGATATTTAAACTATTATGAAGTTATTTAAAGGATCCCCATGAAAGTATAAAAACACATGGAATATTCTAAAAATTAGAAGTTCAGAATACTTCATCAAAACAGATTGGACAAATTGGTGTAATATATGCCCTAAATAGATTGTGTGAAGAAAGTCTGTTCTAGCAGCTATAACAAAAACTCATAGACTGGCTGGTGTTATGGCTTATATCCAGATGTCCCCCAAAGCCTCATGTGGTCATAGGTAGGGCCTTTTGAAGGTGGCTGGATCTAGGATGTATGATACTATATTAAGGGTATGGTACTAAATCCACTAATTGGTATAACATAGCTCTGGGTGTGGATAATGGGGACGTCTACGCTGAGTGTGAGTGGCACCAACCTATTGGCTTGTAATATGCATGGAACAAAAGGGAAACAGAGGCTCACTGCTTGCTGCTTTCTACCTGTCCTGCCATGGACTGTTTGGCTCCACAATACCTCTCTGCCATGCCACTCTGCCTTGGAGCCAGCTGACTAGAGACTGAAACCTCCACAAACTGCAAGCTAAAATAAACTTTTCCTCCTTTAACTTGTGGGTGTTGGGTATTTTGTCCAAGAAACAAGAAAGTAACTAAGACAGGTGGCTTGTCAACAACAGAAATTTATTTATTGTAGTCTGAGGTTGGGGAGTCCATTATCAGTGTGCTGCCAGATTTCGTGTCTGCTGAGGTGTCTCTTCTGGTTAAAGCATGACTGTGTGTCTTCATACAGCAGAAAACGCTGCTTGGCCACCCCAGCTGTATAGAACTTCAGCATCTCTGCACTGCCTGACCTCTTCTCTTACCAGTCTCACTTCTTTTCTTTCCCTACCTATCACCTACCTTCCTGAGTCAAAATCCCTTAAAGATATAAGAAACTGACCCATAACATGAGTCAATTCTCTTGTATACATAATTACTCTAGCTTATACTCCATTAATAGAATTTCTACCTTTAGAAAGTAATTTTTCTCCATGCCTGCCTCGCAAGCGCAAGGTCCTGAGTTTGATCCTCGGTACCAAAAGAAAAAAAAAAGAAAAGAAAGTAATTTTTCTATTGTTTATGTTTATGAATATTCCAAATCTTATTCTTATAATCTACCAAGAAATTATCTCTTTTATTATTTTGTTGCCCATATTTTGTGGTTGGGTAAGCTTAGTTTGCAAACCTCAACTCCACACTTCTTGCTCACAATCCCAAATTCCAAAGAAATTTCCCTTATTTATTCTGCACTTTTAAATTTCAAAATACAACAGCCTTATAACAATTTTAGACATGAATACTAGAAAGAAAAAAGGAAAGAAAAGAAGAAAGACAGAAAAGAGGAAAGGCCATTCTTTCCTCTTCCATTCTCCATGCCAGGTGGGATCATCTTCAGAAATTTGAAGTTTATCTTTCCAAACATCTTCACTGTATGTACCTCAGAGAAGTACCAGGTAATGGATGTGTACAAACATGACATCTCATTGGTTTTTATAATGCACATATTTTACTTCACCTTGATTTAAATAGCCAATCTTCACTTTTAGATATATCTAATGTGTCTGGTAGGGTAAACTTTTAATAAAGGGTAGTAGTTAATGTTGTTTTTATAATTTTTAGGTGAAGAAAATGTACTGCAGCATATGTAGAATTATGAAATCAAAGTGAATAACACCCAGTTAAGGAAGCTTCTTCTACTCTAGCAGATCTTAATCTCATCTGCGCTCTGGAGTCATCTGGGAGCTGTGAAAACTACTGATGCCTGGGTCTCACCATCCCAACTTCTGACTTAATTGCCTGGCATGTGGCCAGAGCCTGGGGAGTTTTACATGCTCCCCAATGATTCTAATGCACAACTAAGATTGAAAACCACTGTTCCATACAAGGACCAAAACAAAGATTAAAGATAATCAATGTTAAAATGCAAAATATAATTAGGAGTAGCTCTTTAGAGAATGACTCCTTTTCTTTATTAAAGGAAGGGTTTTGATATTTCCATGACTTCTTATTGTCTGAGGTTTCTTAGAAAATAAAGAGCTGCCCACAATAAAACATCCTCCTACACAGGTAGATTTTCTTTCCAAAGGAATTGCCATCAGTTCATGATAGAGTGAAAATTCACCTCAAGATATGAAACTGGGGTAGGGGATAAGGACTACAGCAAACTGGAGAACTCGCTGGGTGGAATGTGTCAAAGGTCATAAAAATCTATGACTAACAGGTTGAGCAAGATGTTTTCTATAAAGAGAGAACATATGCAGAACACAGGACCCAAAATGAAATCAGTTTTATGGCCGAGCACTGTGGACAAGTCAGAAAAATGCCATTTTCAATCCTTCACTTAAGACTACCATTGTCCATGGGACCAACTACAAGGTGCTTTTCCCCGTCTTTTATTTGGATGGAAACACAACCAATTAAAAGATACTGTTCCTGATTTTTTATTTACATCTTGCGGGAAGCCAAGTGAGTCTTTCCACAAGACAGTTTAAATCTGGCTAGAAGCCAAGTGAGTTTTTGATGGGGAAAATGATCCAATGCCTTATTTGCCTGAGAGGGAAGCCAACTGGAGACTTTTAGATACAAAAGACCCCTTTCTCTTATCCTTAAGGCCGCTGTGAGCCTATTCCCTGGCAGGCTCTTGCCCCGGTAGAGTGTACTTCTCTTTCCCCTTCAGTAAGAGTACATCCTGGCTGCCGTTTCTGTGTGTCTTGTCCAATTCCCTGTTTGGGACACCAAGAACCTGGAAAGAAGCCTCACAAGATCCACCATTTGGTAACAAAACTACACCTGGATCTCTTCTGCTTCTCTACAAGATGAGCGGCAGCACTTTTCCAAAGGACATAAGCTGAGAGTTAGGAAGGACACCGAGCCTGGGTGGAAAAGGAGTAGATGGTAGTGGGTGGCACAGCTATTACAATGATAGGCCTACGTGCTCACCCCTGACCTGACTTGAGCTTCTCCTGGAAGATCAAGGATGCTCTGCTAAACCACAGTGCTGGGAAATTCAAGCGTACTGCCCGGGGTGGAACAGGTTCTCTGACACAGTTTGGTATTGATGACCATTATAACATAATAAAAGTTGGTGGTACTGAAAAACTGATCAGTTTGTTAAGAGTCCCTTCTGATGAAAAGGATCCTGCTTCCCTTATTTAATTCCCAGGTGTATGATACAGATGGAGTTTGACATGGACACAGGTATAATTACAAGACTTGATTCAGTTACAGAACTGAATGAAGGAGAGGTCACGCTTGCCAGTAGTCCAAAGTCAAAGTAGTGGATTCCCAGAGAGATCAGATTCAATTATGTGCGGAGGCTTTTGCCAGTTCCTGTTCTGCTATTGCACTTTTGAGACTCCTACCTACAGTGGATGACTGCTGGTAGTTACAGTTGACAAGCCTGGTAGGAATTTCCTGCTCTGGAGGGAGCAGAGACTGCTGCTGAGACCCATCATTGGCAGCAGCCCCTGACAGTTGGGGCTTTCAAGCTCCTGCACATGGGCGGAGGCTACATGGCAGTCGCTTAGATGATCAGGGCTAGGAGACACTTTCAGATCCAATGCTCTCTCATTTCAGACTTCAGATGACCCCGGAGACCTGTGTAAGTGTGATCTTAAAATGATGTTAGGAGTTCTTTGGAAAAAATCTCTTTGGCATATAAAATGTTGGCAAATAGAAGAGGATATAGTTTAAATGCTGCTCATACTACACTGATACGGATTTGAGAATAAAAAGAGGATTATAGCTCTTAGGCTTAGTATAGGATTAATCTAATTCTTTCTTCAATACTAAAGATACAAATGTCCTGAAAGAAAAAAATGAATGCTTTCTTAAATAAAATACAGCTACTAATTCTATAGAATTAAAATTCTCATAAGGAGATGCTCTTGGGTCAGCCAGATGATTTAGAAGCAATGCATTCTCTGATCATATTATATTCATGATTAATGTAAATGTTGTTTTCTAAATTGCCTCTAATGGCAACAAGACAGCACTAATTTAATAAGCACTGAATTCTGGTTGATGAACAGTATCAGAGTTTGTGAAGTGAGTTTCTTGCTTATAACCTAGAGTTACCAAAGAAACACTAGCTTGGAAGTGTTCATGGTTATTAACCTTTGAAGAATAGGAGCTCATCAACATTTTATTAAACCTATTTTCTTTAATGTGAACTTCTTATTTAGTAAGCATTAGTTGTTTATGCACTTGACTGCAGGCAAAAGTTTAGGAGCATTTTGTGTCTATTCTCTTCTCTGTATTAGCATGTGATCTTCATTGATATTTATGATATTAGTATCTATAGAAAGAGCAAGAATGTTGTAATTCAAAACCTCTCCTTTTGTTGTAATTATCCTCTAGATGAAAAAAGAGGACATTATCAATTTAGGAGCCATTCTTAACAAAGATTCTAACTGCAGAAGTTTAGGATCCTGAATTCTGAAATAGGTAGATATTAATCATGGAAGCAGTAAGACAGAGGGAACATTCCTGTGGGGGAAATCTGAAGAAAGCATTTCAGAGTGGAGCTATAGAGGACCGTTGGGACTATAAGTTATTATGTAAGATTTCAAAGTTTGGAAGCAGGCAGATTTGGCTTCAAATTCTGCTATTGCTGTGAATGTGCTGGTTGTGACATCTTAGTAAATGATTCAACCTCATCAAGCCTCAAGTTCCTCATCCCTAAAATGAGAACAATGGAAGAGCACAGTAATGATTTAAGATTATTTTGAGAATTAAATGGTAATATTCCTGTCACACAGTATGTTTTCAATAAATGCATGCAACTGTTTTGGTTCTGTTTGGGTCAAAATGATGAGTCAGAGCAATTTGTCACCCAGTAGAAGTAGAACATTGATTTTTCTTTATTCCAGCTCAGGGATTGAAACTGGGGCTTTTGCATTGAGCTACATCCCCAGCACTTTGTTTAATTTTTTTTTTTTTTTTTTACCTTGAGAGAAGGTCTCACTAAGTCACTGAATTGCCCACTCTGGGATCAAACTTGCAGTCCTTCTGCCTCATCCTCACAGAGTGCAGGAATTAGGGGCATGTGCCACCATACCCAGTTTAGAGCATGGATTGTTAACAAGAACTTACAGTCCTTGGTGGTTTCAAGATATTTAAAAAAAAGTTGCCCCAGTGTACAATATGTGGAGTTGAGGAGAAAATGAATTCTATTGATCCAAAGATAGGGTATCATTTATGGAATGAACCAAATTTTGCTACTGGTAAATGAAACAATATATCATAAAAGAAAGTCTTACATGTGTTTGATATTGTTCACATTTTTTCCTCTCTTGGATTTTTGGCACTGACTTTCCCTTGAGTTCCAGCAATTTTAATTTAGGTTTTCTCCATGTAAATTAGAGGATTAGGCTGAGAGTGGTGGTGAGTGTCCAGTGAATATTTCTGGCAGAGAGAGAGAGCAGTCTGAGTTAAACAGAGACACAATTTGTTGAAGGGCACAACAAACATAACAAGAGTGGAGGTCCTCCGTGTGGGTGTTTGGGAATGAGTGAATAAAAGAAGTATCACTTGTGTACTCTCATTCTTCCACCCCAGAACACTCTCATTAGCTCTTTATTTTCAGTTTTCTCATGATCAAGAGTGGCACTTTGCATTGCCCAATTAATTTGGAATTGAAACAAATCAATTCATCAATTCAATTAATATTTATTGAGGTTCTACTGGGTCTGTTTTTTCTATTGGGGCCATTTTATTGTGATAAAACTGAGATTTACAAAAATGAGTAAGAAGATAGATGATGCTATTTAATAAAGATGATAATACACACATAAATAACTGTGGTGGATAAGATCATATTTTTATCTTTAAAGAAGGATTCCTGACTGGAAGCCATAGATTAGGTAGCTACATTCTATTCTGAGAAGCAAGATTCACCAGGTGGTAAGGAGTACTTACAAAAATACTCAATATTATAATGTGAATTTGTACTTAGAAACTAAACATTACACTAATTCTCATGTTTAGCAAAAGAAAACATGAGTTAACACTGATCCAGAAACTCACATGGATGTTATTTATTTCGTATAAAAATTTGGAAACAGTTTTTTATTTTCATATAATTTCATTCATTGGATTTCCATAACGTGTTTGGCATTTCCATTTCACAAATAAATAAGTCAAAGCCTGGAGATTTTAAGCAACTTGTTCAAAACATGGATCATAAACAGTAGGGACAACACTTACGGCAGGGCTTCTGATGCCAAATTGTGTGTTCTGTTCTCAAAGCCCATCATGCAGTTCCTGCTTCGTACATGCTTGTGTTAGTGTGGGGGACGGGAGGAGATGTCCTGGAAATCAGGGCACCTGGGGTGGTTCTTTACACAATGAACGAGGACAGTGACTTCATGGAAACTGAAGAAGAGCTATGAGAATGACAAACAGAGAATGACATAATGAAATGTACAATCAGGGAAAGTTGCAGAAGAATATTTTAATTTGGCTTGAGTTTGTCGAGAAGAGATGGGAAATAAGAGTAAATGTGTGCTTGTAGCTCAATCATGAAAGACATGAAGTGCCAGGAGTTGTGATTTTATTTAGTAAATCCAGGGAGTCACTGACAAGTTTTTTTTTTTTTAATTAATTTTATTGGTACATTTTATTGGCACATTTTAGGTATACAATTCATTTACACTTATCACTGGGTGTTTGTACCTGTGCATGATATATCTTGGTTCTTACTTTTTTCCCCATTACCTGTGCACCCTTCACCCCCTCCGCCCTTACCTATTTACATAGATTTCATTTCCATTTTTTTTTCTTTTCTCATAGTTTTCCCTTTCCCTCTTTTCCTTTCCCCTTCCCCTCCCTTCACTTCTTTGTCTTTGGACCTTTTTTCCTATTTCAAATTATCAATTATTCATTTTAATCATTTTAACCCCTGTTTACACTATCAGTTTCTCACATTAGTGAAACTATTCAGTATTTACACGTGTGTCTTATTTATTTCACTTAAGAGTATGGCCTCGATATGCATCCATTTGGCTATAAATGACTCTAGTTTTTCATTCTTTGTGGCTGAGTAGTACTCCATTTTATAAAAAAACCACATTTTCTTTATCCAGTTTCCAGTTGATGGGCACTCGGGCTGCTTCCAAGCTTTAGCTATTACAAACTGCGCTGCTATGAACATGGGTGCACATATATCACTGTGGTATGATTCTTTTAATTCTTTTAGGAAGATACCCAGCAGGAGAATAGCTGGGTCATATGGGACCTCTAGTCCTAGTTCTTTGAGGTATCTCCATACTGACTTCCACAGTGGTTGCACCAGTCTGCACTGCCACCAACAATGGAGAAGGGTTCCTTTCTCCCCACAACCCCGCCAGCATTTGTTATTGGTTGATTTCTTTTCTTTTCTTTTTTTTTTTTTAGGGAAAGCAGGCTGTATTTATTCAAAAACTTTGAAAGGTTACAATAAAAATCAAACAAAATTCTTAAAATTATATTCAAGTGATCTCCATGTATCCAAATCCTGACCAAATCAAGACAACAATTCAATGTACAGAAAGACTGCTACATAGCCAAAGGAGCAAAAATAGAAAAGTTTTGTCCAAACAACTCTACATAAATACATAAATCTAAGTTTAATGCCACAGGACCTAATCATAAGCATGTTAGCTACCTTTTGGTAACATTGCAGAATTAATACACAATGCATAAATGATTTACTCATTATGTAATGTAGACTAACAAGTGTAAACCAAATAGAATCTGAGGATTTCATTTGTGAAGATGTGTATTCCATAAAGAGCCCATCCTGAAGTAAAATCATTAACACACATATTGCAAAGGTCCACAAAAATGTTTATCATTTGCAATTATAATAGAGAAAAAACTGCCAAGAAATTAATATCAGAATCTTACTGAGGGGTATTGTAGTGACCAGCTTTGAAGGATCAATTACTTACAAATGGACTTAAAACAGCAAAGTAAACTAAATAACAAGAGTGAAAAAACACACAATGTACAATAGCAAGAAGTTAGAAAACAATACTGTTGCAAAGATTTATTAGTGTACAAGTTAGTTTTGATAAACTAATGGTTACTTGTCACAGTAAATTATCAAAATTTTCACTGCAAAAGTATTTTCCCACATATTAGTTAGAGTCTGGAAGGAATATGCCTTTCTCAAATTGTCATTTAGGGTTTTTTCCCCACCCTTCAAAACACAGAAATAGGTTTCTGAATATCAACTAGCCATTTATGAAAGCCCTAAGATACAGATATTCATAAACATTACATGAGTTACAATGAAGGTACCTGGACAAACACAACCAACATTTATGAAAAAAGATGTTGGTTTAGAGGTGATAAGGACTAAAGGAGTTTCAATCAACATATTCATGTCCTTCTGAAAGGAAAATGAGGGAAAACCTTATTGCCATTCTGCCGAACACCATCTAACTCAAAACACTGCAAAGGAACATGAATCCAATGTAGCTATCACAGGACTGAAACTACAACCAACCCAATCAATGAGATAAGCTAAAATGTAATACCAAACTTCTGTAATATACCAACACTATTTTGGAAGTGTCATCAGGACAAATAGAAATTTAATTATGTAGTGGCATGAGCTACAGTCTGAGCTTAGTAGTGGAAGAGACTCTCAGACATGCTGGGAGGTGAGGAAGTCATGCTCTGCTACTCCTCAGAGGCCTGGTGGTATCGACTTACCTCCCAGTGGGTCTAGGAGTCCCACACATCAAGTAATTCAGTAATTATTTTTTTGTATTGAATTCTTTTATTGGTACATTGTAGGTATACAACACAATTACATTTCTCATTGGGAATTGTACCTTTACATAATGCATCTTGGTTCTTATTTTTTCCCCATTCCTAGCCCTCCCTTCCCTATTTACAAAGACTTTATTTCCATTTTTTCCATTTCTCATCATTTTTCCTTTCCCTTCTTTCCTTTCCCCTCCCCCTCCCACTACCCCTACCCCTTTGGACCTTTTCTTCCTATTTTGCATTATCGATTATTCATTCTAATCATTAGTTCATTTTAGAGATACAGTATAATGACATGCATCATTGGAAATTTGCACCTTTACATAGTCTCTCTTGGTTCTTATTTTTCACCCTTGCCCAGCCCTCCCTTCAACCACTCCAGTCCTCCCTATTTACAAAGATTTTGTTTCTATTTTTCCATTTTCTCCTATTAATCCCATTCCCTTCTATCCTTTCCCCTAGCCCTCCCACTTCCTTCCCCTTTGCCCCTTTTCTTCCTATTTCACATTACCTATTATACATTTAGTCCTTATTTGCACTTTCAGTTTCTCACACCAAAGAAACTATTCAGCATTTACACATCTGTGTCCTATTTATTTCACTTAAGAGTATGGCCTCAATGTGCATCCACTTAGCTATAAATGTCTCTAATTTCTCATTTTTTATGGCTGAGTAGTACTCCATTTTATTAAAAAACCACATTTTCTTTATCTAGTCTCCAGTTGATGGGCATTTGGGCTGTTTCCAAGTTTTAGCTATTACAAACTGTGCTGCTATGAACATGGGTGCACATATATCACTGTGGTATGATTCTTTTAATTCTTTGGGGAAGATCCCCAGCAGTGGAATAGCGGGGTCAAATGGGATTTCCAGTCCTAGTTCTTGGAGGTATCTCCATACTGATTTCCACAGTGCTTGCACCAGTCTACACTCCCACCAACAGTGGAGCAGGGTTCCTCTTTCCCCACAGCCCCACCAGCATTTGTTATTGGTTGATTTCATGATAGCAGCCATTCTTTCTGGAGTGAAGTGGAGTCTCAGCATTGTTTTCATTTGCATCTCTTGAATGACCAGTGACGTTGAACATTTTTTCATATATTTATTTGCTATTCCTACTTCTTTGTCTGAGAAATGTCTGTTCATTTCAGATGCCCACTTTTGGATTGGGTCTTTAAATTTGGGAGGTCTGATCTTTTTAAGTTCTTTATAGATTCGAGATAGTAGACCTTTGTCTGAGGAAGAGCAGGTGAAGATATTTTCCCACATTGTGGATTGTCTCTTCACACTGCTGGTGGTTTCTCTTGCTGTGCAGAAGCTTTTTAATAAGAAGAGATCCCATTTGTTGATTGTTTGTGCTAGTTCACAGGCAACTGAGGTTTTGTTCATAAAATCTTTTCCTACACTGATGTCTTCAAGGGTTCTACCTAACCTCTGTTCCAACTGGTTCAGAGTTTCTATTTTAAAATTTAGATCTTTAATCCATTTTGATTTTAGTTTAGTGCATGGTGAGAGATACAGGTCTAGTTTTAATCTTTGGCAAGTTGAAGCCCAATTTTTCCAACACCATTTATTAAAGAGGCTATCTTTCCTCCAGTGAGGGTGTTTGGCTCCTTTGTCGAAAATGAGATGGCTGAGTGTGTCTGGCGTTGTTTCTGCATCTTCTAATCTGTTCCACTGGTCCTCAAGCCTGTTTCTTTGCCAGTACCATGCTGTTTTTTTATCACAGAAGCTTTGTAGTAGAGTTGCAGGTTGGGGATTGTGATACCCCCTGCCATGTCTCTGTTACCTAGAATTGCTTTTGCTGTTCTGGGTCTCTTCTTGCTCCAAATGAATTTGTGGATTTTTTTCTTGAGATCTATGAAGTATGCTGCTGGGATCTCAATTGGAATTGCATTAAATCTATATAGCAGTTTTGGAAGTATGGCCATTTTTACTATATTAATCCTTCCTACCCAGGAGCAGGGGATGTCTGTCCATTTTCTGATATCATCTTCAATCTCTCTTTTCAGAGTGCCATAGTTTTCAAAGAAGAGGTCTTTGATTTCTTTCATTAGGATGATTCCTAGGTATTTCAGTTTTTTGGATGCTATTGTGAAAGGAATTATTTGCCCTATTTCTCTCTCAGTGAGTCTGTCATTGGTGTAGAGGAAAGCTATTGATTTTTGTGTGTTGCCCTTGTAACCAGCTACTTGACTGAATTTGGTTATTAAGTCTAGAAGACTTTTGGTGGAGTTCTTGGGGTCTTCTATATAGAGTATCATGTCATCTGCAAATAATGACAATTTGACATCTTCATTTCCTATCTTTATTCCTTTTATTTCTTTCTCTTGTCTAATTGCCGTGACTAATGTTTCCAGAACTATATTGAACAAGAGTGGGGATAGTGGACATCCTTGTCTTGTTCCTGATTTTAGTGTGAAGGATTTCAGTTTTTGACCATTTAGTATGATATTGGCTGTTGGTTTTTCATAGATGGCTTCTATCAGTTTGAGGTAGAGACCATCTATTCCAATTTTTTGTAGGGTTTTTATCATAAATGCATGTTGGACTTTGTCAAATGCTTTTTCTGTGTCTATGGAGATAATCATATGGTTTTTGTCCTTGGCTCTATTGACATAGTGTATTACATTAATTGATTTTCGTATATTGAACCATCCCTGCATCCCTGGGATGAATCCCACTTGATCAGGGTGTATGATCTTCTTGATGATCTTCTGCATTCTGTTTGCCATTATCTTATTAAGGATTTTTGCATCTATGTTCATTAGTGAGATTGGCCTATAGCTCTCTTTTTCAGTTGGGTCTTTCTCTGCTTTGTGGATCAAGGTGATGCTTGCTTCCAGGAATGAATTTGGGAGTATTGCTTCCCTTTCAATTTCATTGAAGAGTTTAAACAGTAGTGGCAGCAGTTCCTCTCTAAATGTCTTGTAGAATTCAGCAGTGAAGCCATCAGGTCCCGGGCTTTTCTTAGGTGATAAGTTTTTAATTAAGTTTTCAATTTCATTGGTTGATATTGGGTTGTTCAGAATTTTTAGGTCTTCTTCATTCAACTTTGGTATTTCATATGTATCTAGGAATCTGTCCATTTCTTCTCTGTTTCCCATCTTCTTGGCGTATAGGTTCTCAAAGTAGGTACTGATGATCCTCTGGATTTCTGCTGGGTCTGTTATAATTTCACCCTTTTCATTCCTAATTGCATGGATTTGGACCTTTTCTTTCCTTTTTCTGACAAGGTTGACTAAAGATTTATCAATTTTGTTGATTCTTTCAAAGAACCAACTCTTGGCTTCATTGATTTTTTGTATCGTTCTCTTAGTCTCCATTGCATTGATTTCTCCTCTGATCTTTATAATTTCTTCCCTTGTATGACCTTTGAGGTTGTCCTGCTCTTCTTTTTCTAGAAGCTTGAGGTTCAGCATCAGGTTGTTTAATTGGGCTTATTCTGTTTTCCTAATATGCGTATTCACTGCTATGAATTTCCCTCATAAGACTGCTTTCATTGTGTCCCATAGATTCTGATATGTTGTATTGTCATTGTCATTTAATTGAAGGAACTGTTTGATTTCTTCTTTAATTTCCTTTGTGACCCATTGGTTATTCAGAAGTGTGTTGTTCAGTTTCCACATGTTTATGAAATTTTTTGAGTTTCTTTTGCTATGGATCTCCAATTTCATCACACTATGGTCTGATAATATACAGGGGATAACTTCAATTCCTTGGCACTTACTTAAACATGTTCTATGTGTGAGTATGTGGTCTATTTTGGAGAATGACCCATGTGCAGCTGAGAAGAATGTGTATTCTGATTTTGTGGGGTGGAAGGCTCTGTAAACATCTGTTAAGTTCATTTGTTCAAGAGTTCGATTGAGTTCTAGTATTTCATTACTTATTTTTAGTCTAGTTGATCTATCTATTTGTGACAGTGGGATGTTGAGGTCCCCCACTCCAATTGTATTAGTGCATATATGGCTTTTCATGTCTGTTAGTATTTGTTTTATATAGTTGGGTGCACTAGTGTTTGGTGCATAGATATTTATGATTGTCATCTCTTCCTCTTGGATTCTTCCCTTTACAAGGATGTAGTGTCCTTCTTCATCTCTCTTAATTAGTGTTGGTTTGAAATCTACTTGATCTGCCAAGAGGATAGCTACTCCTGCTTTTTTTCGAGTTCCTGTCACATGCAGTATTGTTTTCCACCCTTTAACTTTCAGTCTATGAGTTCCCTTTTGAATTAAGTGTGTTTCTTGTATGCAGCATATTGTTGGATTTTGCTTCTTGACCCATTCTGCCAGTCTATTTCTTTTGATTGGTGAATTGAGACTATTAACGTTGATGGTTATAACTGAAACGTATTGACTTGTCGTTGCCATGACTTTTTCTTTTTGTTGGGTTCTCCCCCTTTACATTTAATTTCTTGTCATGCCAGATGAGTTCATTCTGCTTTGCTTCCTGGGGTTGTGATCCTCAATGTCTGTTCCTAGGATATTGTGTAAAATTCTTTGGAGTGCTGATTTGGTATTCACAAAGTTCCTAAGGTGCTCTTTGTCATGAAAGTATCTTATTTCTCCATCCATTTTGAAAGATAGTTTTGCAGGGTACATCAGTCTGGGTTGGAGGCTGTTTTCTTTTAGGGCTTGGAATGTGTCACTCCAAGCTCTTCTTGCCTTGATGGTTTGTGTTGAGAAGTCTGCTGTCATTCTGATGGGCTTTCCTTTGTATGTGATTTGTTTCTTTTCTCTGACTGCTTGGAGAACTTTGTTCTTCTGTTGTGTTTCTGGAATCTTAACAATTATATGTCTATATGTAGATTTTTTTTGATTAAAGCTATTTGGAGTCCTATATGCCTCACTTATCTGTATGTCAAGTTCTTTTCCCCTGCTTGGGAGGTTTTCTGCCATTATTTTTGTGAAGAGATTTTTTTATGTCATCTCCACTCTCTCCTATTTCTTCATTGACTCCAATCAGTCTTATGTTATTCTTTTTTACATCATCTAGCAGCTGCTGGATTGATTTCTCATGTTCCCTTATAATTTTGAAGCAATTTTTCTTTTCCTGGTCACTAATTGCAATCTTTTCTTCTATATCTGAAATTCTGTCCTCACATTGGCTCATTCTGCTGTGTAGACTTTCAATGGAGTTTTTCATGTCCTGGAAATCTATTTGCATCTGTTTTCTGGATTCCATTTGTTTCTTATGTTGGGATTCCATCATGTTCTTCAGCTCCTCTCTAGATTTATTAATCATGTCTTGCCCTAGGGGCACAATTTCTCCTGTTATCTGAGAAATTATTTCTGATTTCATTTTTTCCAGATCCCCTTTTGTTGCCAGTTCAGTGGGTCCAGGTCATTGAGTATCAGAGGGTTCCATCTCATTTCCCTTTGGGGTTGCTGTAGGTGATCTGGAAGTCTGGTTTTGAGACTTATTTATGTGTTTTCTCATTTTGACTGGGGCAGGGGGCTGTTAACGCCTGCACGGATTACCTCCTGTGAGGTGGGTGAGGTGGGACAGGGGCTTGGAGCAGTGGTAGGGATGGTGATCCAAAAGCCCTTTCCTGTGGGCTGGGAGCAGTCAGAGGGATGGTGGCCGGGAAACCCCTTCCTCTGGACCAGGAGCAGTGGGATGGTGGCTCAGAAGCCCCTCCCTCTGGGCCAGGAGCGGTGGGAGGGATGGTGGCCCAGAAGCCCCTTCCTCTGGGCCCGGAGCAGCGGGACAGAAGGTGGCCCAAAAGCCCTTTCCTCTGGGCTGGGAGCAGCGGGAAGGATGGTGACTGGGAAGCCTCTTCCTCTGGACCAGGAGCAGTGGGACGACGGCTCAGAAGCCCCTACCTCTGGGCCAGAAACAGTGGGACTCAGTACCTCGGTCTGGTGGTCTGGTGTCCTCTGCGCCTTGGTAATGTGGAATTAGGTGGCTGCCTGTCTGCAGTGGGGTGATTCAGTGTCTTCCGCGTGACTCAGGACTTCGGTAGGGTATGCACAGACCTTCCTGTGTGCAAGGGGCTGATTCGGTTTATTCTGCATGACTGAGGACCTTGGTAGGGCATGAGTAGACTTGCCTGTCTGCGGCAGGCTGATTCTGGGTGTTCTTTGTGACTCAGGACCTCGGTAGGGCATGGGCAGACCTGCCTGTCTGCAGCGGGGTGATTGGGCATCTTCTGCACAACTCAGGACCTTGGTAAGGTGTGCACAGACCTTCCTGTGTGCAGCAGGCTGATTCGGCATGTTCTGTGCGACTCCATGTAATTCAGTAATTAATAGGAGTATTTAAGCTAAAGAGACCAAAAGCGGACTCCGTAGTAACATATACTGGATAGATGAGTGTTCTAGAAAGATACATGATAAATGTAAATCATAAAATCAAATGTACCCTTAAAGGTACACCTATTTTATGTTACATAAAAAACTGCAGACTACACACTGCATGCATACCATAACATTGTCCCTGGGAAAGCTGATGAGTGGGATTTCTTGCAAATATTTACTGCCATGATATAAAACAATTATGTGCAAACTGCAAGGTCCCTAAAGTAGCAGTTAGAGTTTATATACAGAAGATGTCACTGTCTCATCGATTATGCAAGAAATGGGCTTCTCAGAGTTTATACCACAGAGCAGTAACAACCACAGGCTCCTCCTCCGTGGCTGTCTTCCATGTGTGACAGTCTGACTCCTTTATCCTGGTTCTCACTTTCCCACAGTCCAGGCGTCTGAATGATCTTTTCAACAAGTTCCTTGAAGGCACACTGTATGCCATCACAGGTTTTTGCATTTGCCTCTATAAATAACATGAAATGCTTGCGTGCAAATTTCAGACCTTCATTTCTATCAACTTCATGATTTTCCTTATCAATTTTATTTCCAACTAGCATGTTTACTATGTCATTTCTTGTACAGTATGTTTCCAAATCATTTAATCAATTATCCAGCTTAACAAAGGTGTCTCTTCTTGTGACATCATAAACTAATATAACACCCTATGCACCTCTGTAGTAGCTAGGAGTTAATGTTCAAAACCTCTCTTGACCAGCAGTATCCCATATTGTAAGTTTGGCTTTATTTCCATCTACTGAAATTGTTTTCACCTTGAAGTCAACACTTATCGTGGCTGCAAGTTCTGGATCAAAAGTATCATCTGTGAACCTCAAGAGGAGGCTGGACTTGCCCACCCCACTCTCAGCGATAATAAGGATCTTCAGAGGGGTCAACACGTCCTCATCCATCCCGGCCCCGCTGGCCGCCGAGTGTGCCTCTCAACCCTTCCCCTGAGTGCGGCCTGCGCGTGCGCACTGCACCTTGCTCCACTCCGGTTGTTTCTATTGGTTGATTTCTTGATAGCAGCCATTCTTTCTGGGGTGAGGTGAAATCTCAGAGTTGTTTTCATCTGCATCTCTCGAATGACGAGTGATGTTGAACATTTTTTCATATATTTGTTTGCTGCTTTTACTTCTTTGAGAAATGTCTGTTCATTTCGGATGCCCATTTTTGAATTGGGTCTTTGAATTTAGGGGGTCTGAATTTTTTCAGTTCTTTATATATTCTAGATAGTAGTCCTTTGTCTGAGGTACAGCTGCTAAAAATTTTTTCCCACATTGTAGGTTGTCTCTTAGCTGTGTTGGTGGTTTCTTTTGCAGTGCAGAAGATTTTTAACAAGATGAGATCCCAGTTGCTGATTCTTTCTTCTAGTTCCCATGCTGCTGAGGTTTTGTTCATGAAGTCTTTTCCTAAACCAATGTCTTCAAGAGTTCTACCTAATTTACCTTCCAGCAAGTTTAGTGTTTCTGTCTTAATATTTATGTCTTTAATTCACTTCAATCTTAGTTTAGTGCATGGTGATAGGTATGAGTCTAGTTTTAATCTTTGGCAGGTTGAGATCCAGTGTTTCCAACACCCTTTATTAAATAGGCTATCTTTCCTCCAATGATGGTGGTTGGCTCCTTTGTCAAAGATGAGGTGGCTGAGCATGTCTGGAGTTGTTTCTGGAGCTTCTAATCTATTGTACTGATCCTCAGGTCTGTTCCTTTGCCAGTACCATGCTGATTTTATCACAGTAGCCTTGTAGTATAGTTTCAAGTTGGGGATTGTGATACTCTCAGCCATGTCTCTGTTGCTTAGAATTGCTTTAGCTATTCTAGGTCTCTTATGGTTCCAAATGAATTCTTGGATTGTTTTCTCTGGTTCTTTGAAGTATATTGTTGGAATTTCAATTGGCATTGCATTGAATCTATATAGTAGTTTTGGAAGTATGGCCATTTTCACTATATTGGTTCTTCCTACCTAGGAGCAAGGGATGTCTTTCCATTCTCTTGTATCCTCTTTGATCTCTTTTTTCAGAGTGCTGTAATTTTCAGTGTAGAGGTCTTTTGCTTCCTTTGTTAGATTGATTCCTAGATATTTCATTTTTTTGGATGGTATCATAAATGGAATTGTTTCCCTAATTTCTCTCTCAGTGAGTCTGTTATTTGTGTACAAGAAGGCTATTGTTTTTTGAGTGTTGACCTTGTATCCAGCTATTCTACTGAATCTGTCAATTAAGTCTAGAAGTCTTCTGGCAGAGTTTTTTGGGACTTCTGTGTAAAGTATCATATCATCAGCAAATAATGACAGTTTAACTTCTTCTTTTCCTATCTTTATTCCTTTTATTTCTTTCTCTTTTCTACTTGCTGTGGCTAATGTTTCCAGAACTATATTGAACAGGAATGGTGATAGTGGGCATCCTTGTCTTGTTCCTGATTTTAGCATGAAAGTTTTCAGTTTTTGACCATTTAGTATGATGTTGGCTGTTGGTTTTTCATAGATAGCCTTAATCAGGTTAAGATAAAGACCTTCTATTCTAATTTTCTGTAGGGTTTTTATCATGAAGTTGGATTTTGTTGAATGCTTTTTCTGCATCTATTGAGATGATCATATGGTTTTTGTCCTTGACTCTGTTAATATGGTGTATTACATTTATTGATTTATGAATGTTGAACCATCCTTGCATCCCTGGGATAAATCTGACTTGGTCAGAGTGTATGATCTTCTTGATGATCTTCTGTATTCTGTTTGTCAGTATCTTGTTGAGGACTTTTGTATCTATGTTCATTAGGGAGATTGGCCTGTAGTTTTCTTTTTGGGTTGGATCTTTCCCTGGTTTGGGAATCAAAGTAACACTTGCTTCCAGGAATGAATTTGGAAGTATTGCTTCCCTTTCAATTTCCTTGGTGAGTTTAAAGAGTAATAGCAATAGTTCTTCTTTAAAGGTCTTGTAGAATTCAGCAGTAAAGCCATCAGGACCTGGGATTTTCTTTGTTGGTAAATATTTTATTACATTTTCAATTTCACTAATTGTAATTGGGGTGTTTAGAATTTCTATATCTTCTTCATTTAACTTTGGCAATTCATATGTATCTAGGAATCTGCCCATTTCTTCTGTGTTTTCCATATTATTGGAGTACAGGTTCTCAAAGTAGGTATTGATGATCCTCTGGATTTCTGTTGGATCTGTTGTGACTTCATCTTTTTCATTCTTAATTGCATGTATTTGTGCCTTTTCTTTCCTTTTTTTGATAAGGTTGGCTAAAGGTTTATCGATTTTATTTATTCTTTCAAAAACCAACTCCTTGATTCATTGATTTTTTTGTATCATTCTCTTAGTCTCCATTGCATTGATTTCTGCCCTGATCTTTATAATTTCCTTTCTTGTATGAGCTTTGGGTTTGTTATGCTCTTCTTTTTCTAGGAGCTTGAGGTTCTGCATTAGGTTATTTATCTGAGTTTTCTCTGTTTTCTTAATACAGACATTCACTGCTATGAATTTCCTGTGTAGAACTGCTTTCATTGTGTCCCATAGATTCCTGTATGTTGTACTGGCATTTTCATTTACTTGTAGAAACTGTTTAATTTCTTCTTTAACTACTTCTGTGACCTATTTATTGTTCAAGAGGGTGTTATTCAGTTTCCATGTGTTTGTTGGGGTTTTGCAGTTTCTTATTTTATTGATCTCCAATTTTATTGCACTATGGTCTGATAATATACAGGGGGTAACTTCAATTCTTTTACATTTACTTAGACACGTCCTATGAGCTAGCATGTGGTCTATTCTGGAGAATGACCAATGTGAAGCTGAAAAGAATGTTTACTCCAATTTTGTGGGGTGGACCATTCTGTAAACATCTATTAAGTCCATTTGTTCAATAACTTGGTTCAGTTCTAGAATTTCCTTGTTAACCTTTTGTCTAGATGATCTGTCTTTTGTGATAGTTGGGTATTGAGGTCCCTCACTACAATTGTATTAGTTTTTATTTGGTTTTTCATGTCCATTAATATTTATTTTGTATAGTTGGGGGCATTTGTATTTAGTGCATATATATTTATGATTGTCATCTCTTCCTCTTGGATTGTTCCCTTCACAAGGATGTAGTGACCATCTTTGTCTCTCTTAATTAGTTTTGGTTTGAAATCTACTTTGTCTGCAAATAAGATTGCTACCCCTGCTTTCCTCTGGGTTCCTGTGGCATGGAGAACTGTTTTCCATCCTTTGACTTTCAGTCTATGAGTTTCTTTTTGAGTTAGGTGTGTTTCTTGTATACAGCATATTGTTGCATTTTCCTTTTTAATTCATTCTGCCCGTCTATTTCTTTTGATTGGTGAATTGAGGCCATTCACATTGAGGGTTATAATTGATATTGTCTCATCCTTGTCATGGTGTTTTACTCTTGTTGGCTTGCTTATTTTGTATTTTTTCCCCCTTCCCTTTAGTTTCTTGCTTTGCCTGCTGGCTTCCCTCTGTTGGGACTCATGGAGTTGTGGCCTTCATTGCTTTTTTCTAGGATATTGTTTAGAATTGCTTGTAGTGCTAGTTTGGTGTTCATGAAATTTCTCAGGTGTTCCTTGTCATGGAAGTATCTAATTTACCCATCAATTTTGAAAGATAATTTTGCAGGATACAACAGTCTAGGTTGGAAGTTATTTTCTTTTAGGGCTTGAAATACTTCACTCCAGGCTCTCCTTAATTTGAGCATCTGTGTTGAGAAGTCTGCTGTGATTCTGATGGGCTTTCCTTTGTAGGTGATTTTTTTCTTTTCTCTAACTGCTTGTAGGATTTTGTTTTTCTGTTGGGTTTCTGGGATCTTGACTATTATATGTCTAGGTGTAGATTTTTTTTTGATCATGGCTAGTTGGAGTTCTATATGCTTCACTTATCTGTATGTCCAATTCTCTACCTCTGTCAGGGAAGTTTTCCACTATTACTTCTGTGATCAACTTTTTAATGTCAATTGTACTTTCTCCTGTTTTTTCATGGACTCCTATCAGTCTCATGTTATTCTTCTTTGCATTGTCTAGCAGATGTTGGATTGATTTCTCTTGGTCCCTTACTATTTTTAAGAGATCTCTATTTTCATGGTCTCTAACCACAATTTTGTCTTCTATATCTGATATTCTATCTTCAGATTCCCTTAATCGGCTGTGGATACTTTCAGTGGAGTTTTTGATCTCCTGAGTATCTGTTTGAATCTGTTTCATGGATTCCATTTCTTTCTTATATTGGGCAATCATAGTTTCCATTTATTTCTTATGCTGGGCATTCAGGGCTTCCAGCATGTTTCTGAGCTCATCTATTTTTTTTTTTTTATCTGTTTCTGTTCTAGATCCTCTAATCATGTCTTTCACTCTGCTCACCATCTCTGCGGATATCTGGGAGATTATTTCTGCCTTAAATTTTTCTAGAGCCTCATTCATCTGTTTTGTTACTTCCTGTGCTATCAGTTCAGGGCATCCAGGTGGTTGATTATGGGACTTTTCCATCTCATTTCCCCCAGGATTTACCCTTGGTGGAGTAGAAGTCTGAGTTTGTGCCTTGCTTAAATGTCTTCTCATTTTTGTGTTTGGTACTGTCCTTGGTTTAACTCCTGGGTTGATAGTTTGAAATTGCTTATTGTAGGTATCTTTGTTGCTTGTAATTAGAACCCTTATGGAATGATTGCTTCTCAGAGGTGTCTTCCAGATATAGCTGGTCTTTAAGTTTTGAGTCTCTAATGACTCTAAGGCTATCTAATTTTTCTTATACTAGGAAGGTTCATTGACTAGATCAATAACAACACCTTAGCCCAAGTGATACAATCAGCAGCACCATTGCATCAAGTACATCTTCGAAAATGACATTTTGTGGTAGTTATTAATCTATCACCTTTAGCTGTGTGAATTAAATCAAGATCAAGGAACAACCCAACATATAGTGAATAAACTCTTTAATATAACAACTTTACCCTTTTGAGATGGGGAGTTAGAAGGGATTGGGGAGGGAGGGACTGATGGGAAGAAGGATAGGGGAAGGTTAGCAGTATGGCCAGAGGACACTGGTGAGAAGGAAAAAGAGAATAATAGTAAAATAAAGAAGAACTCTGAATGAGGACCAAAACAGGGACAAAAAGGGAAGATGAACAATGTTTGAGAGCAAGAGAGTGAGTGTAAGAGAGAAAGGAAAGAGAAAAGAAAGAAGAAAAGAAAAGAAAAAAAGGAGAAAAAAACAAATATTTGCAAAGAGTAGGGAAAAAAATTAAAGATAAGAGGAGCAAAAGAAAAGAAAAGAGAAAAAACCAAAATAATAATACTAATTTTGGGAATAAAAAAACAATGAAGATGTAGGGCCTCTTTCAGGGTATGTCTCTACTGTCACAACAGACAACGTGGGTAGCAGTGTGCAGATATAAGTCAATGAGTCTCAGCAATCTAGTTGCAGACCCATGAGATTCAGGCAGATTTCTGGCTGCAAGTCCCAAGTTGAGCTCCCTCTCCTCCTGTAGGGTTGAACTCTGCAGAGTTGTATGGCAGGTTCCAGCTGCCCTTCCCCTGAAGATAGACCCGGTCCTGATGGGAGGTGAAGATGACTCCACCTTACCCAGTACAGTGGTCTGGTGGTCTGGTGTCCTCTGTGTCTTTGTAGTGTGGAACCAGGTGGCTATACAGAGAAGAGGCCTGAGAAGCGGGGTGGGGGGCTGTCCAGTGGATTGCTGCCAGGGCACAGGCTGATTCAGCATGTTCTGCAGGACTCCTGACCTCGGTAGGACATCCGCAGACCTGCCTGTCTGCAGGGGGCTGATTCGGCATGTTCCACGCGACTCACAACCTCCACCACTGGCAAGTTTTGAAAAATCAACAATTATAATAATTTTTAAGATGAAAAGTAAGACAGTGTTGTTGTATGAGCTAAATTTTATATGAGGGCACTATTACATGACAATTAAAATATCCCAGGAAGATCACAGCTTGTGATAGTGCCAGGAAAGAAACTTAAAATATTGTCCGAAAGCCAATTTAGCTTTGGCCTTGGGTCTCTAATATAACTTGCCACAATATGTTTCAAGCAACCCCTCTCTTTCCCCTATTCCCCTATAGCTCTGTTCCTTTACCAGTATTCACAATCTTAATAAATCATATCATCATCCAGGTGATTCAAGCCAGAAGACTGAGCATTATCTTCAGGTTCTCAGTTTTCTGGCAGTACACTAGCAAACCATTATTTTTGTGTCTTAAACATGTCCTCAGCTTGTACACAGGCTCCTGCTTCTCTCTGATCACATCAGTCCAAAACTCCACCATCTGGACCTAAATTTTCCTTTCTTCTATTCCTCATGTAAATCTGATAGACATATCTATATAATAAATATATAGATTATATACTAATATTAAATATGACAGACATGTCTGATAGATATGAAGAGATACTATGCCTATATAATAATAGTATATTGGTCACTTGCTTTAAAAAGTTGCATTACTTTCCATACATGTGGAAGCAAACTCCAAGCTCCTTAAAATGGCAGTCAGGACTTATATGAAGGATCCTGAGTATCTTTTTAGCTTTGTTTCCTTCTGGTTTCCTCCTCACAGTGCTTGAGCCATGCTGCCCACATTTTGGCATGCAGGGGGCATTTGCCATTCAAATCCCTCATCCTTTAACCCTCTTTAGATGGGTGTTCTGTGAGAGTTATGCTTCACGGTCCACTAGATTGTCTTGGGAACTGCCTAGCCGATTAGAAAGTATACTTCTGGCTGTGTGAGGGTGGGTCATGGAGACACGGCCTTGGGATTTACATGTGGTCCCTCACCCCTTCCTCTCTGGCTTCACCTCTGCTTCCCCACATCCCAGAAATGAGCCACATTGCTCTGTCATGCTCTTCCACTGTGATGTTCCTGCCCTAGAGCCAGCCAACCATGGACTGAATCCCCTGAAACTGAACTAAATGAAAGATCTCCTCCTTTAAGTTGTGCATGTTGGATATTGTGTCCTAGTGAAGAAAAACTGATGATGATACCTTCCCTGGTTGAGTCAGTGGAGTCTGCTTCCTTCCTGTTATTGCTTTCCTACTCTTCACTCCTTTCCCTTTTAGCACTTGTTTCATGTTATAATTTTTGTTTGTTAACAGTTTATCTCAGCAACCAAATTATGCATCTCCTGAGAGTAAGAAAATATATTTTATTCACTATCTTGTATTTACACCCAGAGCTTGTACAATACATGGTCTACAGAGAATTCAAGTGTAAAATGAATAATGAAGGAAATGCTCTGGCAATTGATGGAAGGTGGGAAGAAAGGGATTTCATTATTTAGGGCATGTGGCTCCTGGCAGTGCAGTCTTCCAGTAGTTTTCTGGCAAACTGGCACTCTTCACGGGATCCCTCATTCCTGAGGCCCTAATTTGTGATAAGTGGCAATATCCTAGCTGTGAATAATTCTAGCACAGCCAGTTTTAGTGGGATTGATGCCACTAAAGGGATATGTACAACCCAGTATTGAGTCTTCCTGGTCACATTGGTGCCCAGTGGTCTAATACTGTTCTCAGGGGCTCTCCAGGTTTCAGAGCAACAATCTATAAAGCCTCTCGTGAACACTGCATGTATTATCAATGTGTGCTTCATTATGATTTTCATAGGAATGCCATGGCATTATTAATAATAACTTCAGAAAGGAAGGGGCTTCTGGGCTGCCATCCATCCCACCACTCCCAGCCCAGAGGTAGGGGCTTCTGAGCCACAATCTCACTGTTCCTGGTCCAGAGGAAGGGGCTTCTGGGCCACTATCCAGCCTGCCACTAAAGGCCCAGAGGAAGGGGCTTCTTGGCCACCATCCCTCCCACTTTTTCCGGCACAGAGGAAGGGGCTTCCAGGTCACCGTCTGTCCCACCACTCCTGACCCAGAGGTAGAGGCTTCTGAGCCACCATCCCACTGCTCCTGGCCCAGAGGAAGGGGCTTCCCAGCCACCAACCCTCCCACCGCTCCTGGCCCCTGTCCCACCTCTCCCAGCTCAGAGGAGGCAATCCGTGCAGGTGCCAACAGCACACCTCCCCCCAGTTGAAAAGAGAAGACACATAAATAAGTCTCAAAACCAGACCTCCAGATCACCTATGGCAACCCCAAAT
Organism: Heterocephalus glaber; assembly: GCF_053883595.1. Lineage (NCBI taxonomy): Eukaryota > Metazoa > Chordata > Mammalia > Rodentia > Bathyergidae > Heterocephalus > Heterocephalus glaber. The sequence continues at coordinate 10,532,061 of NW_028258142.1, read as the reverse complement.
GGAAATGAGATGGAACACTCTGATACTCAAACACCTGGACCCACTGAACTGGCAACAAAAGGGGATCTGGAAAAAATGAAATCAGAAATAATTTCTCAGATAACAGGAGAGATTGTGCTCCTAGTGCAAGACATGATTAATAAATCTAGAAAGGAGCTGAGGAAAATGATGGAATCCCAACATAAGAAACAAATGGAATCCATAAAACAGTTGCAAATAGATTTCCAGGACATGAAAAACTCCATTGAAAGTCTACACAGCAGAATGAGCCAATGTGAGGACAGAATTTCAGATATAGAAGAAAAGATTGCAATTAGTGACCAGGAAAAGAAAAATTGCTTCAAAATTATAAGGGAAAACAAGAAATCAATCCAGCAGCTGCTAGACGATGCAAAGAAAAATAACATAAGACTGATTGGAGTCAACAAAGAAGCAGAGAGAGTGCAGATGACATAAAAAACTCTTCACAGAAGTAATGGCAGAAAACTTCCCAAGCAGGGGAAAAGAACTTGACATACAGATAAGTGAGGCATATAGGACTCCAAATAGCCTTGATCAAAAAAAATCTACACATAGGCATATAATTGCTAAGATTCCAGAAACTCGACAGAAGAACAAAGTTCTACAAGCAGTTAGAGAAAAGAAACAAATCACATACAAAGGAAAGCCCATCAGAATGACAGCAGACTTCTCAACACAAACCATCAAGGCAAGAAGAGCTTGGAGTGACATATTCCAAGCCTTAAAAGAAAACAACCTCCAACCCAGATTGATGTACCCTGCAAAACTATCTTTCAAAATGGATGGAGAAATAAGATACTTTCATGACAAAGAGCACCTTAGGAACTTTGTGAATACCAAACCAGCACTCCAAAGAATTTTACACAATATCCTAGGAACAGACATTGAGGATCACAACCCCAGAAAGCAAAGCAGAATGAACTCATCTGGCATGACAAGAAATTAAATGTAAAGGGGGAGAACCCAACAAAAAGAAAAAGTCATGGCAATGACCAGTCAATACGTTTCAGTTATAACCATCAATGTTAATGGTTTCAATGCACCAATCAAAAGAAATAGACTGGCAGAATGGGTCAAGAAGGAAAATCCAACAATATGCTGCATACAAGAAACACACTTAATTCAAAAGGAAACTCATAGACTGAAAGTTAAAGGGTGGAAAACAATACTCCATGTGACGGGAGCCTGAAAAAAAGCAGGAGGAGTTATCTTCTTTGCAGATCAAGTAGATTTCAAACCAACAGTGATTAAGAGAGACAAAGAAGGCCACTACATCCTTGTAAAGGGAAGAATCCAAGAGGAAGAGATGACAATCATAAATATCTATGCACCAAACACTAGTGCACCCAACTATATAAAACAAATACTAACAGACATGAAAAGTCATATATGCACTAATACAATAGTAATGGGGAACCTCAACACCCCGCTGTCACAAATAGATAGATCAAGTAGACAAAAAATAAGTAATGAATTACTAGCACTCAATCGAACTCTTGAACAAATGTATTTAACACATGTTCACAGAGTCTTCCACCTCACAAAATCAGAATACACATACTTCTCAGCTGCACATGGGTCATTCTCCAGAATAGACCACATACTCACACATAGAACATGTTTAAGTAAGTGCAAAGGAATTGAAGTTATCCCCTGTATATTATCAGACCATAGTGTGATGAAATTGGAGATCTATAGCAAAAGAATCTCAAATGATTTCATAAACACATGGAAATTGAACAACACACTTCTGAATAACCAATGGGTCCAGAGAAAATTAAAGAAGAAATCAGGACACACTACCGAGGTGCTGAGTCACGCGGAAGACACCAAATCAGCCTGCTGTAGACAGGCAGACACCTGATTCCACATTACCAAGGTGCAGAGGACACCAGACCACCAGACCGAGGTACTGAGTCCCACTGTTCCCGGCCCAGAGGTAGGGGCTTCTGAGCCGTCATCCCATTGTTCCTGGTCCAGAGGAAGGGGCTTCCCAGTCACCATCGTTTCCGCTGCTCCCAGCCCATAGCAAAGGGCTTTTGGGCCACCTTCTGTCCCGCTGCTCCTGGCCCAGAGGAAGGGGCTTCTGGGACACCATCCCACTGCTCCTGGTCCAGAGGAAGGGGTTTCCCGGCCACCATCCCTCTGGCTGCTCCCAGCCCACAGGAAAGGGCTTTTGGATCACCATCCCTACCACTGCTCCAGGCCCCTGTCCCACCTCACCCACCTCACAGGAGGTAATCCGTGCAGGCGTTAACAGCCCCCTGCCCCAGTCAAAATGAGAAAACACATAAATAAGTCTCAAAACCAGACTTCCAGATCACCTACAGCAACCCCAAAGGGAAATGAGATGGAACACTCTGATACTCAATAACCTGGACCCACTGAACTGGCAACAAAAGGGGATCTGGAAAAAATGAAATCAGAAATAATTTCTCAGATAACAGGAGAAATTGTGCCCCTAGGGCAAGACATGATTAATAAATCTAGAGAGGAGCTGAAGAACATGATGGAATCCCAACATAAGAAACAAATGGAATCCAGAAAACAGATGCAAATAGATTTCCAGGACATGAAAAACTCCATTGAAAGTCTACACAGCAGAATGAGCCAATGTGAGGACAGAATTTCAGATATAGAAGAAAAGATTGCAATTAGTGACCAGGAAAAGAAAAATTGCTTCAAAATTATAAGGGAACATGAGAAATCAATCCAGCAGCTGCTAGATGATGTAAAAAAGAATAACATAAGACTGATTGGAGTCAATGAAGAAACAGGAGAGAGTGCAGATGACATAAAAAATCTCTTCACAGAAATAATGGCAGAAAACTTCCCAAGCAGGGGAAAAGAGCTTGACATACAGATAAGTGAGGCATATAGGACTCCAAATAGCCTTGAGCAGAAAAAATCTACATATAGGCATATAAATGTTAAGATTCCAGAAACTCAACAGAAGAACAAAATTCTCCACGCAGTCAGAGAAAAGAAACAAATCACATACAAAGGAAAGCCCATCAGAATGACAGCAGACTTCTCAACACAAACCATCAAGGCAAGAAGAGCTTGGAGTGACATATTCCAAGCCCTAAAAGAAAACAGCCTCCAACCCAGATTGATGTACCCTGCAAAACTATCTTTCAAAATTGATGGAGAAATAAGATACTTTCATGACAAAGAGCACCTTAGGAACTTTGTGAATACCAAACCAGCACTCCAAAGAATTTTACACAATATCCTAGGAACAGACATTGAGGATCACAACCCCAGAAAGCAAAGCAGAATGAACTCATCTGGCATGACAAGAAATTAAATGTAAAGGGGGAGAACCCAACAAAAAGAAAAAGTCATGGCAATGACCAGTCAATACGTTTCAGTTATAACCATCAATGTTAATGGTTTCAATGCACCAATCAAAAGAAATAGACTGGCAGAATGGGTCAAGAAGGAAAATCCAACAATATGCTGCATACAAGAAACACACTTAATTCAAAAGGAAACTCATAGACTGAAAGTTAAAGGGTGGAAAACAATACTGCATGCGACAGGAACTGAAAAAAAGCAGGAGTAGCTATCCTCTTGGCAGGTCAAGTAGATTTCAAACCAACACTAATTAAGAGAGATGAAGAAGGACACTACATCCTTGTAAATGGAAGAATCCAAGAAGAAGAGATGACAATCATAAATATCTATGCACCAAACACTAGTGCACCCAACTATATAAAACAAATACTAACAGACATGAAAAGCCATATATGCACTAATACTATTGGAGTGGGGGACCTCAACACCCCGCTGTCACAAATAGATAGATCAACTAGACTAAAAATAAGTAAGGAAATGCTAGAACTCAATCGAACTCTTGAACAAACAAACTTAACAGATGTTTACAGAGTCTTCCACCCCACAAAATCAGAATACACATTCTTCTCAGCTGCACATGGCTCGTTCTCCAAAATAGAACACATACTCACATATAGAACATGTTTAGGTAAGTGCAAAAGAATTGAAGTTATCCCCTGTATATTATCAGACCATAGTGTGATGAAATTGGAGATCCATAGCAAAAGAAACTCAAAAAATTTCATAACCACGTGGAAATTGAACAACACACATCTGAATAACCAATGGGTCACAAAGGAAATTAAAGAAGAAATCAGACAGTTCCTTCAATTAAATAACAATGACAATACAACATATGAGAATCTATGGGACACAATGAAAGCAGTCTTATGAGGGAAATTCATAGCAGTGAATACGCATATTAGGAAAACAGAATAAGCCCAATTAAACAACCTGATGCTGAACCTCAAGCTTCTAGAAAAAGAAGAGCAGGACAACCCCAAAGGTCATACAAGGGAAGATATTATAAAGATCAGAGGAGAAATCAATGCAATGGAGACTAAGAGAACGATACAAAAAATCAATGAAGCCAAGAGTTGGTTCTTTGAAAGAATCAACAAAATTGATAAATCTTTAGTCAACCTTGTCAGAAAAAGGAAAGAAAAGGTCCAAATCCATGCAATTAGGAATGAAAAGGGTGAAATTATAACAGACCCAGCAGAAATCCAGAGGATCATCAGTACCTACTTTGAGAACCTATACGCCAAGAAGATGGGAAACAGAGAAGAAATGGACAGATTCCTAGATACATATGAAATACCAAAGTTGAATGAAGAAGACCTAAAAATTCTGAACAACCCAATATCAACCAATGAAATGGAAAACTTAATTAAAAACTTATCACCTAAGAAAAGCCCGGGCCCTGATGGCTTCACTGCTGAATTCTACAAGACATTTAGAGAGGAACTGCTGCCACTACTGTTTAAACTCTTCAATGAAATTGAAAGGGAAGCAATACTCCCAAATTCATTCCTGGAAGCAAGCATCACCTTGATCCCCAAAGCAGAGAAAGACCCAACTGAAAAAGAGAGCTATAGGCCAATCTCACTAATGAACATAGATGCAAAAATCCTTAATAAGATAATGGCAAACAGAATGCAGAAGATCATCAAGAAGATCATACACCCTGATCAAGTGGGATTCATCCCAGGGATGCAGGGATGGTTCAATATACGAAAATCAATTAATGTAATACACTATGTCAATAGAGCCAAGGACAAAAACCATATGATTATCTCCATAGATGCAGAAAAAGCATTTGACAAAATCCAACATGCATTTATGATAAAAACTCTACAAACAATTGAAATAGATGATGTCTACCTGAAACTGATAAAAGGCATCTATGAAAAACCAACAGCCAATATCATACTAAATGGTCAAAAACTGAAATCCTTCACACTAAAATCAGAAACAAGACAAGGATGTCCACTATCACCACTCTTGTTCAATATAGTCCTGGAAACATTAACCATGGCAATTAGACAAGAGAAAGAAATTAAAGGAATATAATAGGAAATGAAGATGTCAAATTGTCATTATTTGCAGATGACATGATACTCTATATAGAAGACCCCAAGAGGTCCACCAAAAGTCTTCTAGAATTAATAACCAAATTCAGTAAAGCCACTGAATACAAGGTCAACACACCAAAATCAATAGCTTTCCTCTACAGGAACAACAAACTCACTGAGAGAGAAATAGGGCAAACAAATCCTTTCACAATAGCATCCAAAAAACTGAAATACCTAGGAATCAACCTAATGAAAGAAATGAAAGACCTTTTCTCTGAAAACTATGGCACTCTGAAAAGGGAGATTGAAGATAATATCAGAAAATGGACAGACATCCCCTGCTCCTGGGTAGGAAGGATTAATATAGTGAAAATGGCCATACTTCCAAAACTGCTATATAGATTTAATGCAATTCCAATTGAGATCTCAGAAGCATACTTCATGGACCTTGAGAAAACAATCCAAAATTCATTTGGAACAAGAAGAGACCCAGAATAGCAAAAGCAATTCTGTGCAACAGAGACATGGCAGAGGTTTTCACAATCCCCAACCTGGAACTCTACTACAAAGCTACTGTGATAAAAACAGCATGGTACTGACAAAGAAACAGACCTGAGGACCAGTGGAACAGATTAGAAGATGCAGAAACAACACCAGACACACCCAGCCATCTCATCTTCGACAAAGGAGCCAAACACCCTCACTGGAGGAAAGATAGCCTCTTTAATAAATGGTCCTGGAATGGATTAAAGATCTAAATATTAGAATAGAAACATTGAACGAGTTGGAACAGAGGTTAGGTAGAACTCTTGAAGACATCGGTGTAGGAAAAGATTTTATGAACAAAACCTCAATTGCCTGTGAACTAGCACAATCAAGAAGTGGGATCTCTTCTTATTAAAAAGCTTCTGCACAGCAAGAAAAACCACCAGCAGTGTGTAGAGACAACCTACAATGTGGGAAAAAATCTTCACCTGGTCTTCCTCAGACAAAGGTCTACTATCTTGAACTTATAAACAACTTAAAAACATCAGACCTCCCAAATTTAAAGATCCACACTGAAAATGGCCATCTGAAATGAACAGACATTTCTCAGACAAAGAATTAGAAATAGCAAATAAATACATGAAAAAATGTTCAATATCACTGGCCATTCGAGAGATGCATATGAAAACAATGCTGAGATTCCACCTCACCCCAGAAAGAATGGCTGCTCTCCTGAAATCAACCAATAACAAATGCTGGTGGGGCTGTGGGGATAGAGGAACACTGCTCCATTGCTGGTGGGAGTGTCGACTTGTGCAATCACTGTGGAAATCAGTATGGAGATACCTCAAAGAACTAGGACTGGAAGTTCCATTTGACCCAGCTGTTCCCCCGCTCTGGATCTTCCCTAAAGAATTAGAAGAATCATACCACAGTGATACATGTGTACCCATGTTCATAGCAGCACAATTTGTAATAGCTAAAACTTGGAAACATCCCAAATTCCCATCAACTGGAGACTGGATAAAGAAAATGTGGTTTTAAAAAAATAAAATGGAGTACTACTCAGCCATAAAAAATGAGAAATTAGAGACATTTATAGCTAAATGGATGTACATTGGGGTGATTTTCTTAAGTGAAATAAATAGGACACACATGTGTAAATACCGAATAGTTTCTCTGGTGTGAGAAACTGAAAGTGTAAATAAGGACTAAATGTATAGTAGGTAATGTGAAATAGGGAGGAAAGGGGCAAAGGGGAAGGAAGTGGGAGGGCTAGGGGAAAGGATAGAAGGGAATGGGATTAATATGAGAAAATGGAAAAATAGGAACAAAATCTTTGTAAGTAGGGAGGACTGGAGGGGTTGAAGGGAGGGCTGTGGAAGGGTGAAAAATAAGAACCAAGAGAGATTGTGTAAAGGTGTAAATTTCCAATGATGAATGTCATGATATTGTATATCTAAAATCTACCAATGATTAGAATAAAAAAATAATAACTTCCTATCTCCTATAGGTATAATTGCTTAACTGTCATGGGTTGCATTGGTCTGTCTGTTATATCCAATATCCAACTAACAGGGTACATCCAACCCCAGCCAGAATATTTTCATATTATTTGCACAGTATTGCTCAAGTTTTGAAAAATTTATGTGTTGTGCTGTTAGTAGTGTTGCATCAGACTCGACTTAGTACTTATAAATATAAATCAAAGGTTTTAAGTGTTTTATTGAAGAATAAAAGTGATGAAAATAGCAACACCTATGTTAAAAGTCAAGATGATTTCATAAATGCAAGTAGTAAATGGGACTCCAGGTGAATATGGAATCCACATTTACATATGATCTCACTTTGCATATGGAGATTTTGAACAAGTCCAATGCTATGTTTGAATCTTTTAAGACTAGATTTAAACAATGTTATAATTCATTTAACCCTGGTCCCTGTGATGTGCTGCTGTTTTGAGTTGAACACTCAAAATGTGGCAAAATTCCATAAAAGTTTTAAATTATTTTAAGTCAAAGTACAATCACTGGTTTTTGGTAAACCAATTACAGGATTTTGGAATATGGATAAATTAAATATTTTTAATTTAAAAATTTGACTTTTCCCCTTACTGATGGTAAGGTAATCAAAGGTACAGAGGAATTACAGAAAAGTGAATTCTTTAATATAAAAGGGTATAATTTGCACATTTGATTATCAAAATGTTTGAAAAAAACAGCTGTAAAAAGCAACATTTTTTTTCCCCAAGAAATGACAATAAGATTCCAGTAGAAAACAGTCCAGCCAGTATTAGGGTTCTACAATGGCAGTGGCCAACGTGATATAAAACTGATGACTGTTTGGTATGGCTAGCAGATAGATGCTGTGCATTATGTCTGACACGAGGTATGGAGTATAAAGCAGGGCTTGGCAAACATACTGCTTCAAGGAGCATGGTGGATAATTTTTGATCTTTTAAAAATTATTATTTTTACTTAGTATAATTGACAAATAAAATTACATATATTTAACTCATGTAAATTTACATCACATATATTTAAAGCACATATACTGTATTTAAGGCACCATATGTTGTGAAATAATTACTACAATCAAGCTAATTAACACATCCATCACTTCACATGCTTATAGCAATTTTTAATTTCCTCCACTTAGAAACATTTTGTAATGGCATGAATCAAAGAATATTGTTCAAAAGAAAAATGATCTCAGCACCTCACTCCTATGGAAAAATGAAAATATTTAAGCAAACATCATTCTAGATAATTTCTGGGTATCTCTATATTAATACATTTTGAAAATAAAACAATTGGTAATGCTTATATGCTGTTTTGTAAACCTGTTTCACTTAATGGCGTGCAGCTGACACATTTTCATCTTAATTCATGCCAGTATCATGATCTCTTCATGGTATAAGTAATAACTCTTTTTACTTATCACCCTATTACCCTACCTTAAACCTTCTTTCCCCTTATTCCCTTCTTGTCTAATAATAGATTTTCCTCTACTTTCATGTCACCATTTTTTAGATTCCACATATTACAGAAAACATGTGATACTTCGCTGAGTCTGTTTTACTTAACATGATCTTTGGTTCCATCCATTTTCCTTGAAATGACATAATTTCATTCTTCTTTATGGCTGAATAATACTCCATTGTGCATATATACCATCATTTCTTTATTTGTTCATCTGTTGATGAATACCTAGGCTGGTTTCATAATTTAGCTGTTGTGAATTGTGTTACAAGTAGGCTGACTTTAATTCTTTTGGGTAGATACCAAGGAGTTGCACAGCTGGGAGATATGGCAGTTCTATTATTTGTTTTTTGAGGAAACTCCATACAGATTTCCATAGTGATTGTACAATAATGTTTACAACATAATCAACATTTCCTTTCAGCAGTGTAGAAGGATTTGTTTCTTTTTCCCTTCAGCCTCATCAGCATTTAGTGTGTTTTGCAGTCTTGATGATAGCTATTCTGACTGGGAAGAGATGGAATCTCAATGCAGTTTTGGCTAAATAAATTGAATTTTTTTCATATACTTATTGGTTACTTTTATATAAAGGCTTAAGGTGTTGCACAGTTTTGCAATATACTGATTGCTGACTTTTACTTCTTTTTTTCTTAAATTTAATTTTATTGGTATATTTTAGGTATACAATATAATGAAAGTTATCATTGGAAATTTGAATCTTTATATAATCTCTCATTATTTTCCCCCCATTCCCTTGCCCTCCCTTCAACACCTCCATCCCTCCCTATTTACAAAGACTTTGTTTCCATTTTTTCATTTTCTCATATGAATTCCATTCCCTTCTTTCCTTTCCCCTACCCTTCCCACTTCCCCTTCCCCTTTGCCCCTTTTCTTCCTATTTCCCATTATCTATTATACCTTTTAGTCCTTATTTACACTTTCAGTTTCTCACCCTAAAGAAACTATTCGGTATTCACACGTGTGTCTTATTTCACTTAAGAGTATCATCTCAAAGTGCGTACATTTAGCTATAAAAATCTCAAATTTTTCATTTTTTATGGCTGAGTAGTATTCCATTTTATAAAAAAACCCCCACATTTTCTTTATCTAGTCTCCAGGTGATGGGTGATTGGGCTGCTTCCAAGTTTTAGCTATTACAAATTGTGCTGCTATGAACATGGGTGCATATGGTATGCACTGTGGTATGATTCTTTTAATTCTTTGGGGAAGATACTCAGCAGGGGAATAGCTGGGTAAAGTGGGACCTCTAGTCCTAGTTCTTTGAGGTATCTCCATACTGATTTCCACAGTGGTTGCCCCAGTCTATACTCCCACCAGCACTGGAGCAGTGTTCCTCTTTCCCCATAGCCCTGTGAACATTTGTTATTGGTTGATTTCATGATAGCAGCCATTCTTTCTGGAGTGAGGTGGAATCTCAGTGTTGTTTCCATTTGCATCTCTTGAATGACAAGTGATGTTGAACATATTTTTCATGTATTTATTTGCTATTTCTACTTCTTTGTCTGAGAAATGTCTGTTCATTTCAGATGCCCATTTTTGGATTGGGTCTTTAAATTTGGGAGGTCTGATTTTTTAAAAGTTCTTTATATATTCTAGATAGTATACCTTTGTCTGAGGAACAGCAGGTGAAAATTTTTTCCCAAATTGTGGGTTGTCTCTTCAGTCTGTTGGTGGCTTCTCTTGCTGTGCAGAAGCTTTTTAGTAAGAAGAGATCCCACTTCTTGATTGTTTGTGCTAGTTCACGGGCAACTGAGGTTTTGTTCATAAAATCTTTTCCTACACCAATGTCTTCAAGAGTTCTCCCTAACCTCTGTTCTGGCCAGTTCAGTATTTCTGTTTTAATATTTAGATCTTTAATCTATTCATTTTAACTGAGAAATGTCTGTTCATTTCAGATGTCCATATTTGGATTGGGTCCTTAAATGTGATAGGTCTGATCTTTTTAAGTTCTTTATAGGTTCAAGATAGTAGACCTTTGTCTGAGGAAGAGCAGGTGAAGATTTTTTCCCACATTGTGGGTTGTCTCCTCACACTGCTGGTAGTTTCTCTTGCTGTGCAGAAGCTTTTTAGTAAGAAGAGATCCCACTTGTTGATTGTGCTACTTCATGGGCAACTGAGTTTTTGTTCATAAAATCTTTTCCTACACCAATGTCTTCAAGGGTTCTTCTTAAACTCTCCTCCAGCCTGTTCATCATTTCTGTTTTAATATTTAGATCTTTAATCCATTTCAATTTTAGTTTAGTGCATGGTGAGAGATATAGGTCTCATTTACATCTTTGGCAAGTTGAAACCCAATTTTTCCAGCACCATTTGTTAAAGAGTCTATGTTTCCCCAGTGAGGGTATTTGGCTCCTTTGTTGAAGATGAGGTGGCTGAATGTGTCTGGCATTGTTTCTGCATCTTCTAATCTGTTCCACTGGTCCTCAAGCCTGTTTCTTTGCCAGTACCATGCTGTTTTTATCACAGTAGCTTTGTAGTATATTTTCAAGTTGGGGGTTGTGATACCCTCTGACAAGTCTCTGTTACCTATAATTGCTTTTGCTATTCTGGAAGTCTTCTTGTTCCAAATGAATTTTTGGATTGGTTTCTCAAGGTCTGTGAAGTATGCTGCTGGGATTTCAATTGGGATTGCATTGAATCTATATAGCAGTTTTGGAAGTATGGCCATTTTCACTGTGTTGGTCCTTCTTACCCAGGAGCAGGGGATGTCTGTCCATTTTCTGATATCATCTTCAATCTCTTTTTTCAGAGTGTTATAGTTTTCGGAGAAGAGGCCTTTGATTGCTTTTGTTAGGTTGATTCCTAGGTATTTCAGTTTTTTGGATGCTGTTGCAAAAGGATTTGTTTGCCCTATTTCTCTCTCAGTGAGTTTGTTGTTCCTGTAGAGGAAAGCTATTGATTTTGGTGTGTTGACCTTATATTCAGCGGCTTTACTGAATTTGGTTATTAAGTCTAGAAGACTTTTGGTGGACCTCTTGAGGTCTTTGATACAGAGTATCATGTCATCAGCAAATAATGACAATTTGACTTCTTCATTTCCTATATTTATTCCTTTTATTTCTTTCTCTTGTCTAATTGCCTTGGCTAATGTTTCCAAAATAGAGTGGTGATAGTGGACATCCTTGTCTTGTTCCTGATTTTAGTGTGAAGGATTTCAGTTTTTGACCATTTAGTATGATATTGGCTGTTGGATTTTTATAAATGGCTTTTATCAGATTGAGGTAGAAACCATTTATTCCAATTTTGTGTAGGGTTTTTATCATAAATGCATGTTGGGTTTTGTGAAATGCTTTTTCTGCATCTATTGAGATGATCATATGTTTTTTCCTTGGCTCTCTTGATAAAGTGTATTATATTGATTGGTTTTCTATGTTGAACCATCCCTGCATCCCTGGGATGAATCCCACTTGGTTGGGGTGTATGATCTTCTTGATGATCTTCTGCTTTACAGTTGCCAGTATCTTATTAAGGATTTTTGCATCTATGTTCATTAGTGAGATTGGCCTATAGTTCTCTTTTTCAGTTGGGTCTTTCTCTGCTTTGGGGAACAAGGTGATGCTTCCTTCCAGGAATGAATTCAGGACTATTGCTTCCCTTTCAATTTCATTGAAGAGTTTAAACAGTAGTGTCAGTAATTCCTCTGTAAATGTCTTTTAGAATTCACCAGTGAAGCCATCAGGACCCGGGCTTTTCTTAGTTGGTAAGCTTTTAATTACGTTTTCAATTTCATTGATTGATATTGGGTCATTTAGCATTTCTAGGTCTTCTTCGTTCAACTTTGGTAATTCTTACATATCTAGGAATCTGTCCATTTCTTCTGTCTTTTCCATCTTACTGGCATATAGGTTCTGGAAGTAGGTATTGATGATCCTCTGGATTTCTGCTCGGTCTGTTGTAATTTCACCCTTTTCATTCCTAATTGCATGGATTTGGGCCTTTTCTTTCCTTTTTCTGACAAGGTTGACTAAAGATTTATCAATTTCATTGATTCTTTCAAAGAGCCAACTCTTGGCTTCATTGACTTTTTGTATCATTCTCTTAGTCTCCATTGCATTGATTTCTCCTCTGATCTTTATAATTTCTTCCCTTGTATGAGCTTTGGGTTTATCCTGCTCTTCTTTTTCTAGAAGCTTGAGGTTGAGCACCAGGTTGTTTAAATGGGCTCACTTCATTTGGGTAATATGAGTATTCACTTCTATGAATTTCCCTCATAAGACTGCTTTCATTGTGTCCCATAGATTCCAATATGTTGTATTGTCTTTGTCATTTAATTGTAGGAACTGTCTGATTTCTTTAATTTTCTCTGTGACTCATTGGTTATTCAGAAATGTGTTGTTCAATTTCTATGTGTTTCTGAAATTTTTGCGGTTTTCTTTGCTATTGATCTCCAATTTCATGATGGTGTAGTCTGATAATATACAGGGGGATAACTTCAATTCCTTTACACTTACTTAAACATGTTCTATGAGTGAGTATGTGGTCTATTTTGGAGAACTACCCATGTGCAGCTGAAAAGAACGTGTATTCTGATTTTGTGGGGTTGAACAGTCTTTAAACATCTGTTAAGTTCGTTTGTTCAAGAGTTTGAGTTATAGTATTTTGTTGCTTATTTTTTGTCTAGTTGATCTATCTATTTGTGATAGAAGGATATTGAGGTCCCCTATTACTATTGTATTGTGCATATTTGACTTTTCATTCCAGTTAGTATTTGTTTTATATAGTTGGGTGCACTAGTGTTTGGTGCCTATATATTTATGATTGTCATCTCTTCCTCTTGGATTGTTCTCTTTACAAGGATGTAGTGCCCTTCTTTGTATCTGTTAATCAGTGTTGGTTTGAAATCTACTTGATCTGCCAAGAGGATAGCTACTCCTGCTTTTTTGGGGGTTTCTGTCCCATGGAGTATTGTTTTCCACCCTTTAACTTTCAGTCTCTGAGTTTCATTTTGAATTGTGTTTCTTATATTCAGCATATTGTTGGATTTTGCTTCTTGACCCATTCTGCTAGTTTATTTCTTTTGATTGGTGAATTGAGACCATTAACATTGATGGTTATAACTGATATGTATTGACTTATCATTGTCATGACTTTTTCTTTTTGTTGGATTCTCCCCCTTTGCGTTTAATTTCTTTTCATGCCTGATGGACTCATTCTGCTGGACTTCTTGAGTTTCTGATCCTCATT